>NC_134732.1:18603701-18906731 GCF_049634645.1 Pelodiscus sinensis | reverse complement strand
TATTGCAGGGTTACAATTCTCTCAAATTCTAAAGACTGGTTCAAAAGAACCTTTGCAAAGGTGATAATTTTCTTTTACATTTTGTAGGACTCGTTAATGAGGCACCACATACTCATTCTGTCTAACCTGAGGCACTCCACTGATGACCATGGGACTTAGGTTCCAAAGCCACCCAGTGGCACATTTCAAGATCCTGAAATAGATGGGCTTGGATCACTTCATCCACTTCCGTCCAACAGCCACCTCTGGGAAAGAAGCCTAGTGCCAGAAACCTTATCGAACAACGGGGGAAATCTTTGTTTTATGTCTAGGGTTTCTTGTCCTTCAAAACTAGAATGACATGGTCACTCTGATTTTCTAAAAGGCCATGATCACTGGCAAGTTGAACAAAGAATCCCTCTGAGTAAAGCCATCAGAGTGATCCTGGAGCACACAACTCACCAGTCAACTGGCTCGGGTCACAGTCTTGCCATTCCTTGGTCAAGAGTGACAACATTCCAGCCAAATCTCTGCTTTCTGATGGGAAAAGAAGAGCCTAGGAAAGGAACTTCCCCTTCAGTGAACCCATCAATGGTTGCTGCAGAAGGTGAAAATTCGTTGGCGACAGCATACACTTCTGGGCTACACAAGCGATGGCACTGAGGACTCTGTTGCCAAAAATTCCATAAAGTACAATGACACAAAGTCAAGCTTTACGGGCAAAACTCACATTGAAATCCATGGAGGACTTCCATGTGTAAAAAAAACAAACAAACATGAATCGGGTTTTCTAGCATTGGCCCTGTGGGCATGCAGAGATCCGCAATACATGCACAAAGGCAGGTTTTGAGAAAACAGCAGAAGCACCAAACTTGGAAAATTTGTCCAAACCCGAGTCCTTGAACATCAGGATTTCTCATTTCCCCCACATCCCGTACACCTCAAAAACAAAGACCAGAGCTGACAAGATTCACAGAGGCCAGAGGACTCTCCTCATGCATGGGAGATCAGGGTGCACCACCCTAGAAGATGTGGCCAGAAAGCCCAGGGCTAGAAACATGGGGCATCTGAACTACAACCACTGTGAGGAAGTGTAACCCACACACCTAGGCTGTGTCTACACTGGGCCACTTATTCCGGAAAATCAGCCACTTTTCCGGAATAAGCTGCGAGCTGTCTACACTGGCCCTTGAATTTCCAGAAAAGCAACAATGCTCTACTGTACAAAATCAGCCGCTATTCCGGAAAAACTATTCTGATCCCGCTCGGGCATAAGTCCTTATTCCGGAACACTGTTCCGGAAAAGGGCCAGTGTAGACAGCCCAGTAGTCTTTTCCGGAAAAAAGCCCCGATCGCGAAAATGGCGATCGGGGCTCTTTTCCGGAAAAGCGCATCTACATTGGCCACAGACGCTTTTCCGGAAAAAGGGCTTTTCCGGAAAAGCAGCCTGCCAATGTAGACGCTCCTTTTCCGGAAAAACTGAAAACGGAATACTATTCCGTTTTAAGCATTTCTGGAAATTCATGCCAGTGTAGACACGGCCCTAGTGTGGTTCACTGTCCCATGCAGTGGCACCTAGACCACATCAACAGCTAAGATTAAGAGACCACTACAGCATGAGTTAAAAGTAGACTGGCTTTTAGCTCAGAGAGCAGAGGCTCCTCTACTAAGCTCCAGTGATCCTAGGTTCACATCCGCCTGGTGGTGGTTGCAGAACTACAGCAGCATTTTGAATAAAAATGTTTGGTTTTCTACCCCCAAAATATGATTTTTCACAAAAATGTCAGGGTGAATTCCAATAAGCTCTGCTCTTAACCTGTGGCTCACAGAGGGATTTGCAGCTAATAAAAAAGGAGCATTACATTTCTAATATATGTAAAATTATTCTTCTTAGCAAACAAGGGACCAGGTGAGGTAGAGGCAAGATGATTTCTATCTTTTAGCATAACTGAAGCCATAGGAACATTGGTTAGCATAGCCCAGGAGGAAAAACAGAAGTGTTAATTTTTCTGGGTAGGGTATTTCTTTTTTCTCTCTCTCAGATGGACGGTTTGTTTGCTGTCCCACCTCATCCTCTCATTCGCAGCCTGAGCCCAGCCGCCCTTCTCCAATCCCAACGTGACAGCCTGTCCTGACATTTCTTAGCATTTGTAAACTTCTGTTTTGAACAACATCGCAGCACAAAACTTAACTTGTGTAACCTGGCTGTGGGCTTGGCCCCTTGTCAAGCCTACCCGGCACTCTGAGGGCTTGACAGAGACATCCACACAGCCTCGGAACGAACTGAATTTTAATGAGAGGAAGTCATTTTCCCACTGGAAGAATGCTGCGCAAGGGAAACTTTCGAACCTCCCCGCACCAATTCCTGTGGCACATTATGGGATGGGGAGCCAGCCTCTTCATAAGTGCGGCTCGTCCTCCACTTTGCTTGTGACTCCTGCCAGCCTCTCAGTTCAGCCATTTCAGCTTCCAAAACAAAAATCTATTCAAGTTGGTTTTGTCCTGATGATGATTCAGACAAGCATGATATGACCTCCCTTCACTTGCAGCTCCCACTGAACCATGTTGAAACAAAGACAGCCTAGGCCCTACACCCTCCAGACACTACCACTCCCGGTTAACTGGGTCATCCCACGTTCCCAGCACAAACGACAAACTTTTAACAGCCAAAAAACTCCACAGCTGGGGGGAACAGCCCCAATTAGTTGCAAAATTGTCCCTTACAGGAGTGACAGGAGCTTTGGTCTCATTGTAACTGGGTTCAGGGTCCCGAAATAAAAAATGTTCTAAAAATAGGTGCTTTTGAATGATTCACATCCCATTCCCATTGCTCCAAACCAAGATTCTCTTCATACATATTTTCTGCTTACAGCTGCAGATTGCAAGGGGGGAAGACTGAATAAAATTAGGTTACTGAGAAATGAAGGAAATTAAATTACAGTCTGCTGCCTTCATGAAACCTTTTAATGACGTCGAATTTATAGCTACTGGCATCTTGATATTTCTGAGTGTGCTTGTTACAGTATCTTCCTTGCTATGCAGAGAAGGCAAAAAGGAGAAAGACACTAAAAACATATATTGACGGAGGCGGCTTTTGTGGTCTGATAAATTATCCTCGTCAGCTATAATAATTGTTCCCAGCTTCTCTATAGCTGCAATCATCTACCATGTGTGCATTGCAACCAGTGTTGGCAGCATGGAAACAGCCTCCTTTGCTGATGGCCAAGAGCAGAGCTGGGTCCGTTTGTCCCATGAATCTGCTCTAATCAAGGCCACTTCATTACCAGCGAGGGCACTACTGTCCGACAGCCTGTAAAAGGATGCTAGCGGAATTAACAAAGCTTCGCCAGCTGCAAAAATATACTCTCTCGTCATTTCGTAGGGTGGCCATGGAGTCTCATTTCCAGCCTGTTTGGAGATAGATCAAGCTTTCGGGGGCTGTAGAGAAAACCTCATAACTTCAGTCCTGTTCATCTCCTGGAGTGCACAGTTTCATATCACCACCAGACAGCGCAAACGGACTATCATGGAGGATCCTGTTCTTGTATCATGAAAAATGGAACCGATCATTCTTGCTTGTTTGTCTGATGTTGTTTGGTTTGGTTTTTAACGATGGAGGATCTGCCATTTCCAACGGCTGAAAAAGACCCAATAAAAATGCAAGCTTCTCACCCAGGTTGGATGAGACTGATTTTTTAAGAGCCTCATGAGGTAGCCATGTTAGTCTGTAACTTTAAAAAAAAAACCTTAAAAAACAGAGTGGTCCTGAGGCATCGAAGGGTGTGTCTAGACTACAGGGTATTTTTAGAAAAAAGTGGCCTTTTTTCAAAAAAACTTCCCCTGAGCCTAGACGGCTGCCGCGTTCTTTCGAAAGTAAATTGAAAGAATGGGGCAGTTTTTTCGACCGCGGAAAACCTCGTTTTACGAGGAATAATGCCTTTTCTCGAAAGTGCTCTTTTGAAAAAAGGCGCTATGTAATGCAAACTGTGCTTTTTCGAAAGTGAGCATCCAGACTGCCTGGATGCTTTCTTTCGAAAAAGCGGCTTGCTTTTTCGAAAGTACTGGTTGTAGTCTAGATGCTCTTTTTCGAAAGAGGCTTGCAGTCTAGACGTAGCCTTAGAGACCAACAAATTATATATATATATATATATATATATATATATATATATATATATATATTATCATGAGCTTTCCATGGGCACAACCCACTTCAGCAGATAAATGGAGCAAAACGTCAACTAGGTGCAGAGGGCCATGTCTCCCGTCAAAAATTATCTGCTTTACGTAACAACTCTGCTGAAATGCAGAATTCAGCCTGGTTGCTGACTATTTTTGGAAGCACACCCAACACATGTGAAAGACATGTCAGTACCCATTAAATTCTGCTTTTACTTTCCTCTTTAATTGTTAATCTTTCCAGGAAATGCCTATTCACTTAACGCCCTTAGAGATTCAGTCCTACCCAGTGTTCTCTGTAAGCTGAGCACATGGGTGACTACCCAGTAGAGATTCAAATGCTGCCCAGCTGATTGGCAGAGCACCCACAGCTGGGTTTTCTGTTTCTACTGGAGGTGCACAACTGCACATGCATCAGTGCACAAAACAAAATTTATTCTGTACCTGGATGGAAAAAATAGAAGGAGCATTGGTTCTAACTCTCTTCTAACAGGGATCTGGCAGTGATGTGAGGTCAATACATTTTTGCTCTGTTTACAGCAGGAGATCTTCTAGGGTTGGTAACATTAAACTGCTCTAAGACTTTCTTTCAACATCACAGACAGCACAGTGTAGATTAGAGCGGACTTCACTGAACCATCATTATTCATATTGTTGCAGGAACCTTGCATGCAATGCTCAATTTGCTACATGAGATGTACTCAACTCTACCTCCAAACAAATGCAAAAAACTAACGCAGGGTGAGCTGCAAAATTTAATGGGCCTAATTCTGCACACACCTACCATAACTTTGCTCTGCTGACTTCAGCAGTAATGTTATTCAAGATTTATACATGTGTAAATGAGAAGCCAACTTTGTCGTGTCTCCAGACTAGGGTTCAATGCCATACACATTGAAGATGTAACCCCTCTTCCTAGCCAGGCTTACAGCCTTGAGAGCAGCACCGTGCTAAGCAAAGCATTGCCTTCCTCAGCCTTCGCATCCTAGCCACAGGAAATAATACAAAGTTGAGAGCAGGGACTAATGGACTGTTATAAAATCAGAGCTCTGACCCCTTCTCTACACTCTAGGACAAACTATGCCCTGAAATTGCACAAACAGTCTCCTTGTTTGTATTCTTGACCAGAATCAAAGCAAGGGAAGGCCAGCCTGATTTAAACAACACCGACACGCAAGGGGAAAGGTTCCTGGGAACCCATTTCAAATGGCTAACACGGGACTCTATCCAGTTTCAGATTCTGATTTTAAGACAGGCCACTAGACCAATTGGCCCAACATTTCCGTTATAGGCTTCGCATTACGGAACGCTGCTTGAATGTTGGATTCAGCCTCGTCACTGACTTTCAAATGCACGGAGTGCTTGAGAGAGGCCCTGCGGTGCCAGGTAAATCCTGATTTTCCCTTCCGCCGGATCATATAAATGTGAAAGCCAGATTCAGAGGCAGCTTAATTTTTAAAACAACTGCTCTAAAGACTACAGTTATCAGGGTATCATTGGAATCCACTATCCAGCTGAGGATTCCACCCACAATTCTGATCACTATTAAAATAAGCATTAACATCCAAAAATCCAGGGTGGGATATTTTTTAACACCAATGCTTCCACACAAACCCACATGATGAGTCCCAGCAATGAGCTTTATAAACCATTCATCAGCTCCAAGGCTTTGTACAGCATTTCCCTCCGACGCCTCACCCCTGGGCCACGGCAGACGGACATCTGTGCCTTACCTCAAAGATCTCCTCGTCCAGTATCCGGGTCCCAAATACAATGATGCCGTTGATGTCAATGATGGGGTGGTCGCTTCGGTCCAAGAACTTTGTGACTTTCTTTTTACAGTCCAAAATCAAGGTGACGTTTTTCTTGTGCACGCTGATGGCTATTCGGTGCCACCTGGAAAATAGCACAAACCGTGATCGTTATTAACGAAGATTAACAATCGTTCAGCAGAGCCTTCTGCTTTCATGAATGGAGACAACAGTTTACAGCAACTAGCTGATCGTGAAAGGATGCCAACAGGAAACTATGGGCCAATCCCTGTCTCCCATGAGGATAGAAAGCCAGTAAAAGGCCCATGTACCAGTCAAGCCCACAAAAGATGGGAATTTCCTCAGCTGGGTAAAAGTTAGGACCAATTGCCTCCTAATTCCCTCACAGTGGGAGTCTCTTCTGTACAGCTGTGGGGGTTTTAAGGGGAGAAGTGTCACACATGGGGCCAATGGGCAACCCTAGGGCTGGGGGAGGCAAGCCCCAGCCCCGCCCCTTCTGCCTGAGGCCCCGCCTCCCATGGGCGCCAAGAATCCCCCCCCCCTCCCTGCAGGTCGAGCCTCCTGCATTAGCCTGCCTGGTCCTGGCGCATGGGGCACACAAGCATCTCCAGTCTCCTGGCTTGGAGCACAGGCCGGGTGCACTGCCACAGTACCCACAACACGGCTGAAGCCCAGGGGCAGCCTGAGAGCCGAGCTGAAGCAAGGGGCATTGTTGGGATGGAGCGGGGGTAGGGCCAGCCTGGCGGTTTGGGAAGGCATTACGTTACCCTGCCTCTTACACCTGCTGTCCAATTTTCTCCCCTGTCCCCCTCTTCCATCCTCCTTCAGCCCCGAAGAACGGACCTTACTCCTCCCACAGGTTTGTGTAAGCCCTTTGCACACAGCAAATGCCACCCCTATCTCCATAAATTCCCCTTGACTTAACACACCTAATATGTCACTGATATTCAGGGGTGTTTTGCACACCTGCTATTTCTTTGGTAGAGTATGAGAGCCCAATAAAGCGGAGACAGAGCACTGCAAAATTATATTACACACATCTTCTACACGCTTAGGGATTCATACCGGTACTCCTCTAGACAGTCGATTGGTTTTATCACGTGCCATGTACTCAGGATGCAACACTTCACTTACTTGCCATCGGATAGATTAATGCCTCGAAAGAGAGGATAGTCTTCTGGGCCTGGCTTCCCAGTATGGTCTTCGTACAGGAAAACCGGAGATCTACCCATCTCCATGCCGATCTGCTGGATGCCTTGCTCATTGTAAATGGAGATCAAGAAGGACTGACCTCCTTTCTTGGCTTTTACAGTGGTCAGAATGGAGAAGTCCTCAGGAAAGGACGCTGAAGTGGAAAGACAGAAGGGTTAGTTGGTTTTTTTGGACGTGAAGGTGCGTGCATAGTTCACACTTTCTACAACCCAATAAACAGTGGAGATCCAACCGGCAATTGTTCCTTCTTTCAGCTGTGTCCATATTATTGATCCCCAACTTGCTGCCATGGCAGAGAGGTGTGTCAGTGCCACCTGCGGATAAAGACAACGCATCCTACAGGCACATGATCTCCATGATCACCAAGACGGCAAACAGCAAAGCGTTTTGTGCGAATAGCACCACAACACCGGGGTGATAACTTGATAAGGGAGCGGGATGGTGGCTTCACACAGGATGAGGATGGAGCAACAAACTTCCTCTGGGATGGGTCTGAAGGCCCAACTGCTCCACCCAATCACACAGCCCATTGTGATTAGGAGCCCTTATGTGATTAAGCCCAGGGAGAAGACAACAAAAAATGTGGTGGAACGCAGCTCCCATGGGAAAGAGTTATCTATTCTAATGGCTCAGTCTTCCAGTTCAGCAGTCAACTTTGCCACGGATCATTCATTAATGACCAGCAACCCCTGTTTGGCCTTTACCATTGGATCTCCAGCCAAGTAACATACCAACTCCTACACTAAGCAGAGGGGGACCTCAGTGTTATTGGATGGGAGATCTCCAATGGGACAGTAATGTGCTGTTGGTGCAAATGATGCATGTAAATCTGTAGCATTGATACCATGACTTTCCACAGTATGCCCTGGAACTTCTTAGGAGACAAGATATGCTCCACCATCGGGCCCCCAGGTTGTCTAGAGATGCTGAAGACTCTGGGGTTATTTTAATATGTACCTTCTTAAGTAGACACATGCAATGTATTAGGGCGCTTTGTTGTTTTGTTGGGGATTTTTTCAATCGGGTTTTGTCTATTTTAGGCAGGAACAGAACCTTCTGTGGCTTTGGCTCCTTGCATAAGCGTGGTCAGCAAAAATCTAAACAGCAAATAAATATCCAACAATACAATGGAGACATGGGTTTGACCGAGCCTTGAAAAGCAAATGGCAAAGCCAGCATCGCCTGCTAATCATCCACCACATCCTCTTTCACGTGGGGATTTAAGGCAGACCATGGTGCTCAGGGATATTGTGTATCCCCTCTTTATGCTTGCAAGGCCCATGTAAGTAAGCCCTGGAAACTGGGGTTCAGTCAATGGGGCTGCAGGGATGCATGGGCTCAACCGTTTGGTGTGTTCCATCCTCAGGCACCGCAGATCAATTTAACTCAGCGCATGGGAGTTTTCTGACCGTCAGAGCTGCCAGACGGCCTCTGAAACTCCCGTTGGTTTGGCTTTCTGCCCCTCCCTCCCGCAGTGGCACTGCACATTTCAGAAATGGACCCAAATTGCAAACCCAAGGCAGATCCCTCTTCGAACACTACCTACCCCAACAGGCAGGTGCATTGCTAACTGCAGGAGGGGTTGGAGGGCATTTCTTCAGATTATCATAGAGAAAAGGGTTGCTGAAAAGGGCGTATTTCTGTCATCTTTGTAAGACCTGCAGGGCATAAAGACGTAATTGTGCTTTTGTGCCTGTCCACAGAAGAAACCTTAAGCCAAGGAGTCCCAGAATGACTCAGGGTGTTGTTGGGATGTGTCCTATATGTGATGTGAACGTCTCTGTGTGGTGTCTGGTGGGGGGCAGGAAGAGAGAGGGGATTAATAGCCCTTTGGCTAATGTATTAAGCTGTAAATTCACAGCCATATAACCCACAAAAATGTCAAGCGTCCAAGAGCTTCACACAGATTTCCCTGCCCACTGTAGGTTTTTCTTAAAGGACATCCCAGGGCTGAATAAGGGATTTGACCTATTTAGGTTACAGTGAGCCTTGTTCAAAGTGTGGGGAGGGTATCCGACCACAGAACAGATTGGTGAACAGTCAGGCAGGGAAATCAGAAGAGAAAGAGACTGTCAGCTCATTTTCTCTACTGTTCTGGGGGAATTTGCATCTGCCAGTTTCTTTGCCTCGGACTCATTTATTTCATTCAAATTAATTTTGTTCAGCACCTCAACTCCTCTCAAGGTGCTCAGCCATCATTAGAGAATAAAAGAGAAAGTCACCAAGTCCATACACAGCAGCTTGTAAGGAAGGAAAGTAATTCCTGTCCTGCAAAGTGGGGTATGATATTCAACCCCGGGGTAGAGGTCGAACCCACAAGGCCTCGGTGGCACCTCAGTGGTCCTAATCAGCACAAGAGTGTCACCAAGCCCTCAGCTAGTGATGTCCCCAGAAGGAAGGAAATTCCAGGTGAGGGCCTGGCTCATTGTGTGAGCATCAATCCTTGTGGTAATACCATCTGCAAGTGGATCCCTCTGATCAGAATTTTGAAAAGTAACAAAACAAAGAATACTGGGGGTTAGGCCCTCGATTGATGTAAATGGGTGCAGCTATGTTAAAATCAAGGGGGTTGCATCCAATTTACACCAGCTGCAGATATGGACCAGGATACGGTTCTGCCTAAAAGTATCTAGATGTTTTAAAGAACGTGTTTCCCTGCACCGTAACACTGGTTTTATGCCAGCTCAATCCCACGGACTTCAATGAAGTTACATTTGTGTAAAAATCGCCATTACAGAGTGGAGAACCAAGACCGATACTTCCAACTTATGCTCGCAGTGCCTAAACTTCTTTTAGCTAAGACGTGGCCCCAAAAATGAAGGTAGGTGATAACGGGGCTTCCCTCAGATGAGCCGTGCTGTCCCTTTTCCTTCCTCCTGGATACTCCCATCCTTGCTGTTGCAAATCAAACCCAGACGCTTTCCTGGTTACAATTATTGGCAACAATTTGGGCTCTTTTATGTAAAATAATTCACATCCACAATGATCCATGAAATGGAGCATTTTCATTATGAACTACCCCCCACACAGAACTTTTCAACCTCAATGAGTTGCCAATGCATTTAAAATGCTGCTTTTAATTTTATTTATTACTATTAACTATTATTATTATTATTATTAAAATGTCTCCATGGCAATGTGGGATTCTCAGCTTCACTAACCATAATTGAAAAATTCTGGCTGCCATTACACCGTTATTATTCTGTTACCCTGGCAAAGTAATGGTGTGTTTACCATCAACACTAGGAATGATCCAGTCTATCCAATGTTATGTGGAGGGGGTTCCATTCAAAATGCAATTAAACTAATAAAAAAAAATAGCACATAGGACCGGATCCAAATTCTACTGCAATATATGGCAAGACACCCATTGACTTCAGTAGACTTTCGGTCAAGCCCTTATACACTATGCAGCACTTTCAATTATGTTCATGCTCAAGGTGGTGAACACATCTCTCTCCAATAAAGGGAATTACATCAGTAGTGAATTTTACCCATTGTACAAGTTGAACCTCTCTAGTCCGGCACTCTCTGTTCCAGCAATATCTGTGGTCCAGCATGATGTTAGTTAGCTGGATGTCCACTTATCATGGGTGTGGCCAAGTTTCCCATGGTCTCATAGTTTATTTACAGCTGCCAGTCGTGGCTCTCAGTGTTCTGTGCAGCTATTTAGGTCTAATTTACCTCGAAATGTCTTCAAAGAGCCCAGTAAGCAGCGGAAGTGTTGGTCATGCTGCTCGACAACATTGGCCTCCTGTGGTTCAGCAAATCCTCTGGTTCGGCACCAGCAGGTCCCAAGAGTGCCAGAATAGAGAGGTGCAACCTGTATCTGTATCCTGTCAAGATTGAGCACCACTCTAGCTAAGGTCATTATAAATTGCTTTTGGCAACACACTTGTGAGTTAGCCAAGTGTTAATGTTGCCCTTATGCCTCGTGAAACAAGGTTTACAGGCTCGGTCGGCAAAGGCTTTCCTTGCCGACTGATCCGCGTCTTGACTGCCGCGTTGTGCCGACGATTAGCTGAGCTGGCACAGCGCGGTGGCCATTTTTATTTTAATGAAGCGGGGGATATTTAAATCCCTGCTTCATTGACTATGACCGTTAGTCTAATTTACATGCCTCTTCTGGCAGAGGCATGTAGTCTAGACATACCCTCAGAGCACAATGGTTCTTCAAAGGCCCAATTTAAACCTCTGCTCATCGTGCATCTGAGGGGCCCTGATGTTTCTGGTGTGGCTCATTTTCCTCCTCAAGGAACTGTCTGGCTATAATCTAATGTTCTACTCTTAGATACACATGCCTACATGCACAGATAATGCAGAGAATGGTAAGTGTGCAATAGGACTGGAAATTACTGCATTTTTATTGCTGCTATTCATAGAATCATGGAATACTAGAACCGAAAGGGACCTTGAGAGGTCATGAAGTCCAGACCCCGGCCCTCCCGTCAGGACCAAGCACCATCTAGATCATCCCTGACAGGTGTCTATCTAACCTGCTCTTAAGTATCTCCAATGATGGAGATTCCACAACCTCCCTAGGTAATTTATTCCAGTGTTTAACCACACTTACAGGAAGTTTTTCCTAAACCTCCTTTGCTGCAATTTAAGCCCATTTCTTCTTGTCCTGTCATCAGAGGCCAACGAGAACCATTTTCTCCTTCCTCCTTGTAACACCCTTTTAGACACTTGGAAGCTGCTCTCATGTCTTTTCTCTTCTCAACTAAACAAGCCCAGTTCTTTCAGCCTTCCCTTATAGGTCATGTTTTCTCAGCCTTTAATCATTTTTGTTGCTCTTCTCTTCTACTGAAAATCTATATCTCTATCTGTCCTCCTTGCAGCTGTGCATGAGGTTGGAAGAACATAGTTTTGCAATGAAGCCGAGGAATTTATTTAGGGAACTGGAGAAGCATCATCTTGGCAGATTTCCTTGCTCTCGTGGGTTTAAAAACACAAATGCATTTCAAAAAAATCTGCTTTGTGGGCTGCGACTACAGAAGCAGACTGGAAAGCTCATACAATTACCTAATTTTAAAAAAACCATGCTTCTAATTAGCACAAAATATTACCTGTTTGCCGAGAGCCTTTATAGCAGAAGGGAAAACTTATGTTTTAAAGGTTTCAACCCACGCCCATCCCTTTAGTAACATGATAGCACAAAAACCACATTTCCCCTGGGAATTTGCTCTGCCATCATTCTGTTATCTTTATATCTCCTCTCACTTGTTTGTCTTCTAGGGGGCAACTACAGTCACACCTATTTATGAGGCTGTACTGAGACGACCCCTGCCTCAAAGGGGAAATGCTGGCATGGAGTCATGGTACTCTGGATCAGCACCCAGGAGACACAGGTCTTAATTCTTCTCTTCACCTCTCTTTCCCTTTAGCCAGCAACAGCCAAAAGGAAGCCGCTGGAAAGAGACAGGGACGTGATGATGTCGCCGAATTGAAGCCAGCCCTTCAAGTCACTGAATAGCCGCATTGATGGACTCCAAGGAAGTGCCACCCAGGTCTTATCGGCTAGGAAGGAGGGTGCATGAAAAACAAGGAGGAGAGGAAGATGGCTGAAAAGAGAATACAGAGCAGTGGGGAAATATAAAGGATTCCACCAGGCTATCAAAATGGCTCTTTGGGACAAGGGAAAATTGTATTAACAGCCTAGAAACGGCGTTATTCAATTCCTTTGCTGCATTGGCCATGTGCATTCACTGCCCGGGAAGGCCTGTTCACCTGCTTAGGCCCTGAAAGTGCCACTTCAATTGCACAGCAAGGAAACCCGTGAAAGGTTTCCCCCCATTATGCAGGGGTCAGAGCAGGCTATTATGCACACTGAAAAAACATCCTTTTAATGTGGCTCTTGATAACAGCGGTCACAGCCATGGAAAACTTTTTGCATGATTCCAGACTGGCAGTGGCATTCCATTTCTTGGCTTGAAAATATTTAGGCTTGGAAGAATTGGATGAACAAATATTCCCATAAATAATCAACATTTCAGATTGGCAAAGTAACAACATTCCTGCTTGTGAACTTTATAGAGTTTGCTTTAGGGATATTACATTTGTATATTTTGCCAGGAGATGTCGACACTGTGTTTTAAGGGTTCTGCGGCTTTAACTTTTTGAGTTTCATTAAATAATGAAACGGTCTCATCTCCCCACCGCACCCCAATCACCCTGCAACTCTGAACATGCTGCAAAAATAAGGCTTCAAAATAAGCATTGGGTTAAAAAAATAATTTTGGTGGACCATATCAAATTCTGATCAGCCTCAAAATATCCCCACAGCCAAATCCTGCAGTCTTTATTTAGCTTTTACCCATTTCTGATTCAGGAAAACTTTCTACTGCCTTTCAGCAGGTCTTTCCATGGGTAACGGCTAAGAAGAAATTGAGCGAAGGATTTCTCGTTGTGTAGACGGCAAGGCCAATACCCCTCCATTGAGTGAGTCCCCATAATATTGTTATGAGGGCAGGAATACAGGGGTGTGAGAGGATGGAACCATTACAGGGAGATTGGAAGGGGAATAACACAGATGCAATCAACAAGGTGTTTTCCTCATGGGATCGTGTTCCTCTTTTACCAAGGGGCAAATAGAAGCAATACGGATCTAATCCACCCACTACAATGGGCTTTGGATCAGGCCTTAAGTCAACAGAATGGCTCCACATTGCTACTCCTGGGTGTGGTCTCCAATCCCTGTAAAGGCTTCTTCAACCCTCTGTCTGGTATCCAGCCACTTGGCTCCCCAGTTCTTATTCCAGACAAGTCAGATATTGAAGTCCAGTTAATCCTTTCTTCAAGAGTGACCAGGTGATTCCCTTGCATTCTATGAGAATAATCATAGAAGTCCAGATATCATTTTAGAGTTGACTAGCAAGCAAATCCAGGGCGGTAGGACGTGAGTGACAGCCACTCCAAGAGGACTGCCTTGCAACCATCATTTAGACCAGTGAAATGCGAGGTGTGATAGAAATTGCATCTTCATTTAAAAGGACTTGTGGTGGTATCCTATGTGGCCACTGATTTAGCCTGAGGGTTTTATATACATTCTTTTACAAAGTTTTTGAAGGCGCGCGCGTGCGTGCGTGTGCGTGTGTGTGTGTGTGTCTCTTCTCAGACAAAGGATTTCACTGCATGTGCACACGCATACTCCCTCCTCTTAGGTGTGAGGCCCTATGCAAGGAGGGCACATTTTTCAGCGGGTGATTGTATTAATGAGCATGATGCTCTATATCCCATCAGCCACGGAAACCCACATGGCACCTTTTACGCAAGCCACGCTAAACGCAGCAGGCTGCAGTGATCCCAGGCAAATCCAGATTCAACCTCTCACTCTGTCCAGTTGCACCATGAATTGGAACTAGTGGGCTTGTCCAGCAGGGAGGCTGCTAGCCTACGGCTCAGGATACCAGGAAATGGTACCTGCAGTAGAGCCGGGCTCCGGGCAACCGGAGGAGCACAGCTGGCTTGTAGAAGGTTGCCTGATTGGCTACCTCCACCAGACTTGGAGGAGTCTGCGGACCAACTGGCAAACCCAGCAGCAGTTCAGCAGATGCTCAAAGACTTTTTCCAAGTCTGTGATAACTCCTGTGCCTGCTTGTTCCTCGCCTTGTTCCAGCCCTGCTCCTGCTTTGTCATGCCAGGTAACCCACTTTGGACCCTGAGTTGCAAGTCCGTGACTTCTGGCTCTGACATCTGGCCTCTGACTCCAGCTCTGACCCTGGGCTCCAAGTCCTAGCTATCGGCTTCTGTTCCGACCATTGGACCCCACTTCTGTTCCAACCACTGTGTATACCTTGCACATCCCGGGCGCAAGAACTGAGTTCAATGCCTTATTCCACTTTAGGAAGGTTTAGGCACTTAGGGTACGTCTACACTGCAAAGTTAATTCGAAATAACAGCCATTATTTCGAATTAACTTTAATAGCGTCTATATATGCAAACCGCTATTTGGAAATACATTCAAAATAGCAGAGCCCTTAATTTGAATTTGGTAAACCTCATTCTACGAGGAGTAACGCCAAATTCGAAATAGGTATTTTGAATTAAGTGCTGTGTAGACACTTAATTCGAAATAAGGGGCCTCCAGCCCTTCTCAGGGAGCCCTGGTGGCCACTCTGGGCACAACCAGGAAAACTTACTCTCCTCTCCCCCAGCCCCGGAGCCATTAAAGGGGTAGACCCTGGCCACAGCGCCTGTGCCAGCTCCAAGCCTGTCAGCCCAGAGCCAGCAGTGGCCACCGGGGCCCCTGACTCAGTGGCCCCAAAACATGAACCAGCAAGCCACTGGCAGCCAGCCCTGCACCACTCCCCAGGAGCAGTCTGCCAGCTCCCAGGAGCCGGACAGGGACTGGAGAAGGCAGGCGCCTTTCCGGTCCAGGGTGGAGATCGTGGACCTTATTCAGGTTTTGGTGGGATGCCCCCATCGTCCATGATCTCCACACTAGATGGAGAACGCAGACGTATATAGCAGGATAGCTGCCAGCCTGGTTACCAAAGGCCACATGCGAACCCAGGAGCAGGTTAGCATGAGTCAAGTTGGTCCAGTGAGACCCCCAACCCTGAGCCCTGAGCTTCCCCTCCCCCTTCTTCCTCTTGCTTCCCCCTTCCAGCTCCGTCTTCCCAGGTTTCCCCCTCCCCTCTCCCACCCTCTCTCTTCCCCTCTCCCACCTCTTTTTCCCAGGCTCCCCAGAGGTTCAATAAACCCAGTTTCTATTTTTGAACATACGTGTCTTTTATTTGACATCAGGAAGGGGGGCTAGGGAGGGGTAAGTGGAAGGACGTGAGGGAGGAATGGGGCACGAGCCCCCAGTGGGGAGGACCGGGGAGGCTCTGAGGGCTCCTTGGGGTGGATGCTCTCCCGCAGGGCCTCCTGGATCCTGACAGCCCCCCGATGGACCCCCCCGGATGGCAGCCTACAGCAAGTGCAGCCAGGCTGATGGCAATGACCCCACGAGACGCACCAGCATGCCCAGGGGCAGCTCTGGTTCCGTGTGGCCGAGTGCTGTGGTGTCCCGAGTGCGGGCACTCAGGGCACTCCAAGACAGGACTGCTTTGCTGTCCCTCATCGAGGTAGACAAGCAAGTGGGGAACCTTGAGAACTGTCTGTCCGGGGTGGGGGTCGGGTCCCTTTAAGCACAGAGCTCAGTTACCCTCAGGCAGCAGCCCCACACACTAAGTCCTAACCTGATGCCCTGCCGGCACTGGTTCCAGCCAGCCTTAACTTCGGTTCAGGGTCCACTCAGTGTAGACATGCTATTTCGAAATAGTTTTTGTGTATAGATGCATTATTTCAAATTAGCTTAATTCAACTTAGCTATTTCGAATTAAGTTAATTTCAAATAGTGCTGTAGTGTAGACATACCCTTACTCTCTCTATACCTCAATGTGGATAATAACACTCCCTCCCTTGTGCGGCTGTTTGGGGGAATAAATACACTCATGACTGTGAGAAACCCACATACTGCAGTAAGTGGGGCCAGACCGCTTAATTCTTAAGTCATTGGCCCGTTTTTCTTTCAAACAAAGACCACACGCTCTCTGCTTAGAGACATTTTCGCTTTTTACACTTAATACTCCATCACCTAATGCAAAATTTAAAAATGTCTCCATAGTGTAGCTGGTTTTTAATAAGTGCCCTGTTCCTCACTGGATTTAGGGGACAAAGGCTATTTTCTTTCTATAATAAGATTCTGATTAACATTTCCACATTTCTTCCAATAAGAACTTATCTTGGGACTACCAACTCATGGGGGGATGTTCTGATCCAAGTCTCTTTTCACAACTGGATATCACTCTATGATAATGAGAAACACCAGCTTGTTCATGGAGATGGGGATGGATGTAATTAGCCAGCGTTTGCATGTTCGCTGGATAATGTACCATTCCTGTTCAGATGAAGTGAGAAAAAAAACGAATGTACAGGTTGAACTTCTCTAGTCCAGCAACATCTGTGGTCTGGCATGATTTTAGTTAGCCACATGTCCACATCTCATGGACGTGGCCAAGTTTCCCGTGGTCCCATAAAGCCGCTAGTCCTGGCTCTCACTATTCTGTGCTGTTATTTAGCTCTAATTTACCCCTAAATATTTTCTAACATCCCAGTAAGCAGTGGAAATGTTGGTAATGTGGCCAGACAATATTGGCCTTCTGTGGTTTGGCAAATTCTTTGGTTCGGTACCGATCAAGTCCTGAGGGTGCTGGACTAGAGAGGATCAACCTGTAGCTATTTTAAAAGTATTAGATGACTAGACCATCCATATCAACCCCAAATAGTAGATTATTTCCCTTCCAAGCACCCACAAAATGTTTCAGTTGCAATTCCAGGACACACAAGTGTGTGAAAGATCTTTTTTGTAAGCAGCCCCACAGCAAAAGGTTACTTACCAGGAAACAACTGCTTGGTTGGTGCACTGAGTTGAGCATCTTTTGTTACTCGAAAAGCAACATCTGCGCCTTTTGAAGATCTTCTGCTTGTGCAAAAACCTGTTGTTTTCGTTATCCCTTCGGGTAAATTATGAAAATCTAATACCTTCAAGAGATCTGCAGGTTCCGCTGCAATAAGAAAAGAGGAGAAAACCAGAATTAGCAGGCAAAAGTAATCAGCGCTTGCAAAGATCCATTATAACAACACTAATCATCAATATTCATTTTAAAACATATGTTTTTTCCTGATAAATGTATAGCAACTACATTGCTAGTGCCATCTTCAATACTAGAATGCCAGGGTGTTGGCTTGAGATGCTAATTCACTGCAGAAAGGAATAGTTTAGGCACGTATATGCGCATAAGAATTGTATCTACACTCACGCTAGTTAGCTAATGCGTTTATCGATAGCCACGCTTCAGCTGTTTACTGATCATGGTAGAGAAGAGTTTCAGTCAGGTATTTAGAACCTAAAGGAATCTCCACTGCATCGGTGGCGTTGCTTGGATGCATATTCTGTGCATCCTCAAATCTGGAGACAGACTGCTCCCCATGTCAGCTTGAAGCTGGATTCCAAAGGGCTGATAGGGCAAACTCTTTAGGGCAAACTCTTCCCCTGCTTCATTTCTCTCCTTGCCAAAACCTTCACTTATCCCTCCAGTGATGGAGCACAAGGATCCACATCTCTCCCAGAAATTCCAACCATCACTCCCTCCTACAATGACCTATCTGGCCTTCCACTGCTGTGACTTAGCACCCAACAAAGCCAGCAGCTGCTAGAAGGCTAGCAAATGTCTGTGGGTGCTACTGTCCTGAGCACACTTTCATAAGTGTAACACTAGTGCTGTAGGCATTTTTGTAACCACTTCAACTAGGGAAAATGTAACCCACACACCTAGGCTGTGTCTACACTGGGCCACTTATTCCGGGAAAGCAGTCGCTATTCCGGAATAAGCTGTGAGCTGTCCACACTGGCCCCTTGAATTTCCGGAAAAGCACTGACGATCTACTGTAAGAAATCAGCTGCTTTTCCGGAAAAACTATGCTGCTCCCGCTCGGACAAAAGTCCTTTTTCCCGGAAAACTGTTCCAGTGTAGACAGCCCAGTAGTCTTCCGCAAAAAAGCCCCGATCGCGAAAATGACAATCGGGGCTTTTTTCCGGAAAAGCGCGTCTACATTGGCCACGGACGCTTTTCCGGGAAAAGGGCTTTTCCAGAAAAGCATCCTGCCAATGTAGTCGCTCTTTTTCCAGAAATACTTATAACGGAAAACTGTTCCATTTTAAGCATTTCTGGAAAAAGGTGCCAATGTAGACGTAGCCCTAGTGAGGTTCACTGTCCCATGCAGTGGCACCTAGACCACAGCAATAGCTAAGAACAAGAGAGCTCTACCATACAGGTGGAGAGCCAGCTGGCTTCTAGCCCAAAGGGTAGAGGCTTCTATACTGTGGTCCCAGGTTCAAATCCACCTGGGAGTGGTTACAAAAACACATGGCATTATAGATTTGGTTAAGAAACCCGAAACTCAAGTCAGATTTGTCCAGACCCACAAAGCTTTTTGGTTTTGAGTTTGTCAAGTCAATCACAACTTGGTTCCAGGTGAAGATTTCGGGTAAGTTTTGTAAAGCTGAAATGTGTGTACACGGAGTTTGAACAACCTTCTAGTGGTCGTTTAAAGCGTAATACAAGAAACCCTTGGTGGAGTACATTACCCAGATCCGTGGATCTAGACTTTATAAGGAAACAAGACATGCTATCATGTCAGCAGCAAATCTCAGGTTATTGATCCTTTCTTATACTCAAAGAAAAGTCCTCTAGGTGTACAGTGTACTGAAAGCTTTGGTTCAAAGTGAAACTTGGGGGTGTGAACCTTGCCAAGTGGAGGGAAATGTAAAATGGTTTGCAAAGAGCCATACACCTGAAAGCATAATGAGTGGGAATTGCAAATGTGACCCACGCCGGCCTAAATCTATCCCTGATGAAGTCAATGGTAAGACTCTCACTGCTTCCAGTGAGAGCAGGGCTAGGCAAATCCTGAGTGCTCTTGGAAATCTTCTCCCATGCTTTGTACAGCTCCAAAGGAAATACTCCAGACAGTGGGCTTGAAATGGTACATGGATCTCCCTGGTCCAGCACCCTTGGGACCTGACTGGTCCCAGAAGAGGGATTTTTCCAGACCAGGGAAGGTCATTTCAGGCCCCCCCACCAGTCTTCCCACCCCTCCCAGCCCAACTGAGCTGCATGCCAGCTCCGGGGCGCCCTCTCTGCTGCAACACACCCGGACTCTCTGATCCTGGAACATCCATCGTCCGGCCGGACCACAGATGTTGCCAGTCCAGAGAATCCCAGATTTTAGAGGTGCAACCTATAGCAGCAATACTGCACATTTTGGCTCTCTGAAGGCAATGGAAATTCTGCTTTGTGTCTGACCCTACACTTAAGCCAAGCATTGCATATAATTCCCTTTCTTAATCAGGTCTCACCACCAGCCCTGCAATAACCACATGTTCTGACCTCTGCTCATCAATCCCCTCAGGCTACTATTACTCAATCATGGTCATTAATAGAAAGGATCTGAGCATTACAAGACAAGAAATGTCCCATTACTGACTATGCTGGAAAAACTCCTTTCTTGTTTCTCTCCCCTAGCCTGGAGCCTGTCCCTTCAATTGTGAATTCAGAGAAAACTATGCAGAACAAGCACCTGCGTTGGCAGGTAGGCAGACTGCAGCAGGTGTGCATACCGCACAGAAAGCATCACCGACGATGGGAGAAAGGCTTTCTTAGTGCAATATAAAACAGCCCGGAGCACGACCTTCCATGGAATTCACTGCCTACAGTCTTGTGTGCAATAATGCACCAGAACCAGCAATGGAATCATTCCTACTAACAACATGAAGCACAAAGTCTAAGTCCCTGACAGGTCTTTAACCTACCCCTCATTAGGATCACATCTGCATTTGCATTTGCTTTAGCTAAAACCTTGAAAAAAGAGCTAATGGAAGGGTTCTGTATTGTTTGCAAAGCAATCGTTCCTAGATAATTGGAGGTTGGTTTGCATCCAGACGTTAGGTCTCGAAAACAACAGTAACATAGCCTGCATGATGCATACTGCTAACTGGGTGTTTTTTACATCTGCAGCCGAAATGGCATTTCCATTTACTAAAATGGATAATCGGCATTTCCAATACATTATGGAGAATTCTGACCCAACACTCTGAGCAAAAAGATGACAAAAAGATTAAATCTGCCCCCCCACACATACACACACACAACTCAGCAAACCTTTGGCAATGTCAAGAGTACTTTCAGCTTAACAGCCTCATGCAGCCTCGCCAAGACAGTCTATATTTCAGTTTTATTCTCTGAGCAAATTATTTTCCCAGAGGAAATATTTTCATCGAACCTCAAGGATGCAACCAAGTATCAGATGCATAGCTTGATATTGACCTCCTAAACAATGACCTTAGGCAAACTGGCACCCAGCATCCAGATATTTTGAAACTGTCTGTTGGCTGTGATGTATATGGTTATGAGTGCCAACTTTTTACTTGCTCAGGGAAAGATCCAATGATAATACAATTATTACCAACAGAAAGATGTGTGATAGCTCCTTGTCTGGAAGTGGCCAGATCTTTCAACATTAGCGATACAGAGAAAGGAAGCATGGGAAATCCACTCAGTAGGAGGAATTGAGAGAGAGAGAGAGACAGAGAGAGAGAATGAATGTACCTTACACCAGAAACAAGTCTATTTTATAATCCTCAGTTACCACTTTGAGAATCTGAACAAAATGAATACAAAGATAATGATAAGAGATTGGCAAATAGGCCCTGTAAATGGAACATATACAGGTTCTGAATGGATCAAATAAGCTAATATTTACAAAGTTTGTGTGGGTTAATAATAACAACATATATAACTTTTAATACTTTTTTCACTCCGAGACAGAAATTAGCCCCCTGTGTTTCTGGTATCATGGTAATACATATAAATGATGTCCATGCTTCAGAGTAGCATACAAATGGAAAATGACAAGGTGACAAATTGAGGCTAGATCTACCCTACAGAGTTTTTGCTCAAAACCGGTTGGTTTTGTGCAAAAACTCGCAGCGTGTCCACACCTCAAGCACGTTTTTGCACAAGTAAAGTGAAAGAACAGAGGGGTTTTTCCGGTGTAGGTATTCCTCCTCCTACGAGGAATAACTCCTTTTTATGCAAGAGCTCTTGCACAAAAAGGTGTGTGTGGACGACAAACAAGGGGGGATTATGCAAAAAAAGGCAATCGAAAAAAGGCCAGGTGCCCTGGTGGCCATTCTGTAAATAGCAATCCGAGTTTCCTTTTGAGAGAGCGTCCATGCGGTCTGGATGCTCTCTTGTGCAAAAGCACATCACTTTTTTGATGCGCTTTTGCAGTGCGTACGCACTCTTGTGCAAGAAGTTTTTACGGAAGATCTCTTACGCAGAAAGCTTCTTGCACAAGAAGTCTGCAGCGTAGACATAGACAAATAGAAAAACCCCACGCCCTCTTCTGCCTTTCAGAAATAAGTATGTTAAAGGGGGTGAGGATGTTAATTGAAGCTTACTTTATAAACTTCTTATAAATGAACGAATTCATTATTAGATCTTCCAAAAAATAATTTAATCCATTCTTAGAGGTTATTTGTAGAGTCCTGCCTATAAAGTCCTGTTGCTTATAACATACAGGAAGCCTATAAAGACTGGTAGAGTAAATAGGTGTTAACACCGTCTCTAATGAGGTGCTTATAACCATCTACATAACACACACCTACTCCTGTCTGTAGTATGCTTTTAATATCCTGTAATCATTTATTAATGTTTTATAAAACCATTGACAAATCTCTCTTAAGGTGCTTATATACTACAAAAAAAAAACCTTTTGGTTTTTTTCACCACCTGAACTATTATTCCACCAGTTTCTGTTGTATCCAAGGCAGAGATGCCATGAATGCCTCTAGATAAAACTGTGACAAATACTCAACAAATGCCCAAGTTAGACAGAGGGACGATGAAAGGCAGGTATACATATACATTTATCACTAAGGGATCATCTTCATTAAGCCCAGAAATATTTCGAAATACCCACAAGTTCATCGTATTTTGGCATTACATGGTATCATGTAAAAGAGAAGAACATTTAAAAGGTCATCGAGTCCAGTTCCTTGGCTTCACCGCTGGAGGAAAAGCACATGTACCATGTATAGTGTTTCTCCCAAGGATGTGACAGTTTAACCGGTTAAGGTTAACCAGTGTTGGGGGCTGGAGCTCTGGTCTGCCACAGGCCTAAATGCCCCACAGGCTGGGGTTACTCTGACTGGGACCCCGGAGCAGTCCCTGCTTGTGGGGGGGCGGGCATTCCAGCCTGGCAGGACCCTGCTCACCCCTCCTTTAACAGGTTAACTGGTTAAACAGTTGTTAGCCAATTAAACAGGATTTTATATCCCTAGAGCAGGGATGGAGAACCATTTTTGGCTCAGAGCCACTGACCCACAAAATCAATCGGGGGCTGCACAGAACTGAGAAGCAAACCAAAAAACCCACCCCTCACCAGCGTGGGCTCCCCAATGCTAGGGGGGAGCCCTGAGCCTCTGGGGCCAGATCCAGGCAAGCTGGGGGTTCCATCCGCTCCCCAGGACTTAGGTTCCCCACTTCTGCCCTAGAGAGAAGGTATCTGTTTGTAATGACTATAAAATGGATTATTTTGTTGAGGCAGCTGGACACCCAGACAGATCTCATGACTTCTGCTCTCCACTAACTTCCCAGACTGACTAAGGAAAGCAATTTGTGTGCAGCACTGCACCGAACGGTCAGCAGCAAAGAGGTGCATAGATCATCAGGAACAGATTTGAAAGGGCTGCAGAATAATGGTTACACTTAGGGTACGTCTAAACTACATGGCTCCGTCGACGGAGCCATGTAGATTTGTTTGTTTGGCAAAGGGAAATGATGCCGCGATTTAAATAATCGCGGCTTCTTTTAAATTTATATAGCTGCCGCGCTGAGCCGACAAACAGCTGATCAGCTGTTTGTCGGCTCAGCGCGCTAGTCTGGGCGCTCCCCTGTTGACATGAAAGCCTTTTATTGACCTATCCGGTAAACCTCATCCTACAAGGCATAACGGGGAGGTCGATAAAGGGCTTTCAGGTCGGCGTGGGAGCGTCTAGACTAGCGCGCTGAGGTGACAAACAGCTGATCAGCTGTTTGTCGGCTCAGCGCGGCAGCCATGTAAATTTAAATGAAGCCACGATTATTTAAATCACGGCTTCATTTCCCTTTGCCGATCAGCCTAATCTACATGGCTCCATCGATGGAGCCATGTAGTTTAGACACACCCTAACATTCCATCTGGAGCGAGTGTAAATATGTTTACAAGGTGCCATTATCCAAGAACCTGGCATTGCCAAGACTGGAGAGAGAAGAGGAGATTTCTAAATCCATCCATTGGCCTAAGTGTATGGGTTTCCTGCTAGGCACAATTCAATCTGCAGGCTCCAACGGGCCTGCCAGGCTTGAGGAGAGTGAGTGGGGTCAAGTCCACAGGGCACTGGACTTGGAATCAAGACCTTGGTTCTCTTCTTAGCTCTTCCAGCAAGCTGTTGTAAAACCTTGGGCAAGTCACCTCTCTGACTCCTGCTCTCCTTTTAGACACCAAGCACGTCAGTTCAGGGCTTGTCTGTCACGATGTCAGCGGTGAGGAAACTGTTTTGGGTCAGGGGCCGCTGACCCACAGAGGAATCCAGGAGCACACAACCGTCACTGACCTGCTGGCCCCCAAGTGAGAAGCAGAAGAAAAAGGACATTCACCTCAGTACCCTCAAACTCCACTCCAGACCCTAGGGGGAACTGGGGCTAGTAGATTTTGTGGGGGCCCCCCAGGCTCTGGGGTGAGGCAGAACCTGAGGGGTTCTATGCATGGGAAGGGGCTGCCAGGGAGCAGTCTGGGGAAGGGAGGTGGATCTGAGCAAGAGGAAGGGTGCAGGAGCAGACTGGGAGTGGGGGTGGAGGTCTGGAGGAGAGGGAGGGTGCAGAAGCATCTGTAGTTATGGGGTCTGAAAGGAAAGAGGGGGAGAAGGGTGGGGTCTGGGTGGGAGGGGAGGGTGCAGGAGCGAGCTTGGGGTGTAGGATCTGGGTGAGAGGCAGGATTCAGGGGCAGGCTGGGGTTGAGGGTGCAGAATCTGGGCAGGAGGTAGAGAACAGGAATAGATTGGGTCTGGGTGGGGTGTAGGGTGCAAGAGTGTGCTGGGGTAAGGGGCAGTGTCTGGGCAGGAGGGAGCATGCAGGAGCAGGCTGGACGTGGAAAAGGAATGTCTGGATGTGGGGCAGGGTGGAGGAGCAGGCCGGGGCTGGGGTGGAGGTTCTACAAAGGAGGGAGGCTGCAGGAGCGGGATGGAGGGGTGGTGTCTGAAAAGGGGTGCAGGAGCAGGGTGGGGCTGTGGAGTCAGGATGTGGAGTGGGCTGAGTGTCAAGGTGCGGGGTCTGCATGCACAGGAGGGGGCGGGCGTGGGCTGGGACTGTAGGGTCAGCGTGGGAAGGAGGGTGCAGGAGGGAGTGGGGTTAGGGGTCTGGACAGGAGAGAGGGTGCAGGAACAGGCTGGGGGTGGGGTGCAGGGTCCGAGCAGAAGGGGGCAGGAGATGGGGGAGGCACCAAATTGTTGCAATTTGGAGTGGGAACTTGACTTTGTGTGGCCTTGCACACTGCAGGCACGCCCCCCTCCCCCCCCCCCCACGATGCTCTCATTGGCTGTGAATCGGCCAACAGGAAAGACAGGGAAGGGAGGGCGGGTAGTGCCTGCATGGAGCACTTCCCCACACACAGAGCTTCCTCCCTCCTGCCTGGCTTTCCTGGATTGGGCCCGTGAGGCTCAGGGCTCCCCTTTCAGTGCCGTGGAGAGCCAACTCTGGCATTCCAGCCATGGCACCTCCCTGCATGGCTGGAGCACTAGCTCCGGCCTGTGCCCCTGTAGGGGTGGGGGTGAGCCTTGAGCCTTGCCGACCCACTGGCTGTAGATTCCCCACCTCTGCACTATGTGTTTGTACAGCACCTTGCACGAAGCAGCTTGAATTTCAGCTGTGGTCTCTAGCCAGTGCCATGGTACTAAAAGGAATCTTAGGGTATGTCTAGACTACATGGCTCTGTCGACAGAGCCATGTAGATGAGTTTACTCGGCAAAGGGAAATGAAGCGGCAATTTAAATAATCACGGCTTCATTTCCCTTTGCCGAGTAAACTCATCTACATGGCTCCAACAACGGAGCCATGTAGTCTAGACACACTCAGAGTCCTCTCCTCATCCAACATGCAGCATCCAAAAAGTCAAGTAAAACTGATTTTCGTGGTAGTCAACTTACTAAACTGGCTGATGTGTTATGGCGAATGGAAAGTGCAAACTGACAACTAACTAACTAACCCCTTTTCCCTTCCATTTTTAAAGGGACTCCTGCACCATTCTAATGCTGGGGTTGCCACGTACATCAGATTCTCCAGATGACTGGCTCGGATGGGTCTACGCTTTTCTATTCTCTTCTGTAGAACAGAGATGATAAAATTAACCAGCCTCAAAAGGCTGTTTGTAAGGCTCAAATCTTTTATGTTCAGAAGGCCAAACTGGCAATCGTTCATATAAATTGGGAAGGAGACCTGCTGGGTTGGAGATCGCCCCCACCAATTGTTCCTGCTAATGCAAGGGGTTAGTTCCAGTGGCCGCAATGCGCCAGGCGTCACATGGGACTAGAAGTGAAGGCAGTCCTCCTCTAATAGACACCAAAGTAAGCAAACAAGATAGACCAAAAGTAGAAGAACGGGAGGATGAAACCCACTTCACAGTTGCGAGACGGGAACGAGGAAGAGGAAGCGACTTGCCATGGTCATACAAGGAGCCACTAGCTCTCAGATCTTCCACTCCAGAGCTAGAACCATCAGACCATCCTGCCTTTCAACGGCCTTTAAAAACGACAGGAGCAACCCAAAGTGGCATCTGGAGCGAACGAAAGCTTCTGTAAGCAGCCATCGTGATAGCTTTCATCAAAAGCTCATGCTTGCTGCCTATTTGCTAGGGGTGCCGGTGTCAAGAGGAGTGTTCATTACCTGGAAAGCGTTCAAGGCTCTCTGGATCATTAGTAGACACAATTAAATATAACCAGAAAGCAAGGCAACGGGGACCCTTCGACGTTCAACAGAACATGCGCCCTCGACGTGCTGATCCAAAATGGGTTTCCTTTTAAACGGAGAGCATGAACATTCCCTTTGAGTGTTCTCTGGATGCCACTATTTGGAGATGCATTTACAGTGCCCTGTCATCTGTTCATCAGTCAATCAGTATACCAAAGTCCCCCAACAGTGAAAGGGATTTGTGTTATTGTGTTACAGAAATAAGGCTCCAATCAAGTTTGGCTCCATTGTGCTAATGGCTACATACATACAGAGCAACAGATTATACCTGCCCCAGTACCATGATCTTTTAACCAGGCATATTGCCTATCTAGGGCCCAGACTCTAACAAGTACTACTGTATGGTTTAAACATGCCCCTCCTCGCACCCATAAAGCCCACGGTATCTTCTTACCCTCTAGGTAGATTCCAGGTGCAAAGTGCAAGGTGCAACTAACAACAATGGAGCAAAATCACCTTTGATGTAATTCCACTGACCCCAGTAGTTATTTATGATACACTAGGACCTTAGTCCGAAATAACTCCCCCTTCCCCCAGTTGAATTTGTAAGCGATGCATCAACATTACAAAGCCCATTACTCCAGAATAAGGGGCTGTGGAATTCAAACTCCGTAGCCATAGAACCATAGCATCATAGAGCTGGAAGAGACCTCACAAGGTCATCGAGTCAAGCCCTCTGCCCAAAGCAGGACCAACACCAACTAAATCAACACAGCCAGGTCTTAGTCAAGTCAGGACTTAAAAACCTCTAGGGATGGAGATTCCACCACTTCCCTAGGGAACCCATCCCAGTGCTTCACCACCCTCCTAGTGAAATAGTTTTTCCTAATATCCAACCTAGACCTCCCCCACTGTCACTTGAGGCTATTGTTCCTTGTTCTGCCATCCCTCACTACTGAGAACAGCCTCTCTCCATCCTCTTTGGAACCTCCCTTAAAGTTCCAAATCGCCCCTCACTCTTCACTTCTGCAGACTAAACAAACCCAAATCCCTCAGTCTCTCCTCGTAGGTCATGTGCTCCATCCCCCTATTCATTTTGGTTGCCCTCCGCTAGACCCTCTCCAATGTGTCCACAGCCTTTCTATAATGGGGGCCCAGAACTGGACACAGTACTCCAGATGTGGCCTCACCAGAGCCGAATAAAGAGGAATAAACACTTCTCTAGATCTGCTGGCAATGCTCCTCCTAATGCAACCTAATATGCCATTAGCTTTCTTGGCTACAAGGGCACACTGTTGACTCATATCCAGCTTCTCATCCACTGTAATCCCCAGGTCCTTTTCTGCAGAACTGCTACTTAGCCAGTCGGTCCCCAGCCTGTAACATTGTTTGGGATTCTTCCATCCCAAGCGCAGGACTCTACACTTGTCCTTGTTGAACCTCAACAGATTTCTTTTGGCCCAATCCTCTAATCTGTCTAGGTCACTCTGGACCCTATCCGTGCCCTCCAACATATCTACCTCTCCCCCTAGCTTAGTGTCATCTGCAAACCTGCTGAGGTGCCATCCATCCGCTCATGCAGGTCATTAATAAAGATGTTGAACAAAACTGACCCTAGAACCGATCCTTGGGGCAGTCTGCTAGAAACCGACCGCCAACCTGACATCGAGCCGTTGATCACAGTCCTGCTTTTCATGCGGAATAATGCTATTCCCGAACTTGTCACTCCAAAATAACGTTAGTGTGGACTCTCTGGTGTCACTAATTTGAACTAACTGGCCTCCAGGAGACCTACAGCAGCTCTCCAGAGTGTTTTCTGGAGCGCTGAATCCAAGGTAGCACATCCACATTAACAGAGCCTGCCTCGGGCCACATTCATTTCTTCTCCAGAGTGAGGACACGGAATTCTAATGTGTAAAATCGGGTGCCCAGAAGTGGAGTGTAGTAAACTCAAAATAATCTAGCGTAGACGTGGCTTCAGATGCCACACGACTGTCCGTTGCCTTGAAATAAAGTTTATATGGTGGATAAGCCTAATGCTACTGTAACCCACACACTACCTCTCTGCACAGGGGTGATCTTCACCCATGACAGCATCCTTCAACATCCACCAACCAGAAATTTTGTTTCACTCTGCTGTGGGGGCCCGCCCTAAACAAAACTGAGAAATCCAAAGGCAGCCCCAGGCAACAATTCCTATGGAACCAAAGAGAGAAGGACAGTGAGTGGCCTGGATCAAAACTTTATGGTGTATTTATTAGATCTATGACACTGACATTGGCCTTGATGTCCCAAGTGAATCAGTGACAGACTGATTTTTTCTTGCTTTTTATGAATAACATTTACAATACTATGCAACACGAAACACAAGATCATGCTTTCCGTCGAGATGGAGCCAAACCAACAACTAAGCTTTTGCCCTAAAATCTACCGGGCTTTTTATGTACATAAAAAGGGCCATAAACATCCCCTGCTTGTGCAAGAGGATGCAAAGAGCAGAAAGATATCCAGACTGGTTGCTCTCTTAAATCAGGGGAAATCGGAAGTAACTAGGGATGGGAAAGGTTAATGGGTGGGGGTTAACCTGTTAAAGGCTCCAGTTACTGGTGGGGACTGGAGCAAGCCACATGGAGCTCCCCCGTCTGCAGTGGTGGGCGGGAGGACAGGCGACTGGTCCATCCCAACGTCCCCACCCATCTTCCTTTAATCGGTTAACCAGTTAAACATTATGGCTACGTCTACACTGGCATGATTTTCCGGAAATGCTTTTAACGGAAAAGTTTTCCGTTAAAAGCATTTTCGGAAAAAGTGCATCTAGATTGGCAGGATGCTTTTCCGGAAAAGCACTTTTTGCGGAAAAGCATCCATGGCCAATCTAGACGCACTTTTCCGCAAAAAAGGCCCAATCGTCATTTTCGCAATCGGGCCTTTTTTGCAGAAAAGAAATCTCTGCTGTCTACACTGGCCCTTTTTTGGAACAGTTTTCCGGAAAAAGACTTTTGCCCGAACGGGAGCAGCATAGTTTTTCCGGAAAAGCACTGATGATTTTTCATGAGATCGTCAGTGCTTTTCCGGAAATTCAAGCAGCCAGTGTAGACAGCTGGCAAGTTATTCCGGAAAAGCGGCTGATTTTCTGGAATAACTTGCCAGTGTAGACACAGCCTATGTGTAACCGGTTAACCAATGAAATGGAATTTTCCACCCCTAGGAGTAACTGTACTGAATGCTGAATGGGATTACACTGGCTTGGGTTTAAAAACTGGCATAAACGAGAGAGGAATCAGTGTTATGAGGATTACTTTGTAGGATGGCCGTGCCTTTCCAGATCCCTCTCTGATCAAGGCGCCATTGTGCTAGATGCTGTAGAGCAGGGCTACTCAACTTTGGAAGCCCCAGGGGCCACAATGATACCCACAGCACATGCCGAGGGCCGCAACTTAAGTATGGTTGCATATACATGCAAACATATATGCAAATATATGCAAATAGCTTCTTTATCTCTGATGGATATGAATACAAAGATGAAGGCAAGACTACCCAACACGCAGGCCCCATTTAAGTCAGTTCTGCTGATATTAATCAAATGCAACAATGACCCGATTTCCACCCATAGGACAGCACTTTTAATGAGCAATGACAGTCCAGGAATTTAACTACTAAAACTCATATTGACAGAAGGCCATTCTATGGACTAATTTTTTGGTTTGGCTCCCACCCACGGGCTGCATATTGAGCCCCACGTGAACTCAAACTGCATCATGGGCCGCAAACAAACAGGCTGAAGGCCGCATGTTGAGTAGCCCTTCTGTAGAGCCATGAAATAAGGTGCTGTTCCTGCACCAAAGAGTCTCCAGAAGGTGCAGAGGAAGGAAGTTTTATTTCCAGATTTTTACCTCTGAGGAAATCAGGCAAAGGGTGACTGAGTATTTCCTCAAGGTCACCCTGTGACAGAGATCGGAATCAAACAAACACTCCCATGTCCCAGGCCAGGACATTAACCACCAACCTTCCTGGATTAATTAGGCCCCTAATTGGTTAATTACCTACTACAACCGGGGTGGCAGGAGCTACTGTTACATGAGTAACTCCACTCTTTAGGCTACAGACATGCAAATGTGCACACTGCCCTTTTTCAAACAAGAAAACTGAGAATTATTTACGAATTATTCAGGGAATCAAGAATTACTTAAGAAAATCAAGTAGAGTTGATGCCAAACACTATTAAAGCACAGTCCTTTGACTTCTGGCCTGCTGGTCTGAATATAGACTCCAGCCAAAATACAAGCCGTTTTCCTGCCACACCCTGGCAGACAGTAATCCCCTGTAACCCTGCAAAACCACCAGCTGTAGCTTAGTAGCAGCACTTCAAGGCAGATCAGAAAAGAGGCTACAACAACCTATAAAGGAAACCAAAGTCTCATTAAAGTCTGACTGTAAAAACTGGAACATTATGAATCCACATGGCTGGCTGTAAACAGCACCTCCAGCACATTTGGGTTGTTAATAGCAACCTTTTCTCCTCCTTGATTGTACTGTAAATATAGTTCAGGGCAGGGAGAATGTCTTGAACTAATTCTGATCCTTCTGGGCACATGCACTAACAAGGGACTTTTTCACTACACGCTGGAAGTCAAGAAGTAGGACGCAGACAAACTCTCACGGACCCCTCCTTGAGCTATGACAGTGAATGCCATTCATTTAGCTGCACAACCATCCAGCTTTGCTCAGATAAATGCAGGTCTACACTACAGAGGTGTAATCCCATTTCATTAGCTAACCGGCTAAACATTAAATTTAACTGGTTAACCGATTAAATGGAGAGGCAGTTGGAATGCCTCCTGCCTACCATAGGCCCGGCGAGCCCAGAGCAGGCCTTTGCCCGCAGCTGGTGGGGGGCTGGTCCCGCCCCCACCGGTTAACCGTAATCGGTAAGGATGCCGTTTACTGGTTAACCCGTTAACCATTAACATCCCTAGGCTATGCACAGGTCTGATGGGGGAAGCAAAGGGCACAGTTTTCTCAGAGCCTGGAGAGCCCATGCCTCCTGGCCATCCCTGCTGCCACAGTTACAGTAGAGACAGACAGAGCCACAGGCCCTTTATATAGCTGCTGGAACATCCCAGAAGGGGCGTGGCTTTAGGCAGAAGAGGTGGGGCCAAGCCAATCTTGCTCTGGGGCTGTCAGCTCCCCTGTCTACACAGGTAACAAGGGGAAAAGGAGTACGATAATAACAATGAGTTAAACAATGAGCCTGTACCTAGGAATATTATTATTATTTATTTCTATTGCAGGAGCAGCCAGGAGCCTGTCCTCATTGTGCTAGGTGCCGTACAGACACACCACAAGAAAAACTGTCCCCGCCTCCAAGCAGCTTACAATCTACAAATCAGTGCATTCAAATTTGAAGTCAGTGGGAGCTTTGCTGAGCTAACCACAGAGGAAAAGTTGTGTTGGGACTTGAAGATTCGATCCAGCGGCTTTCATCGCTGTTCATGCGAGACAGACACAAGTGCTCTGGAGTCTCGGTTTGGCCAGTGCCTGCAACGTGAGGATGCCGATCCAATCTAGCCGACACTCTTGGATTGGCAAATATGTGCTGGAAATCTTGGGGAAAGAGGCCTTTCTTATCCTAGGCTCCCTGTGCTGCCTCCCCTCTTCTGCCAATCTTCTGGGGTACACACAGAGCCAGGAAGCACCAAGAAAAATAAGAAGGGTCAGTAGCCACTGAAACGCATATTGGTTCTCAGAACGGGTTCAGCTGAAATTCGGAAGGGGTGAGGTGGGGTGGAGGCCTGAGTGATCACTCAGATCCAAATATCATCCACCCATCTCCGCTAGACACAGCTCTCTGAAGGCCTGGGGCTGATCCCACATACATCAGTGTGACAGCATTGACTTCAGTAGAGCCAATCCTGGTTCACAGGAGTATAACACACATCAGATCCCAGCCTATCTGATTTTGTATCTTCATTTGCTGACACAGCTTATGCCCCTGGCTTTCATGGCGGCAATCGCTTGTCTCTCTGCTTTGGCGGGAACGGTGCATTTAGGGGGGAGGGGCATTTCTACACTTTCTAAAACTAGTGTTTCCACCAAGAAACGGCATCCCTTCGAGCCCAAATTCGCATGGACATTTCCCAGTTCTTTTTGCGTCTCTGACCACCACCACTGCGGTGCCTGTAGCTTGTGACTGGAGGAAGTGAAATGGTGCAAATCAGAATCCGTTTCGAAACCGAGGTAAATGTAATTTTCCCAGGAGCCAAAGGGAGTTAAACGCTATTGAAATTCAGTGGAAGATGGGCCTTAGGGTGCTTTCCACTTGCAGCAAACAATATTTTATTGGCAGCTTTTACCTGTAATATTCAGTTTTAGTACCTAAAACTAAGCAATTTGACAGGCCTTTTTACCAAGTGCTAAAATACAGAACTCATTTATAACCTACTTGTGGGGACCAGTGACACCCAACCCCACCGCTCCCGGGCCTGAAAAATAACAAATGTACCAGTAACCAACCACTCCACAAGTCTCTCTCCTTTATTTTTCTAGGCACAGAATTCAGACACATAATGTCCCCCAATGCCTATCCCACAAGGACAGGGATTATATCAGAGGCTGAATTTAAGACTTCAATTATTGGAGCCCTGAGATATTAGTGACTGACCCAATCATAGAATACTAGAACTGGAAGAGACCTCAAGAGATCATCAAATCCAGTCCCCCTGTCACGGCAGGACCAAGCACCATCTAGATCATCCCGATAGACGTTTATCTAACCTGTTCTTAAATGTCTCCAATGCTGGAGATTCCACAAACTCCCTGGGCAATTGATTCCAGTGTTTAACCACCCTGACCGTTAGGAAGCTTTTCCTAATGTCCAACCTAAACCTCCCTTGCTGCAATTTAAGCCCATTGCTTCTTGCCCAATCATCAGAAGTCAAGGAGAACAATCTTCTCCCTCCTCCTTGTGACTCCCTTTCTAGGTATTTGAAAGCTGCTATCCTATCTATCATGTCATGCTATAATTTCTATTGGCTATTTGCTGGCATTGGTTTTTTCTTTGGCTTTGTTTCCCACCCATACTCTCCATGCAGTCACCCCTACAAATCCATTTTCCTGCTGCAGCAGCACACACTACCGTTTGGGCCAATCCCAGGTGCTTAGAAATCATAAATCCCCAAAACAATCATGAGCTCATTTTTAAATCCCAGGATTCTTAAGCCAATAATAATACATTCTGGGGGGGATTCAGTTTCCGTCTCAAGTTTTTAGGAGGGTCTTATTTTCCGACTTTGCTCCATCCACGTGGGCAAGAATGTTACTTTTTTCCTTTTCTGATGGATGCTGAGATAACACATGGCTCCAGGAACAGGGGGTTTAAGCAAAATTATCCACCAAATGTTGAAAGACTTGGATACAGTCACAAGAGGTGGCAACGCCGCAGTGAGGACCTGCATCAGAACGATCTCGGTTCTACAAGGAACACTTTTAAATAATGTCAAGCTAGATTAATTTCTGAAATAAAACAAGGCCTATTTAGCAATGGAGAAGAGCTGCAGCTGCTAGGAATTTACCCGCCAGGAGATCTAAGAAGCCAGGTGCTTACAAACAGGGTACACAGGGTGTGTTTAGTCACAGACAAGTTCTCTTTCAGCACAAAGGGACTCATCTGGAAAACCTATTCCAGAGCACGCTTATTAATTGTCCAGTTCATTTCATTGCTGGTGAAAGGTTCTGGCTTGACATCCCAGGAGATCAAAGCCATCTGTGTAAGAACATTTTGCAGTCATGAGAGAAAAAAACTTCTGCCTACCTCCAGGGTTGGCCTGGAAGGACTGTCTGTCTGGTTCATAGGACAGCTGAGTGTTCCTGTCCCAGTCTTTTGGCTGAGTCTGCCACCCGCTTTGCCAATTAATGCCAAAGGCGTTGGTTTTTGGTTGAGGTGTTTGTTGTTAAGAGAGGGGCAGTCTATTGGGAACACACCTGAAATCCTCACTTCCCTAAAATTCTCATCTCTTGTTTAATATCATTCATATTATAGTGTATACAGATTGCTTGTTCCACACCATTTGATGGCACACAGCATGGGATATTCCCAGAACTAACCTGTGCATTTTTAACTCACATCCACCAAAGAATGAAATTAGGAATCTAAAGGGTTAACTGGCTAACCAGTAAGCATTCACCTTACTGGCAAGCTTATCAGGGTAACTGGTTAATCGGCAGCCTGGCCCAGCCGGCACACCAGGCCCTGCTTAGCCTGGGCAGAGCAGCACTCCCACCGTGGGATCCTAGTTAACCAGTTAAATATGCCATTAAACTGGTTCACTTTTTTAATGGGATTTTCTTTCCCTAAATGAAATAGAGCTTGGTTTCTCCAAACAGTTAACAAGAACCCCACAAAGGCAAGAGAAAGGTGGAGTTCTCTTCAGTTCCAACGCCAGTTCTTGCCTGAAAGTTCCAGAAAATTGTTTCTCAGCCAGTGGGTCGTGATCCCAAGGGGGGGGTCATTAAAGGCAACTGGGGACTCGCTGGCGTCCTGGGGCACTGCACATTTTATTACAACCTAAAAACAATTAGATCAGCACCTCACACTCCCCGCGCAGCTTGACCTTTCACAGTCACCTGTTCTCTGTCCGCCTCGCAAACCACACCCCCAGATCTATGACGTAGGCTTAGCACTTTTCATGCTTACTTTTTACGGGGTTGTGACACATGTCTTCGAATAAGGAGTCACCAAACTCTAGTGACTGAAAAGCACTGCTCAATCTAGGCCAATGCATCCTTTACTTACTAAGAGCTGCAGGATATATATATTTAAAAAAACACCTGGGACTTTCTTTATAGTAGTAAATAATAATCATAAGTAGGGTTGCCAACAGCCTCCATGGGTGCCTGGGTGGGTGGGGGCAGTTCCATACTCCTGAAAGGGGCGGGGCCTCCAGCAGAAGGGGCGGGGCCAAAGCAGCCAACCCTCTGCACCACCTGGAGCACCCCATTTTGCCCTCCCCACCCCCCCCCCCCGCCTTAGAGCTGCCAGGAGTGTGCATTGCAGTGCTCCAACTGCAAATTAAAATGGGCCCGAGGCTCCAGCTACTGCTGTCACAGTAGCAGTTGCAGTAGCCGCTAAGAGCCTCAGTCCTCTTTGAATAAATAGGCACCGAGGCATCTGCCCCTTCTCTCTGCACCCCCACTACCTGCGGGCCTGATCATAAATGATCAAATGAATTACTTTGATATTGTATATCTCCTTCCATCCCAGTGTCTCAAGCATTAGAACAATGGCTAAGTATTATTACTCCCATTTTATAGATAGAGACAAGTAGTAGGGAGAGATTAAGTGTCTTGCCTAAGGTTGCTTAGTGAGTCAGTGGCAGAGTATGGAAAATAATCTAGGCCTCCCAGCCCACTTCTCCAACAGTTAGCTAGTGTGTGATATTGCTGTGCATGCAAGCATATACCCATTGCCATTTTGTATCATCTCTCTGCCTCATCAACTTCCCATCTCATTTCAAATCTTAATTGGAGGCAGATCTTTTCTCCCTGACAGATACCTCTTAAATCATAGCAAATAGCGGAGGGGCACAAAAATTAACTTTTTTGTGTGTGTCATTTAAAACCAGAAAGGAGGGAAAGAACAAGAAAGAAATGGTGCAAGCAAGAAATGAAGGGCCAGATTGTGATCCAAGTGACCCCAGTATAAATTCAAAGTCCTTTGATTTCAGTGATGTTGCTCCAGATTTTCACCAGCACTGAGTTCAGATTACAGCCCTCAGAGCCTGAAGATATGGCTCCGAGACTCTGCTACTGATTCACTATATGCCTTTAAACAAGTCACCAAGGGTATATCTAGACAGCGGCACTATTTCAGGATACATCCGGTATCCTGAAATAGTGTTTTCCATGTCTTAGCAACAAGCCCGTTATTTCGAAATATATTGGAAATATTTTTGCTATTCCGACATCCCGGTAAACCTCGTTCCATAAGGATTATGGGGCTTGTCAGAATAGCGGTCTCTTTCGAAATTTGGCACTGTGTAGACAATCTCAAAATAAGCTACGCAATTTGCGGAGCTCGAATTGCGTAGCTTATTTTGTTGAGCTACACGGCGCTGTATAGCTGTTCCCTAAGAACCAGGTATTCAGCTGGTATAAATAGATGTAGATCCACTTACTTCAGGGAGCTGTAGCGATTTAACAACCAAATCCCCAATGGCAGTAACATGTCTATTTCTCAGTTCACTCATCTTTAAAAAAAAATTAAAAATAAAAAAAGCTAACGCCTCCTCCCCCAAAGAGTGTGATGGCGATTCCTTAATTTGCATTTGCAAGATCCTTTGAAACTCTGACCACAGGTACAAAGTATTATTATTCAATTTTAATTCTACGACCTTTTTACTCTGCATGAATGACATTATGCACTACACAGCTAGCGTGCGGCATCCTCTCTTCAAGCAGCTGGGAAGGGGCTCACAATTCAGTCTCAATGCAGAGGGAGAACTGCTTCACAGACACAGACGAAAGAGGCATTTTTATGTCTTTCAAAAGGAAAAGGTGCTTAAACATTCCCGGCCTCTCGGCGGTGAGAATCCAGACAAGACACTTTGCAGTGCAGCATCAGAGCAGGTCAAGATGCAGGAACAGCCAGTGGTCACTCAGCATGCTCACCCAAAGCTGGCACACACCACCAGAACGAACCCTCGAAAAGAAAGGGATTCAGACTCCAAAGTGGCAGTCGCTCACACACAGAGCCGAGCTAACAGAGTTCCCTTTGAAGTACGGGCTTGACCAAATGAGATTGTTTTGGGTTTTTTTAAGGGAGAGATCTGGAGGGGTATTACTCTGCAGGGGAAGAGGCATGCTAAAATTCCTGTTCACGGACAAAGCTACTGTCAGGGCAACATATTGAACACCATAGAGCTCTGCAAGGAAGCCAGCTAAAACAATTGAACAGCCAGAGCAATGGAAAGGAATGGACTCCCCCTGCCCCTCATGTTTTCTTTATTTTTTTAAGGGTGAAGAATTACTTTTACAAGTTTGTTTGTTAAGCACTGAGTTAATAAACCCCAAATTCTTTCCTAACATTAAGGCTAGGTCTATGCAGCAGCGTAGTTTTGGAAAAACATTGGTCATTCCGAAATAAAACCCTGCGCGTCTACACAGCAAGCCTGTGATTTCGGAATAAATTCTTACTCTGACGCCTGCAACCCTCATTGTTATGAGGAGTAAGGGAAGTTGGGGGAAGAGTGCTCTATTTTGAAATAACTGCTGTGTAGGCAGCGCCAAACGTCAAAATAAGCTACTTTGATTTAAACTTTGCAAGTAGCATAGCTCAAGATGCGTAGCTTATTTCGAGTTTAGCCCTGCTGGATAGTCGTGCCTTCTCAGATATAGTTCACTGCCTCCACGATTCAGTGACAGAACCAAATACAGACCTGGAGTAAGCAGGAGCATTTGAATTCAATACTGTTCTAGATAAACGCTTCAACAGATGCTTTAGATTGGAGGGGAAATGACTTAAATCCCACCATCGTTAGCCAGATTCTACAATTTTGAGATCCAGGTAAGTACCGAAACAGACAAGAGACAAACCCACTCTGGTTGAAAATCCCTTTGAATGTAAATGCTTCTCTTTGCATTAAGGTTGTGCTTAGCTCTCTCTAGTTCAGGACTTATCTGGAGCCTGTAAGCCAGCGGTAGGTAATCTGTAGCCCATGGGCCGCATGCAATATTCTAGGTGTAGCCCACAGGACATTCTGTTTACTGGTGTCCGCGCCCAGGGATGCCAGATTCTGCTGGGTCCCATCTGTGTCCCGTTTCTCTGACAAGTGTTACTAATGGGCCATGCACATAAAGCCTGAGCACGTGAAGTGAGCATCATGCCAACTGCACGCAACACTGACCGTGACAGCTGTGTACGCCCACTGCAACCAAAGTGCGGCTATTGGCACACACGCCGCAAATTTCAGGCACACCAGCAGAGTCAGCAAAATTACCCTCTCTCAGGAGACCATCTTGGTGACGATACTGAGTTGAAGGAGGGCCGTTCACGTGGGCCACTCACTAGCTTACCCCATCACTGCTGTAGACTCATTCATGCCCAGGGGATTTCAACATTCACTCACTCTCAAGCAACTCGTTAATAGGGATGTTAGAGAGCGACCAACTGAATATTGTCAGTCACACAACTATTCGATAGCCCCTGGGGGTGGAGCTGGCAACCAGTGTGCTCTCAGCCCTGCTACCTGGGAGCCATGCTGCTGCCTCTGTATCAGAGACAGGGTGACAGGCCAGAGCAGGTCCGCAAAGGGAGGCGGTTTAAAAACCAGCTCCCCACACAGACTGGATCCTGCCTGCACCCGCTGTGGGCAGAGGCTGCTCTGCCACAGCCTCCCCTCCCCCCTGCTGCTGTCTCTAATAGAGGCAGCAACACGGAGGGGTCAGGTGGCTCCCCCCTGGCACCGACTCCTGTCTGCTCCCCCTTGCTGCCTCCCACAGAGCCAGTACACAAGGAGACTCTGCTTAAAAGCCAACACGTATCTGCTCCCACCTCTCCCCCTCCCCCCCCCCCCGGTCTGGGCTGCTGCCTCTGATAAAGAGGCAGCAGTGTGGGGGTGGGGCAAGTGACTTGTGGGAGCCAATATGCATGGGGAATTGTCTTGAAAGCCAGGTCCCTGTGTGTACCGGCTCTCGCCTCCCCGCCCCCACCTATGACAGACAGGCAACACGTTGCGGGGGGATGTGTGTAGTTAATAAGATGAATCGGTTAGCTTATCGGTTCATTGGGTATTCACCTATACTATGGCATCCCTACTAATCAAACGCCCAGCATCCTGACCTGATTCTGAGCCACATTTCTTTAACCATTCCAATTTGCAGGTCAACCAAAGGAGATGAGCAAAGCTGCTAAATTGCAAGGCAGCGATCTTTGTAAGACAGCCCGACTACCCCTCGGGGGGACCTGTTATCGCAGGAGCCATTTGGAATTACTCAGCATTCCAAAAAAGGGCTGAATTCAGTCACCCATGTCGCCAAAGAAAAAGGGGACTCAGCACCCCTTTTCCTGTTACCACAACTTCAATGCTCTCCCCTCTTGGGATGCAGTCCAACCACCATCGGGCCAGAGCCTCCGATGGTGCAAATCGGCACAGCTTCCGTTAACTTCAACAGAGCTAGGCTGATTTCTGTCAGCGGGACCCCGCTGAGTCACATCGTCATTGTGGGATTTTTAAAAATCCCAAATATTCCCACTGTGAACAAAGCAATTCATTGTGAGGCCCGTCAAGCTCGAAGGAGAGTTTGCATAATCCCCAAGGAAAAGAAACACTCAGGGGCAGCTACGGCCGTGGTTCTGTCCTGCTGGAATATATTACACGCCATGGATAACGTGATCTTTGTTTCATGGGGGTATAAATCATCTGTACAATCATCAATCCTCGCAGTGCCCAACAAAGCAGCAGTGTAGCTGCGAGCCCAAAGTAGGTTCTCTGCAGCAGAATTCAATCAACTCATGGGCGACTCTAGCTACAAATGCCACCAAGGACTTGGCTCTAAAGACACCCTCGTTGAAAAGCAGAGAGGCAAGTGAGACTCTGGATGAATTCCTGGCCCCATTTTCATCCCGGAGGGAGAAGCTAGTCACTTCAATAGAGCGAGAGTTGCGCCCCTCTCTTTCCCCCATGTTTTTGTGCCCCGTTGTCACCCCACACATGGCCCTGCAGGTGCTAGGGGATGTTCCCTCGTGTGCCCGTACCACAACAAGGGGAAGAAAAGAGCGGCCAAGGGAATGTGGCACTGGAGCACTTCTAACACAGGACAGTGACCGGAGGCCCCCCATTTCCTTAGGGCGAGCGGCACAGCCAATGTGGGCACAGACAGGCTCCTGGAAGGGTCAAAAACAGGGACCAGGGTCCTATTCTGATCTGTTGGTTGCGTGGGACCTACGAGCAGAGCTCCCAAATGTAGGCTGAGTGGGAGCTCTCCTCCGACCTTCCTGTATGACAGAACAGAAGCCATGCCTCCTTCTATACCATGAACGCTTCAGTCTTTAGCCAGGAAGGAGGGCAAGAAAGGGCTCGAGTGATCTATCCGTCACTCCTGCGCCAGGAACAGCCTCCCACTCCTTGCACGCCAAGTGCCCTCTCATAAATCCCTTCTGAAATCTCACTCTCCAAACTCCCCCGGGTGCTTCCTGTCCCTGCTCTCAAGCCCTCTCCCGTGGGAAAGGGCTCACAAGCAGAGCGTCTGAGCCCATAGCGAGGGCAGGGGCACGTTCCACGGCGAGGGACCTCCCACAGGGGCCGGGCCTAACGCTTCCCAGGAACCTGGCCGAGGTGGAGAACCACGCAAGTGATTCCAAGAGACGAGATCGGTCACAGGGATCACACAACCAGCAACCTTCCCCTGCGGCGCATCACCTGCCCGGTCCTGTTCCCAGGATCCAGATGCCAACTTCCCTGGGTACACAGAGGATGGGGCCCTGAGGAGATTTCACCCAGGCTCCTGGCAAAACCAAATCCGTTTGGCACAGGGGAACACAAGCCCGTTTAAGGCCAGCTAACCCCCTCCCTGCCTCTGGCCCCCCATCTCTATTGGAACGTCCCCAAGGGACACTGATCAGTGTTAGGGGATTCTCTCCGGGCCTACATTCTGTCAGCAAGGTCAAAAGAATGAGGTGACGCCATAGCTCTGCAACCCCATCTTCAGGGGCAGCGGGTGTCATAGGAAGGGGAAGGCCTTGCCTTCCCAAACCGCCAGCCTGGCCCCGCCCACGCTCTGTCCCCAGAATGCCTACTGTAGGCGTACTGGGGGCAGAGAGTCAGTGCCCCCCAAGTGCCGATTCTCCTTCTGCTCCAGGACCAGGGAGGCTGGGGACGTGTACTCTGAGGCCGGGGAGGCTAGGGACACGCGCTCTCCTCCCTCCTGGTGGTGCTGGGGACAAGGAGCTGGGGCCGCTCGTCCTCCCACCACCCCGTGGTGCTGGGCAGGGGGGCGAGTTGGCTCCTGTGGGGCGTGGCCTGGGCAAAAAGGGTGGGGGAGAGGATAGGTGGGCCCAGTCCTACCTTCCCCCACCGCCCATGGGCTTTGCTTCTGCCAATCATCTCCACAGCACAGCCGGAGACACTTCACATACCTTCCTGCCCACGGCCTGGCCCCACTCTGCTCTGAACGGAAGCCATGCTGTCTCCAATTACTGCCAGGCTTAGGATTCAGCCAGCCAAGGCTGGGGCACCAATCTGTTTTTCTTTCCCTGTTCCTGCCTTCTTTTTTCTGTTCCCCAGCCATCTGGACTGTGCGCGCCTGGATCCGCGTGACATTTATGGCTCTAGCTGGCTTCCGACCCTGGCACGTCTCAATGCAACTGAGAGTGGCTGGGACCAGGGGGCTTCCACGTACGTGCTGCTCAGGGATTTCGGTGGCATGGGTCTCTCTCCGGCTTACTCTATAACGAGCCTCTAAAACTTGGCTTAAATACAGTTTGAACAGCAATTGTGTAAGCAGCCCAGCTATGGTACGTGCATGGGCTGTGGGTGAAGGTAGGGCTGGGGGAGGCAAGCCCTGAGCCCCATACTCAGCCCCACCGTTTTTGCCCAGGCCACGCCCCATAGAAGCCAACTCGCACCCCCCTCATCCACTCTCCATCCCCAGCACCACGGGAAGGGAGGAGAGCGCGTGTCCCTAGCCTCCACTTCTTCCTCAAAGAAGCCAAGCTCTCACCCCCACAATGAGGTGGAGTGGCACACGGCCCCAGCCTCCCCGACCGCAGCACCATGGGGAGGTGGAGGCACAGCCCCCAGCCTCAGAGTATGGGAGGGAGGAGGGCACACGTCCCCAGCCTCCCCAGCCCCACAGCATGGGAGGAAGGCGGGTGCAAATCCCCAGCGTGTGGGGAAGGCAGGTGTCGGAGGCAGCCACACTCCGTCCCCAGTAGGACTGTATCTACACTGACACGATCTCGCGCAAAAACAGCTGCTCTTGCACAAAAACTTGCTGCCTGTCTACACTGGCCACGTGTTCTTGCGCAAGTAAACGGACGTTCTAATGTATGAAATCAGGGCTTCTTGCACCAGAACTCTGACGCTCCCGCTCAGGAATAAGCCCTTTTGTGCAACTGTTCTTGCGCAAGAGGCCAGTGTAGACAAGCAACACGAATTTCTTGCGCAAGAAAGCCCGGTGGCTAAAATAGCCATCAGAGCCTTCTTGCGCAAGAGAGCGTCTACACTGGCATGGATGCTCTTGAGCAAAAGCACATGCCAGTGTAGACGCTCTCTTCTGGAAGAGTTTTTGCGTGAGAACGTGCCGGTGTAGACGTAGCCTAGGTGTTCTGGGGGCGGAGTGTACAGATGTACGTAACTAGTCGACTATCCGATAAGCGTGGGCTTATCGGGTAGTGGAGTAGTGATTCAGCTAGTCGCCCCCCATCCCCTCCCACACACACACTTTGCTGTCTCTATCAGAGAGAGGCAGCGGGAAGAAGGAGGTGCCAGTGCTAGCGGAAGCTGGCTCCCCTCAACACCGTCTCCCCAGGGTGCAGGGGAGGCAGAGGCATCTCGACAGTTGCTTTTTGATACAGAGGCAGCAGCATGGGGTAACGGGGTACCCCAAAAGTGGACCGGAACTTCACTGACTGCCAGTCGTGCCCCCAGTTGTGGGAGGGGAGCATTTTAGTAACCGTGTAACCACTGAAAATTGTTGTGGCTACATGATTACGAAAATAACCGATATCTAGCATCCCCATAACTCCTAGTACTCAAGAGGATTAAAACTGAGAGGATTTTAAAAGCTGTGTGACACCATCCCTGTAGGTAGATCATCCACAACCATCCGTGCTGAAACTAGCGGTGCTGGGGGGCAGGGCAGGTCTGCCTCACCCACTCGCTTGAAGTACTTTCCATTATGCACAAGGTTCAGAGTTTGGTTCGATGGCTCTCAGCAGCCCCGCTATAAAAACTGTTCCGGCCTCAACACTCAACTGCCGGAGGTAAGAGAGCCATGTCTGTCGGCCAAGAAGGTGTTGTTTGCAGCGTTGCTGGTGCCACATTAGGCCCAGGATATGAGAGTGACAAGGTGGGTGAGGTAATATCTTTACTGAACCCACTTCTGTCGGTGAAAGGAACAAGCTTTCAAACCACTTCTGCCTAGCTGAAAAGCTTGTCTCTCACACCCACAGAAGTTGGCCCAGGAACAGATATTACCTCACCCACCTTCTCAGCCAAGAATACAGCAAACGGCCACAATCTGTCTGTGACCCTCCGCCACGAGAGAGGCACAGAGCACTATGCCGAACGAGCTCCCTCCGATTTGCTTTTCACCATTCATGGGGTTTGTTTACTGTGATTTTGTGACTAGCCGGGATGGTTTCATTTTCTGGTCCTAAGGCACTGCTATTTCGAGAGGGTTAAACCCTACTGGATTGCAGTGTTCCCCCCCAGACAATAAGTTAGAACATAAGAATGGCCGTACTGGGTCAGACCAAAGGTCCTTCTAGCCCAGGATCCTGTCTGCCGACAGTGGCCAGCACCAGGTGCCCCAGAGAGGGTGGACCGAAGACACAATCAAGCGATTTGTCTTCTGCCATCTCTCTCCAGCCTCTGACAAACAGATGCCAAGGACACCATTTTATCCCCTGGCTAATAGCCTTTTATGGACCTAACCTCCATGAAATTATCTAGCTTCTCTTTAAACTCTATTATAGTCCTAGCCTTCACAGCTTCCTCTGGCAAGGAGTTCCACAGGTTGACTACACGCTGTGTAAAGAAGAACTTTCTTTTATTAGTTTTAAACCTGCTACCTATTAATTTCATTTGGTGTCCTCTAGTTCTTCTATTTAGGGAACTAATAAATAACTTTTCTTTATCGGCTCTCTCTACACCACTCATGATTTTATAGACCTCTATCATATCCCCCCTCAGTCTCCTCTTTTCTAAACTGAAAAGTCCCAGTCGTTTTAACCTCTCCTCATATGGGACCCTTTCCAAACCCCTAATCATTTTAGTTGCCCTTTTCTGAACCCTTTCTAAGGCCAAAATATCTTTTTTGAGGTGAGGAGACCACATCTGTACACAGTATTCAAGATGTGGGCGTACCATAGTTTTATACAGGGGCAGTAAAATATTCTGGGTCTTATTTTCAATCCCTTTCCTAATAATTCCTAGCATCCTATTTGCCTTTTTGACCGCCGCTGCACACTGCATGGAAGTTTTCAGAGAACTGTCCATGATAACTCCAAGATCTCTTTCCTGTTAGACAAGCAAGTTAGACAGGCAATTGCTTTAAAAACATTTCAGGAAACATTCCAGGAACTATTTGATATGTAAAATGAATGTTTTAGAAACAAAAGAAAACCATATATTGCAGGACTTAAACACCCCTCTTTATGGGCAAACTGACTGCTCGGCCAAGACTTTCAACAGTGACTAATCATTGGGGTGCCTCCATTTTTGAGTACCAGAAAGAAGGGCTGATTTTCTGAAACCACAGACCCTGCTAAAGGGGTCCCAAGGTGTGCGCTCACACACAAAAATGCATCCAAAATGACGAGCCACATTTGAAAACCCTTGGGCCTCATTTCTCTGCTTTCCAGGTTTATGACTATATTCTTTCCTGGGGGGCGGGCATGCAACTCCTATCAGGGGTAGGGATGTAAGAGCAAACTAGATTCAGTTTCTTACTGGGGGTGTATCTAGACCACATGGCTCCATCGATGGAGCCATGTAGATGAGTTTACTAGACATAGGAAAATGAAGCAGCGATTTAAATAATCTCATTTCACGAGGCATACTGGAGCGGTCGACAAAGGCTTCCGTTGTCGACCGCAGAGCGTCCAGACTGCCCCACTGTACCACCAAACAGCTGATCGGCACAGTGCGGAGGCCATTTTGATGTAAATGAAGCGGCGATTATTTAAATCGCCGCTTCATTTTCCTATGTCTAGTAAACTCATCTACATGGCTCCATCGACAGAGCCATGTAGTCTAGTCATACCCTAAGGCTGTGTCTACACTGGGCCACTTATTCCGGAAAATCAGCCGCTTTTCCGGAATAAGCTGCGAGCTGTCTACACTGGCCCTTGAATTTCCGGCAAAGCAACGACGCTCTACTGTACAAAATCAGCCGCTATTCCGGAAAAACTATTCTGCTCCCGCTCGGGCATAAGTCCTTATTCCGGAACACTGTTCCGGAAAAGGGCCAGTGTAGACAGCCCAGTAGTCTTTTCCGGAAAAAAGCCCCGATTGCGAAAATGGCGATTGGGGCTCTTTTCCAGAAAAGCGCGTCTACATTGGCCACAGACGCTTTTCCGGAAAAAGGGCTTTTCCGGAAAAGCAGCCTGCCAATGTAGACGCTCCTTTTCCGGAAAAACTGAAAACGGAATAGTATTCCATTTTAAGCAGTTCTGGAAATTCATGCCAGTGTAGACACTGCCTAAGAGTGTAGCCCTTTAAAGGGGGTAACCAATAAGCAGCTGCCAAACAGCTACACACAGCTCCTGGTTCAGCTCCCAGGGAGCCGCCTGCCACCCTGCACTGCTGCCTCTTCATCAGAGGTAAAAGCACAGGGAGGCAAGCAGGAACTGGTATGCGTGAGGAGCCGGCTTAAAAACCAGCTCCCTGCCTACACCAGCTCCCAGGGAGCTGGCTGCCGCCCCACGTGTAACTGTATAATCACTGAAATTTTTAGCGTTTACAGTTACTCAGTACACGCATTTCAACATCCCTAATCAGGAGTTACACATGTCTATAAACCTACAGTATTCAGTTGGAGCAGCGCCTTTGCCTTTCCCTTTGATCATCAGACAACCACCACGTACGTTACTAGGCATTTTTCAGCTTCAAGAACGGAAGCCAAGGGACACGATAGCTACCAACCAGTCAGAAAGAGAACCCAGGAGTCCTGACTCTCCGTTCCTTACTCGACATAGCTAGTTAACACTGCCTGGACCGTCACCGCATGCTCTTCCGTTTCGAGAACCTCTCCGTCCAGGCTTCGGAGTGTGTCCCCCAGCACCACGAGGCCTGTCGCATGCGTTGCTATGGGGATGCAAAACACCCCGCACCCACTCAAAGAAGGACAGAAATAACAGAAGTGCCACACAAGTGAGCAGCCTCCACAGAAGAATGAGGGGAAGGAGCTTTTTCAGGCCACCAAGGTAACACTCCATGGCCTCATTCCAGTGCCCCTACAAATATTAACCCGAAAGTATGGCAGTGGAGGGGATGAGGTGGGGGTAAAGGTGAGGGAGAAAGTTTGTCTCCTTTCTACTGTTTAATTTTTTTTCCCCTGCAGAAATGAAATCATGCACACACGAGCCCCTCTTGAGCAAAGTGCTGTTGCACATGCAGAACCTCTGGTATGGTCCCACTGAAATCAAGGGAACAGCTCGCACCCTTTATGACTTTGCTGAATGATGACTGTTTGCTCCAGCCCCTGTCCCCGGTGTGTCCCACGGGGCAGAAGCAGCCCTCTACCCGGGCTGTTAACCTGAGCCAGTAAGCATGACTCTTACAGTTAACTAGTTAACCTTTCACATCCCTAATTTCTAGTACAGACACACGTACATCCATGTCCTTCCACAGCACTTTCTGTCTAAGGATCAGCAAGCGTTATGACTTAAGGCCCATGACAGCTCTCCAAGATACCAAGTGACTTGCCCAAAGCCACAGAGAAAGTCAGTGACAGAGCTGGGAATGAAAACCAGGGCAGACTCTCAGGTCTCTGCCTCCATGCATAAAGGACATATGGAAACACTCAGCTAATCCACATGTGTTAAAAAGCTGTGATTGCTGAGAATCTGTCATTGTGCCACAGAATAAAATAAGCGATTTTTCTGGGGGTCTTTTCCCCCTCCTGGTTTTGACTGGCACGGCAGTTAGCGGAGCAGGAATGCATACCACTGGCCCACATCTGTGCAATATTTGTCCTTCCTCAAGTCGTCGAGGTTAGAAAAACAGCTGGAGAAAGGCTTAGTGGGGTGAGACAACCAGGCCCAGGAATCCTTTGTACACAGAACATTGTGTGCTGAGTGAAATGGGACCATCATCACTCCAGTTCCTCACATGACATTTTGTTGCCAAGAAGTTCAGACAGCTAGCGAGACTATAAGATGCTCCCTCTCGTCACCTCTTGCGGGGGAAGGGGGAAGCCGCTGTGCATCATCTGGCTATAAGTGTTTGGTGCTTCACCAGGCCTAGGCTGACTCTGTTGCTGAGAACATGAAAAGATGCTGAAAGTGGGGAGGTGGCATTCCTGAGTTGAGAGTTTGAGGCACAGCGATGGAAGGTCACTCACCTCAGGCGAGCCCATGGCTGCACTCCCTGGTATAGCAGCCCGCCTGCAAGCCAGTTCTTTAACCCTGTCTGAGCCTCTTGAGCGCCAAAGGGAACTGCCTCACTCTGGCCCAACATCTTCCTTTTAACTGGCTTGCTGGGCCCTGATTGGTCACATTCTTTCCGACACTCTAGCTTGCCTGGAGGACTTCTCCATGGTTTGCTGGATGGGGTCTGGCAAGGCCACCAACCTCCAGCAGGGGGCTTAAGGGCCTGGTCCACCTGTCACAGGCACCAAACAGCATGTTTTCTCCATTGCAATTTTAAGATTAAACCCAGGTTCTGGGAAGTCTTCACCTAACCCCATCCCTGTTCTTTCTATTTTGGTGCTGAAAGTTAAACTGTCCACCTACCAGATTAATTCAGCACATTGATGCAAGTGTTGACGATGAACTACAGTGCAATGCTAACCCCGGTGGAAATCATTTGTCAGTGAACAAGACATCACAGGGATCTAATACTTAGTAGGCACTTAAAAATTGGAATAAAAGGAATCCCTGGAGAACATACAGGACTGAATTAGCAACCAAATTAGAGGTGGAAAGCACCTAAATTCCTTGGGAGTGTCTGTGCCATTTTCAAAAGTGGGTTAAAATCCCCAAAGGTGTTGAAAACCTAACTCCCCGCTCCCCCATGGCACTTTGTCCTCCAAGGACATGGTTTCAGGGACCATCAGAAGGGCCTGGCATAGAGCAGCTGTTAGCCTGCCCCCGCCCTGCACTGCCCTCAGCAACAGGAGCCATGGGGAAGCAGAGTGATGGCAGGAAGGGGTGGGACTTGGGGAATAGCAACAAACAACCCCCCCCCCCCCCACACACACACACACACACACACAGAGCTGGATTGCACAATTGCTCTGGCCGGGGATGGCCTGCAGGCTGGGAGTGCCAGACCCCTGCTCTAAAAGGTAGGACTTTCCAAATCTGCCTAAGTGACTCAGGAACACTGATCCCTTTGCTCGTCAATGATACTCATGTTCCTAAATCCTTTAGGGGGTGGGGAGGCGGAAGGATTCCAGCTTGAGCCGTTGTAACCCACACACCTAGCATGGGTCACTGTCCTGTGGCACTTAGACCATTTACAGCAAGAGATAAGAACACGGGAACTCTACAGCCAAAATGAAGAGCCAGGTGGCTTTCCAGCTCAAGCTAACTTCTAGAACAGTGGTCCCCAACCTTTTGGGGCTGCCGGGCGCCTGGGGGCAGGGCCGCTCACGCGCTGCGCGTATGGGGGCGGGGCCACTCACAGGCCACGTGACTGGGGGCGGGGCCAAACATGCGCCGCACGCCAGAGGCCGGCAGCGGCATGTGCCGCGATCCTGGGCAGGGGCTGCTCAGCTTCCGCGCAGCCGGGGCCGGGGCCAAGGCCAGCGCTAGGGCCGGCAAGGGCACATGCAGTGCACCCGGGGGCGGGGCCAAGGCCAGGGCCGGCAAGGGCACGCGCGGTGCACCTGGGGGCGGGGCCGGGGCCAGAGCCGGCAAGGCCACGTGCGGCGCACCCGGGGGCGGGGCCAAGGCCAGGGCCGGCAAGGGCACGCACGGCGCACCCGGGGGCGGGGCCAAGGCCAGGGCCGGCAAGGGCACGTGCGGCGCACCCGGGGGCGGGGCCAAGGCCAGGGCCAGCAAGGGCACGCACGGCGCACCCGGGGGCGAGGCCAAGGCCAGGGCCGGCAAGGGCACGCACAGCGCACCCGGGGGCGGGGCCAAGGCCAGGGCCGGCAAGGGCACGCACAGCGCACCCGGGGGCGGGGCCAAGGCCAGGGCCGGCACACACAGCGCACCCGGGGCCGGTGCCGGCCATGGGCCCGAGGCTGGCACCTGCCGCACGCCCGGGGGCGGGGCCAGCCCAGATTGCTCCGCGGGCGCACGTAAAGGGCCCGGCGGGCACCATGGCGCCCGCGGGCACCGGGTTGGGGACCATGGGTCTAGAAGTTCCAGCTTCAAATCTGCCTGATGGGAGTTACACAGTCATCAAATCAGAAGCCAGAAACTGAAGGACACAATCACAATTAACACTGCTGTAAAGCTTCTGGCCACAGGTGGGAGTGGAGCAAGTTAGAGGAAGCTGGAATGTATCCATGGGTAGCCCACAAGCCAAAGCAGAGGAATAGTTCAGTGAATGAATTATTATTTGTCAATTATTTTCTTGGCTCTGATATTTATTTAGCAGCACTCATCCCTCACAAAGGGATTAAATGGGCCCCATTGTTGCAATCAGTAGGGAAAGATCATCATTTTATTTCAGGCCATTTCACAGTTTTTCCTGGACCGGCTGCAATAATACATAATCTGCCGATGTCCAAATGTGCACGAAGAGACACGCTCGTCCAAATACAACACTCCGGCCTCTGGTCCTTTCCAATTTCTAATCGCACTGTAAACACACCCAGGCGTACACGGTGTATCGCCCAGCTTCCCAAATGACTTAGTGCCACACGGAGAGGTCTTGCAGGAGCGGGCGTTCATGTTAACAAGACCTTCCCTCTTTTCTTTCCCCACTACCACCCGTCTGGACCCATAACTCTCCTCCTTGCGTTGTCATCCATGAATGTCGGATCAGGCCGCCGTGCAGAGCAGACACAGCCCTCAGCAATGAATTGTGTGACAGGTTTTTCATTATCCGAGCAAATGTCGGCTGGGGATTAGGGCCACACCGAGAAACTCTTGTTTGTCTGTGCTCTCTGACCTTTGGGCTCCAGAGGAGAAAAAGCCAGTTTATTAACCCTCTCCTCCCCTTCCCAGGAAGAGGCTGATGTCCCAGTTCACCAAGAGAACTGTGAACTGAAAACAAGGTAGTCAATGTACGCTAATGGTTTCCAAACCAGGGGTCATGACCCAGTGCTGGGGGGTGGAATGCCGGGTGCTGGGTCTCGTTGCTGCAGGGGGAGCAGGTGAGCAGTGGGGGGTTAAAGGCAGCTCCCTGCCTCTCCTGGCACTGCAGACTGTGCTGTGCCCCAGAAGCGGCCGGCAACAAACCAGGTGCCTATGGGGGAGGGGGGGAAAAGCACACAGGGCTGCACGCACTGCCCCAGCCCTGGGCACCAGCCCCACACTCCCATTGGCAAGAACCTGCTGCTGGTTGCTTCGAGGTGCACCATGATCTGCAGTGCCAAAGCAGGCAGGAAGCTGCCTTAGCTCCTCACCCATTTCCCCCCGCTGCACCACTGATGGGGAGGTGCTTGAGGTAAGCCCCTCCTGTCCCAGCCCTGATTCCCCACCAAAGCCGGAGCCCCCTCCTGCACCCCAAAGCTCTCCTCCTCCGCCCCACCCCGGAACCCACACTCTAGTCAGATAATGTTCGGTCGCAGCATCAACAGTTTTCTTCAACTGGCTCATAAGGAAAAAAAAGTTTGAAACCTGCTGCTCTACAACAATGAATGCACATCACACGCCTGAGCCCATCATCATCAACAACCATCAGGGTCCTTGTAATGAAGATCGAGAGTACCGGCCCCTCTTTCTTACCAGGCAAGCTCTCCTGTGAAGCCCCTTCCTGGCTGTTTCCAAGCACCTCCCATTAATTGATGGATTTATTCATGATGACCATTAACCCCATATTCTAAACCGGGAAGAACCAAGGAACAGAGGGGGAGGGACTGGCCTATGACCACACAAGGAGTCTGGAGAGCCAGGAGCTGAGCCCATCTCGCTGTTCGTTGCCTTAACCACTGGATCATTTTGTCCATCCGACAGTTTCCATTCATTGGTTTCAATGGAATTCTCACCAAAACTCCTCTTTGCCAGGCTACAGCTGTGGTGATTAACCCTGGAAATGTTATGGCCGAGGCTGAGAAATTCAGCCTCATGACTTTGTTCCCCACATCGAATTCTGCTTCTAAAAAGGCTAAAAAAAACTCAGACACCCACCCAAAAGCCAAAATACCCATCCAGAAGCATTCCCAGGGACCAAACAGAGGCTGGCCCAGACAAAACTCTGCCTGATTACTCACATGAATGTGTTTTAATTAAAGATCCTTTATTTACAAGAACATTAAAATGACCATACTGGGTCAGACCAAACGTCCACCTTGTCCAGTGTCCTGTCCGCCGACAGTGGCCAATGCCAGGTGCCCCAGAGGGAGCGAATAGAGCAGGGAATCATCAAGTGATCCCTCTATTTCAACCATTTCCAGCCTCTAAAAAACAGAGGCTAGGGATACTATTCCTACCCATCCTGGCTAATAGACATTGACAAACCTAATTTCCATTAATGTATCTAGCTCTTTTTTGAACCTTGTTAAAGACCTGGTCTTCATAATATCCTCTGGCAAGGAGTTCCCCAGGTTGACTGTGCACTGCATGTTTCAAACCTGATACCTATTAATTTCATTTGGTGACCTCTAGTTCTTATAATTTTGGCATTAACCACCTCCAAAGGGCCAATGGCAGCTTTTTACATTTTGCTACAAATCCTCCAGACACCTATACAGAAAAAGACACAGGGCTTCATGACTTATCAGTGACTATAGAGCAATCAGTGTCCTCTAAACAGCCGGCTTCAAAGCAGCTTCTGGAGTACTGGGGATGTGTCCTGTCAGGTACCTGTAGATGTTGTTCTGTAGAACTGCTCTTCTTTGGGGGGGGGGGGGGTTAAGTCAACCTACCATATCTGCTATATACCCCTGAAGCTCTACTAAGCTGGGCTATGTCTAGACTGCAAGCCTCTTTCGAAAGAGGCTCTTTCGAAAGATACTTTCGAAAGAGCCTCTTTCGAAAGAGAGCGTCTAGACTGCACACGGAACTTTCGAAAAAGTAAGCCGCTTTTTCGAAAGAAAGCACCCAGTGAGTCTGGATGCTCTCTTTCTAAAAAGCCTGTTTGCTTTCAAGAACGCCTTCTTTCGAAAGAGCACTTTCGAAAGAAGGCGTTCTTCCTCGTGGAATTAGGTTTACCACCGTCGAAAGAAAAGCCACATTCTTTCGATTTAATTTCGAAAGAATGCGGCTGCAGTCTAGACGCAGGTGAAGTTTTTTCGAAAAAAGGCTACTTTTCCCGAAAAAACCCTGAGTCTGGACACAGCCCCAGTGACCTAATTTGGCAGGGAGTACATCCAACCTCAGATGTTTTGGTAACCACCAGTGCAATCACACTTGCCAAAGAGACAGATATTGCTCACGGACAGTGGAGCGATCAGCCTTTAGTATCAGTCCTTCAATTAACAGAGCCAAGTTTCTGGTCTTCTCTGTAAGCTGTGCGCTTGGGTATTCCAAATGCCGCCCCGCTGAGTAGCAGAGTATCCACAGCTAGACTGTTTGTTTCAACTGGTGGTGCGCATGGGCACATGCCTTGGTGCACATCAAACTATTCCGCACATGGATGGACAAAGATTAGGGGGAACAATTGCAAGCATCGCTCCCCCAGGATGGAATGGCAGCGTGGTGTCTTTCGTGCTCTGGAGCCTGCCGCATGGAACAGCGCTTTGCCATGCTCCGTTCTTATTGGTGAGATAAGGAGCTTGAGAGGCAGCATGGTCTAGTGGATGCAGCATTCTCATGACACTCAGAAGAATAGCTTCTAATCCAGGCTCTGACAACAACTTGCTAGAGGACGTTGGGCAGTCATCTCCTATCTCAGAGGGGCTATAAGCAAGGCTGGATAGAAATGGTGTCCCTAGCCTCTGTCTGTCAGAAGCTGGGAACGGGCACCAGGATGGGATCACTTGAAGATTCCCAATTTCTGTTCATTCACTGTGGCCACTGTCGGCAGACAGGATACTGGGCTAGATGGACCTTTGGTCCAACCCAGTACGGCCGTTCTTATGGTCTTATAATCCTATTTAAAAGCAGGTTAGACGGACATCTATCAGGGATAGTCTAGGCCAGGGGTGGCCAACCCATTTAACAAAGAGAGCCAAAACAACGGTGGAAAAAATGCGAAGAGCCACAACAGAGTTGTCCAGCAAAATAAATAAATAAATATATAAAGGAGGCTGCCCCTTTAAGATGGCCGCCATCTTGGGCACCATTTTTCAACCCCCACAGCTCAGGGTGAGCCAGCGGGGGTGGGGAGGGGGACACAGGAGCAGCTTCGGAAGCCGCACTTCTGGGAGGCAAGAGCCGCATGTGGCTTGCGAGCCGCGGGTTGGCCACAGTGGTCTAGGCGATGCTTGGTCCTGCCGGGAAGGCAGGGGACTGGACTCGATGACCTCTCGAGGTCCCTTCCAGTTCTGGGATTCTATGATTCTACCCCTGTACCTCTGTGCACACCTGTCTGCCTTGTCTGGGGCCCAGTCTGTCTTGTATGTGTTTGCACTGTGGCCAGCACAAGGCCCCAGTCCAGACAGAGACCGCCTAGCACTACTATAATACCGCAGTGAATAGGGGCAGTTTGAAGTCAGAAGCAGAGTTATGTTGCTACAACATCAGCTCTTTTTATGGAGAATAAAGCGCCCGTTCCAACTGTAGGGCAAGTTTCAAGTACAACCAATAAAGTGCAAGATCAAAAAGATCCTTATCTGGGCCCAGCGGAAGGAAGCAACTTGGAGAGATGGTTCAGAGTCACTTCTTCTGTCTCTGTTTTCCAGATCACGTAGATGAAGAAAACCGATTGGAGCTTCGTCGCACAGGGGAACGGCATCAGAGCTGCCCCAGTCCCTGAAAGTGGTAAACGTTCTACCATTTCCCTGGTAGGAAGGAAATGATGCACCTGAGCCAGGCAGAAACCACCACTCATCTGCAAAACCATCATATTCCCTGATGGACCCCTTCTGAATTAACGTTACCCTTATTCCTCTGTCTCAAGTATGTCTGCTCTACATTGTAAAGCCAGCTTGGTGGGAGCCTGGCTCACGGACTCAGTGTCGCCAACACCCACACTGCACTGTAAATCGAGGCTTACAATGGCTGGACCCTGGTCTCAGAGTCATGCTAACACAACCACGTGGAGACCTTCGGACTCACGTCTCTGCAGCTGGAGCAGCATCCACACTGCAAAATGTTGGGACTTGGACCCAAGTCACAGCAGGAGTTGGGCTCTGATCTACACATTTTGTAGAGTCCTACGAGCCTTTTTCTTTGCTGACCGGAGTCAGACTGATATCTATGTAGGTGAAACGGAAGTTTGGTTTCAAAGCTGAGTTGGAGCCTGGGCCAAGAGATTGGTGCAGCAATCAATCCCTTAGGGATTGATTTAGCAGGTTTAGTGAAGACTCCCTAAATCAACCGTTGATTGCTCTCTCAGCAACTATGGACTCAGGCTCCTGTTATGGCGCTAAAAATAGAAGTGCAAACGTTCATGTCAGGCTGGATCTCAGATGCTAAGACACCCCACCCCTGACAATCAGGTTCCAGAGCCCCAGCTACAGCGGATACACCTGCACTGTTGTTTTTAGCACCATGGCACAGGTTCTGCTAGCCAGATCTTGGTTCGGAGATTTGCTACTGTGGGAGGGATTTTTTGCATGTGGATGTACCCTTCCTGTGCAGCTCAGTTTTAAATGGATCAAATAGCAGGTCTTCCCCCCACAGACCCTAGCGATATCACAGTTTTTCTCCACAGCTCTCAGTTCTCTCACTACCCAGCTAAAGGTTATGGGGCACTTTAGCAATCATAGAGTTGGAAGAGACCTTAGAAGACCATCAAGTCCAGCCCCCTGCTCAAGGTAGGACCAATCCCAATTAAATCAACCCAGCCAGGGCTTTGTCAAGCCAAGACTTAAAAACCTCTAGGGATGGAGACTCCACTACTTCCCTAGGGAACCCATTCCAGTGCTTCACCACCCTCCTAGGGAAATAGTTTTTCCTAATATCCAACCTGGATCTCTCCCACCGCAACTTGAGACCATTGTTCCTTGTTCTACCATCCATCACTACCATGAACAGCCTTTCTCCAGCCTCTTTGGAACCTCCTTTCAGGAAGTTGAAGGCTGCTATCAAATCCCCCCTCACTCTTCTCTTCTGCAGACTAAATAGACCCAAATCCCTCAGCCTCTCCTCGTAGGTCATATGCTCCAGCCCCCTAATCATTTCGGTTACCCTCTGCTGGACCCTCTCTAATGCAGCCACATGCTCTCTATAGTGGGGGCCCAAAACTGGACACAATACTCCAGATGTGGCTCACCAGAGCCAAGGAAAGAGGAATAATCACATCTCTGGATCAACTGGCAATGCTCCTCTTAATGCAACCTAATATGCCATTAGCTTTCTTGACTACAAGGGCACACTGTTGACTCGTGTCCAGCTTCTCATCCACTGTAACCCCCAGGTCCTTTTCTACAGAACTGCTACTTAGCCAGTCAGTCCCCAGCCTGTAACAATGCTTGGGATTCTTCCGTCCCAAGTGCAGGACTCTACACTTGTCCTTGTTGAACTTCATCAGATTTCTTGTGGCCCAATCCTCCAATTTGTCTAAGTCACTCTGGACCCTATCTCTGCCCTCAACCGTATCTACCTCTCCCGCTAGTTTAGTGTCATCTGCAAACTTGCTGAGGGTGCAATCCATCCCTCATCCAGGTCATTAATAAAGATATTGAACAAAACTGGTCCTAGAACTGATCTTGGGGCACTCCGCTAGAAATCGACCGACATTCTGACATCGAGCCGTTGATCAATACCCGCTGGGCCCGACCTTCCAGCCAGGTCTCTATCCATCTTACCGTTTATCCAATCCACATTCCCTTAACTTGCTGGCAAGAATATTGTGGGAGACCGTATCAAAAGCCTTGCTAAAGTCAAGGTATATCACATCCACTGACTTCCCCATATCCACAGAGCCAGTTACCCCATCATAGAAGCTAATCAGATTAGTCAGGCACAACTTGCCCTTAGTGACTCCATGCTGATTATTCTTGATCACCTTCCTCTCTTCCAAGTGCTTCAAAATGGATTCCTTGAGGATCCCCTCCATTATATCCTGCTGTAACATGCTAAGCACCAAATCCACAAAAGCATTTCAGTGTCTAAGGTTACGTCTACACTACCACTTATGTCTGCAAAACTTACATCACTCCGGGGTGGGAAAAAATACCCCCGAGTGACTCAGTTGTGTCAGTGTAAGTGCTCATGGTCACTTACACTATGCTGGTGGTAATCATAGAATCCTAAGGCTGGAAGAGACCTCAGGAGGCCAGCGAGTCCAACCCCTTGTAAAAGCAGAACCAATCCCAACTAAACAATCCCACTGTATGCTCTCTAGTGTAGGCACAACCTCAAGCATTGATCTCAACAGCTGTCCAAAATCCCTTTGAGGGTCTGGGCTTTGCCCTGCGCTATGTTTGCACTCTTCCAGGAACTTGCGGACATTTTTTTCAGACCCTCCTTTACTGCACTTTGGACCTAAGCTAGACGTACGGAGTTGTTTGAATCAGTCCATGCCGATCCGCCCTCCCAGCTCTTCTGGCGGCTGTTTCTGGCCCTCCTTCCAACTGGGCGACATCTTTCAAGCACTATCAAGGCAGTGAGAATGGACTGCAGTATTCCAGTGATGCTCCTACAGCAGCTGCATTGGGAGGGGGCAATGAACAACCTGCCTCTATATATGTGATATATATATGTGATATAGCATATATGTGGCGCATACACAAAATTGATCCCTTCCCTCACACATACACAACTAGCTGATGTCTGGTGCTGGAGGTCTCCAACTCTAATCATTTCCTAAAGGCCTTTTGCCTTCTCTTTTCTCTCAGCTTTAGAGTCTCCTGGAGGGTTGTGATGACTGAAAGTGAGACAACACAAGACATCTCTATGGAGGAAGAACAGTAATGACATTATCTCTGGCCATAAAGCTAAGTCAGAGATAGAACAAGGGAGCTATGCCCCCACTCCTATTGATCTTCCTGACTCTATGTCAGAGGTTAAGTCAGAAAAGCCCTTGGATTTGCTAGCCAGGAACGGTTTTATTTAGAACGTATTTACCTTGATAAGGCGGCACTAGAAGAACCCTCTGCCTTCCGATGTTTGAGTTTATGGAGTGAAGCTTTCTCTGCACTGGGCACTTCTTGAATGTGTGATGGAGGATGAGCCCTCTCTTATGTTCACCACACAGACATAGGTGTAGAGAGAGCTCACCCAACTCAAGCCATAGGCAATCAGTGAATCTTCCTTGTAAAGCCAAGGACAACAAATATTGTGTAACCTACCCACAAACCGGTCCCATGGCACCAGTAAAGCTCTTTGACTGAACCGCTTCTCCATGTATTAAACTATATTTCAAACTCCACACCTGTTCTCTGGTTAGAACAGGGAGCAGCGTATTGATGCCCCTGAGTTCTGTTCACATCGCAAAGTGTCTTAATTACAATTCGGTTTTGCCATCTAAATACTCCCAGAACTGTTTTCCCCTTCAACTTAATTAATTATTACATCAGCAGAGGATTCCTGGCTGCAGTATTTAGCTCACATGGGGATGAGCCACCCTGAAAACCTCTGGTAGGTAAGAGAAGTGCTTTGTGTTTCAGTAGCAGGATGTGTTTAAGTAACCCCATCGGGGTCCTACATATGGCCGGCAAGACATTCCATTTACCGTTTCCCACAGGCAGTGTAACCAGATTCGGCTGGTTTTCATACAGGTCATTTTTTTTCCTACTGATATTACGGAAATGACACATCTGTAAAATCCATGAAGTGAGGTGCGGGCTGATGGCACACAATACTGATGCTCCCTCTGCATCCAATCACAGCGCTGCTACAGTTCCATCAGCACCTGCCGCAAATTCTAGGCATGCCAGTGCAGCGAGCAACACTGCCCTATCCTGGGAGACCATTTTGATTACAACCATCTTGTGGCCCACTCACTAGCCTAGTTGCCCATCCCCGAACTACAGGACATAGTTTTCCTCAAGCCGCAGAGAAACTTGGCTTCCATGTAGGGGAGAGGTAAATTCCCGTCTTCAGCTTATTTTTAGTTCCTGGGAAGTCACTCACTACATGACCGTTAGTCAGACTGAGAGATGATAAAGAACGTGATCAAAAGTGATCAACAAGCCCTGGAATGACTCCAATAATGAGGCTTTTCGGAGCTCAACAAAAATGCTCTCTAAAGACTTTCGGGAAAGGAGAGCTCTGGCTTCTTAACTCCCAGCGACTTATTTAGATGCCAGGGCCGGACGGAGGCATGGGCAAGCCAGGCAGCTGCCCAGGCCACCAACCAATGGGGGGCGCCTGACGGCAGCTGTAAGGGGCGCACGGTGTGCCTTACAGCTTGCATCAGGCACTGCGCACCCGGCTCCTGCAACGCCGGCCTGCACGCATCCCCGCAGTGCCAGCCAGCAACGCCTTTTCCCCCACGGCCGCGGGGCCCTGCATGGCCCAGCGTGTGTGCCAGCAGCAACAGCTGGGCCAGACTGGGCCGCGCCTGTGCTGTACGCCCCAGGGGTGGGCCCCGGGCTGCGCGCCAGCAGCTGTGGCCGGGCCACGCATGCACCGTGCGCCCTGGGTGTGGGCCCACTCCCCACGGGTGGGCCCACGCCTGCGCCGTGCGCCTAGCGGCAGTGCTGCACGCCCGTGCCCGGGGCGCCAGAATGCTTCAGGCCGGCCCTGTTAGATGCCACTGGATGAGGAGTCTGGCACACCCGGTGGGGCTTAGCATTGCAGCAAGGCATAAATAATATAATCACGTTAACACGGCGTTGTTCATAGAACGGATTGTGAAGCACATACCTGGCAAGAAAACCGGTGTGGGGCTCACTATTTTCTATTCACACTTCCACAGAGCCACTTTGACTATCCCCTTAAATTCGGTAGCTGCTCATGGCAGGTTTTATTTGTCTCCACCATGTCAACGGGGTGGAAGCGAAAGAACCATCTGTCTCAAAGCAGAGTTTCCTCTCCGACTGGCTGAGGAAATCCACTCTCAAGTCACTTTGTGTATTACAAAAGCCAGATGACTGAACCTGGCATGTTACTCAATGATGAAAGGTCTAGAAAACTTGACCTAGGAGGGAAGGCTGAAAGAATTAGGCTTGTTTAGTTTAGAAAAGAGAAGACTGAGAGGGGACATGAGAGCGGTTTTGAAGCACCTAAAAGGGAGTTACAGGGAGGAGGAAGAACAATTGTCCTCCTTGACCTCTGATGATAGGACAAGAAGCAATGGGCTTAAATTGCAGCACGGGAGGTTTAGGAAAAACTTCCTGTCAAGGTGGTTAAGCACTGGAATATATTTCCTAGAGAGGCTATGGACTCTCTATCACTGGAGATAAGTAAGAGCAGGTTAGACAGACACCTGTCAGGGATGATCTAGATGGTGCTTGGTCCTGCCAGGCGGGCAAGAGGCTTTTGAGGTTCCTTTCAGTTCCAGTGTTCTATGATCCTCACACCCATACTGTGAATGAACAGCAAGAAAGGAGAATTGAGCAGCAAGAAGAGAAGATCACTGGGGACTCCGGCTTCTATAAGATGATACTTGAGTCTGCTCTGACTCCCATCTAGCTGCCACGGAGGCTGGGTAGGGTGGGCAGGTGTGGTATAAATGTAAATACGAACGGACGTTGGTATTTGGGAAGGGGACTGAAATTCAGGAGAAAACTGTAGTCCATAAGGCCTGGAGTGGCAAAATGTAAACTTGACCCTCCCACAAAAAAAAATTAGCCTTCTTTCCAAATTTCTACTTTAAAAGATGTATCATTCCCACTGAGGACAAAGGAATAAAAGTGCACGGTCAAAAACTCGAGTTTGCTGTTGATTCTCTCTGCTAATGATACCAGGACTCCTCTTTTGTGAGTGCCAGGTTAAGGAACACGAAGTGCTTCAAGAACACCTCAGAAAATTAAACCGACATCTCTAACGGAGCAGCTACAAAGAGCAAACTATGTCTAGCAGAGCAGAGACCTCAACATGCTAACCATTTAAGGCTGCAGAACAATGCATCAAATTAGGACTTAACGTCTTATAGGGACATGACTGTCAATTCCAGTGTTTCTGGAGAGGATTTGACAACACTAGCCTGTCTCGATAGGAATCCTAACACACAGGCATACATTTGACAGCATCCTGCCAGCCCGTATTCACCCTAATTGAGTAGCTCCATGCTTTGCAAGTAGTTCTATTTATTTCCAGAGGCAATTACCTTATGAGAGACAACTCAGAGGCATAAAAGTGGGAAGAGCAGGCCCAAAACACTTAGTCAACAAAACATAACTTGTGTAATATTTTGTGGAAGACTCATGTAAGCGTGGCTGGGCTTAATGCTGCAGAGGGTACGAGTGGAGAGAAGGCACGATGATTCTGCCCTGAAAAGAGAATATCAGACTCAGCCTTGCACAACCTAGCTTTGATTGAATAGAAGGTAACTCTGGTAGCCCATGCAGTTGTACGAACTTGCTGTCCATACACACCTAGGATCCCAAGCAATGGGCCTCAGGCAATTAACATGTGCCACCGCCCTCACTAGGTTGCCTTTTTTAGTGAGCTAAATCTATCAATGCTAGCTCAGGTACCCCTGTGTGCACTGAAGTCATGCCTTCCGATTGCAGTGTCTGTAGACATACCCGATAAGTCTCTTCCTCCCCCAGGCATTGACTATTTTATCTTTCCACTTCCCTTGTCTGGCAGGAGTCTCTCTAAAAAAAGAAAATCCAAAACACCAAGTGTTGCTTGTGCAAAAAAAAAAAGAGTTTCTAACACAATCCAAAATGAACAGAAATGTTTTCCTGATTTAAAAAAAAAAAATCACACTAATTCCCCACCAAGGATTCACCAAAATATTGTGACTTTGTGCAACTACATGAGAGTCTGAAGGTGTAAAGAAACTGACAAGAAACAACAACCTGAAACTGAAGAGAGTGTGATTGCTGCAACAAGAGAGAAATGCAGAAAGTAAAGGCTGCATAAATAATGGAAAGTTATGCAAGTTAATAACACAGTAGATCATTAAAACATTTATCAGGATGTTTGCATAGTATATTACATTTACTTTAACACTGTTCCTTAAATTAATTAACCTTTACAACATACCAGTGATGCAAAAAAGGATGATTAGCCCTATTTTAAAAGACAGATACACAGACCTGAAAAGAAAGTGACTTGTCCAAGGTTACAGAAGCAGGCAGTGGCAAAGGAAAGCACAGAACAGAGGAATTTGACTCCCAGTCTCCTGCCTTGTCATTAGACCCTTTTGCCATCAAATAAAAATTACTTTCTCTCCATTAATCAGTTGTGTTGTTAACAATTCGATCTTGATTGAGCCTTCACGCTGCAGGCTTAAATGTAAAGTTTACCAGCTATTTCAGATCAGTCCCAAAACTATCCAAAACAAATTACAAATTTAACCTGGCTCAAGTCATCAGTCACCTCGCAAACAACTCACCGTGGTACTGATGCGTCAGTCATCTATAGACCAGGAGTATGACTAATACACTCTGTTGCTCTTTAACAGTTTTTAACAAGACCCCCGGCTGCTTCAAACACACCAGGTCATCAAGCAGGAATCCACTAGCATGCACTGTCCATAAAGAGCAGCTGTTCCGTTTGCAGCCCGACTACCCCAGCAGTGAGGCACTGTACACTCATGATTCATTCCCACATGCAGGCAGACCTGGGTGTGGATGTTTGGTTTGTTTCCAGTCTCTCCAGCCACAGTATCTGGGGAGAGCCACACCCCGTTGTCCCAGTGATGGGCTCTGGTTTTGACTATTTTTGCCCCCTTTTCTGCATCCTGCTGCGATTGTTACTACAGATTGCACCTCTACAAACCAGGACTCTCTGATCCACTGGACCACGGGTGTTCCAGGATCAGAGAGTCTTTGTGTGCTGCAAGGAGAGGGTTGGGAGTGGGGGAGTCAGGAACCTAACACAATGCAGGGGAAGGAGGCGGGAACCCAACATGATACAGCTGGGCTGACCTGGGGCCTGGCCCAGCTGGGCTGTGGATGGGGTGCGTGAGAATCCAGCACGTGGCCCAGCTGGGCTGTGGATGGTGGTGGAGGGGAATGGGAGCCCAGTGCACAGCTCAGCTGGGCTACCCAGTGGCAGGGAGAGCTGGAAGCTCAGTGGGGTAACAGGGCACTGGGTGGGGCCAGCAGTGGTGGGGTGGGGGCAGAAATTACCTCCCCTGATCCAGCAAAACCACTCATTCAGGACCAGTCAGGTCCCCAGAGTGCCAAGGAATTTGACTCCCAGTCCCCCGCCTTGCCCTTAGACCCTTTTGCCATCAAATAAAAATTACTTTCTCTCCATTAATCAGTTGTGCTGTTAACAATTCAATCTTGATTGAGCCTTCAAGCTGCAGACTTAAATGTAAAGTTTACCAGCTATTTCAGATCAGTCCCAAAACTATCCAAAACAAATTACAAATTTAACCTGACTCAAGTCATCAGCCGCCTCGCAAACAACTCACCGTGGTACTGATGCGTCAGTCATCTATAGACCAGGAGTATGACTAACACACTCTGTTGCTCTTTAACAGTTTTTAACAAGACCCCCGGCTGCTTCAAACACACCAGGTCATCAAGCAGGAATCCACTAGCATGCACTGTCCATAAAGAGCAGGTCCAACCTGTACTTCATCTGACTTAGGAGGAGTGGCCTCTCTGCATGAAAATTGCTCTCCTGATGAGATGGGCCACTTCAGGGCCCTACCTGGCCCGTGAACGTTGAAGCTACCCCCGACCTTTTCGCAACACGAGGGAGCCTGCCACTGGCTCTATCTCCTTTTTATTGGCCCTTCCTTATCCTGGAGAGATTGCCGTTCACATTTCCCCAGGAAGGAGACTGTTAGGGCTAGGGCAGAACAGAATAAAACGTTGTTCTCCCCCAGGCCAAAAGGACAGCCAGCTAGAAGAAAAGCTGATCACCGCTACCCAGAGGAGGGCAGAACAGAACACAGCTCTGTGTACAAATCAAGAGACTATGCATCAAGGGAACACTAAGGACGAGCCAATTCTCCTGCCAAGATAATTTTGGTGCCATTATTAGAGTAACTGATACCTACATATCAAGGCTGTAACCATGAACATGGCTATGAATCTAAAACAGCATCACAGAGTCTACAGAGAAGTGGCTGACGGTGAAAATGTCACAGATAGGCTGGGGGGAATTTGAATGGCTTCTAGACGCCAAGTTACTTTGCAAGGTGAGAACATAGCTGATCTTCTCCATTACTATGGTGCTAAAACATGGACGTTAGGAAAACTTCCTGTCAAGGTGGTTAAGCACTGGAATAAATTGCCTAAGGAGGTTGTGGAATCTCCATCACTGGATGTCTAAGAACAGCTAGACAAACACCTGTCAGGGATGGTCTAGATCGGGGTGGCTAACCCATTAAACAAAGAGAGCCAAAACAGCGGTGGAAAAATGGAAAGAGCTGCACCAGAATTATTGAGGAAAAAAAATAAGGAAGAGCTCCCTATCAGCCAGAGTTGTTGGGGAAAAAAAAAAAAAAAAAAGGATGCTGCCCCTTTAAAAACCATGGGTTAGGCTTTTTGGCCACATCAGGCTCCTGCTGGCCGACGCCATCTTGCCAAACCATTTTGCCGTACTGGATGGCTGCCCTGTACCCGGTGAGCACAGGGAGCCGGGGGTCGTTTGTAGGGGAGCACGGGGAGGCTTTGCGATCCGCACTTTCAGGGGTAAAGAGCCGCATGCGCCTTGCGAGCCACAACTTGGCCACCCCTGGTCTAGATGGTGCCTGGTCTTGTCATAAGGGCAGGGGACTGGACTCGATGACCTCTCGAGGTCCCTTCCAGTTCTAGTGTTCTATGATTCTCAGCAGGGAAGGCAGGAGGACACAGCAACCTTGGCAAGGGATGAAAGTGCATCCAGAGAGAGACACAATAGAAATATTTTGACCGCACAGAGAAGATGAATAGGAGTGAAGGAAAATAAAGGCAGTGCAGTGATCTGAGGATGCTGCGGCACTCTAGACATCTGGAGTAGGTGGTATAAACAGATCCAAAAATGTTTTCACCAATAAGACAGCCAGAACTTTCATCATTAGGAAGAGGGAGATTTTGATTAATGGGATATTGACTAGGTAAAAAATAGTTTGGCTCCTAGAGAGAGGACCACCCTAGGTCAGATTCTCAGTTAGTTTCAATCAGTATAGATCAGCGGGAATCAACTGAACTGCAACAGATGACTCCAAGTGGGCATCAGACTCCATAACCCCGTGGAAAAGACAGGGTTTTTTTCTTCCAAAGTTAACAACCTCAAGTCTGGACGTGATCTTTGAAAAGCAGCCAAATAAGATAAGAAAGCTCAGCCCTCTGTTGCCCATTCCCGGCTTCAGACAGAGGCTAAAGACACCATCCTGGCCCATCCTGATTAATAGCCATTGATGGATCTATCCTCTATGAATTTATCTAGCTCTTTCTCGAACCCTGATATAATCCTAGTTTCACAACATCCTCTGGCGAGGAATTCCACAGGTTGACTGCGTTGCGAGAAGAAATACTTCCTTATGTTTGTTTTAAACCTGCGACCTATTAATTTCATTTAGTGCCCCCTCATTCTTGTGTTATGGGAAAGGATAAATAAAGTGACAGCTGAACGGAAGCCATAAGGAACCAGTGATGAGGGCAAGGATAAGAGGACGCCGTACCAATAGCTATCGGTGTTAGGAAAACAGAGTGCACAGTGATACAAAGTGTCTGCCATGTGACCGGTGGCAGAATCTTACTGTCCCAAAGTGGGAAATGTCTGAGAACAGTTGGGCTCCGGCCATGAAAAATCCTCCCAGCTCAATCCAAAGAGGGAAAAGAGTAGCATGGGCCAACAGGGTGGAGGATAGGCCAACAGAGAAAGTCACACAAAGTGCACCAGGACTTTTCAAAACATACATGGCAGGGTAAAGAGAAAGGTCGGGGGAGCTAACAAAAATAAGCAGGAGTGAATCCAATTAAAGAAGCAAAAATAAACCACCATGGAAAGGCAGCGGATAGTTCTACGAAGAACAAAGGGAACCAGGGATGTGTTCACGGAATCCTAGTGATTAAAAATTAAAGGAGAAAATGTAAAAAGTGAAAGGAATGGGCAGGTTCACTCGGCAGCTCTAGTACCTTTAGTGAGGAAGGGAGGGAGGGAAGAGAATGGGGAGCCGGAGGAAAGGGGTTATTTATTTTTCCTGGTGTGGCAGGCCAGAGAGCGAGAGTGTAGATAGCACTGGCCGTGGTTGTGGAAAAACTGAACACTCTCAAGAGAGACAGACTGTTAGGCCCAGATAACACAGTCCCAAACAGCTTTCAAAGACGTGTACTTAGAAATGAGGGAGTCCTGCATGGCCACGAGTAGAAATTCTCTGATAACAGCATCCGGTTCCCAAAAAGCGGGTGGCAAACACCTTGTGCGTTCGGTGTATACGCATCTGTGCGGAGTATCAACTAACAGGAGGGATGAGCTTCTCAAGATGGCTCCCTGATTCTAGGGAGGGAGGTGTCAGAGAGAGAACGCCGTCTGAATACCCAGCCATGTGCCTCAGAGCGCGATTGCTTTGCCTGAGAAACACCCCCGGAGAGATGGTGGAAGCCCCCTATGTCTCCGGCAGCAACCAGATGGGATATAGCAATAATATATGCGTGATCACGGGATACAGGACCTCTGTTACATGATCGAGGGGGGACGAATGACTCTGCCTAGATGTTTAACTATGTTGAAACACTTCCAGCAGTTCCCCACCCGACCCCCATGATTTTCATGGGATGTTGGTTTCTTCCATTTAAATTCCCCCTACATTTTCAATCCATGCTTACATAGAGAGCAGTGGGAGCATTGAATGTTAACATGCTACACAGAGTGGGGGAAGTCAGATGGCAAGTATGTAAACTTCTCCTGTGGTAGGAGTTCTCAAACTCTTCGGCCCACGGCTCACCCCGTTCAACACAGATCTTTCCGCAGACCACCAGCCAACCAGCCATAATGACAAACCAGGTGCAGGAGTGGCCTGGGGTGGAGGGTTCTGGGTAGGAGATAGGATGCAGGAGCGGGCTAAGGGTGGGGAGTCTTGGAGGGACGGTGCGGAAGTGGGATAGGAGAGCGGGGTCTTGGCAGGAAGGGGTTGGGCAGCACTTATCTGGCTCCGTGCCTCCCGCCATTCCCAGGCATAGCCCTCACTGCTCCCATTGGTCATGATTCCGGCCAATAGGAGCAGCAAAGAGAGCCTCAAGGTGAGTGGCTTCCTGCATTACCTTTCCCCCAGCTGAGGGGAACGGGGGAGTAGCAGTGCACAGAGCCGTTTCCTTCCCCCACAAGCCTGATTCAGCCAACGAGGCTACCCCACAGCAGGAAGCCAGCGCTAGTGCTCCAACCTTGCAGGGAGGGGAGCCCCGAGCCCACGGCCCACCTGCAAGACAGTCGCGGACCAATAGTGGTCCACTGCGAGAACCACTGTCCTACCACTTAGCCACCTGCAGTGTAGCCTGGAACATGCTCTCTGCCCGTTTTAACTTTCCTTTCGCTTCCCCTGCCTTTCAACAGGTCACTCTAGTTCCTAAGCAGTACAGTAGCTGACTTGAGATTGTAGCGATTCCCTCCAGCCTCGATCCCAAAAAGACTGCAAGAGAACACAGTTCTAGTTCTTGGAGAGCTTTCACCGACCTGAATGCTTTCAGAAGGTTCGTTGGAACAGTCTCGTGATTAGCCCGTTGGTGACCGGGAGGATTATTAGCTTTTTATTCCTCCCTTTCTCATTATACAATAGTCTCTCTGTGCCACTTCAATAAAATATCCTGATTATAGGTTCCATTTAAGTGCTATATTGTGAGAAAGAGATGGGGTTTGCCCAATTATGGGACAGACACAAAGTTTTATTCTCCAAATCTCTGATGTGCTGACATCTTCTTGACCATGGCAAAGCCAAGATCCAGAAATTTACACGTATATTAAGCTCCGGCGTGGCTCTGGCTGTAAAAGAGAGTTTCACGCTCTCCAGTTTATAGTCACATCCACATCCATATTTGGAAATTCCCTAGCGTTTGGATCCAGGGATTGGTTTCAAGCCTTTATAGAAATAGGGACTCACATTCAAGTCCACATGTAGGGTTAGACTGCAAAACTCCCTCCCACAAAGTTCAGGGCTGCTTGTATCCGTGGCTGGGATTCAGACCCATCTAAACTCTGGTTCTGATCCGGTCGCTGGGCTGTGCATCAGACTGATCCCTGGCCTTCTCCTGGAACCCAGACACCAAGAATAAACTTGCTATAGATACCAAGGGCAACAGTTTGAGAAGCAGTCACTGGCCTTCAGGGTTTCAATTTTTGGCATGCTCACCTGAACACACCTCCTGCCGGGTTTTCAGAAGTACCAAGTGCCTGCGCCACCAGCTGAAGGCTGTGGGAATGGCTGCTGCTCTGCATCTCAGAAAACCAGGCCCACAAGGTCAGAAGTTGGGCAGCCAAACCCAGTGCCCATTTTTGAAAGTCGGGCGGCGAGTGTCTTTACCTAAATTGTTTTTCCTTCTGTAAACACAACTAGATGCTTAGATGCTCACGATCCCCTTTGGCATAGTGTCAGAGTACCTCAGCCTCTGCGGTATTTATGCTGCCAACACTCCCGGAAGACTGAAAAGGAACAAAAATGATTAGGGGTTTGGAACAGCTGCCATATGAAGAAAGATTAAAAAGACTGGTACTTCTCAGCTTAGAAAAGAGGAGAGGAAGGGGGGATAGGATAGAGGGCTATAACATTATGACTGGTGTGGAAAAAGTGAATAAGGAAAAGTTATGTACTTGTTCCCGAAACATAAGAACTAGAGGTCACCAAATGAAATTAATAGGTAGCAGGTTTGAAACAAACAAAAGGAAGCATTTCTCCATGCAGTGCACAGTCCACTTGTGGAACTCCTCGCCAGAGGATGTTGTGAAGAGCAGGACTGTAACAGGTTTCAAAAAAGAACTAGATATATTAATGAAGGTTAGGTCCATCAATGGCTATTAGCCAGGATGGGTAGAAATGGTGTTCCTAGCCTCTGTTTGTCAAAGGCTGGAAATGAGTGACAGGAGAGGGATCACTTGATAATTCCCTGTTCTGTTCATTCCCTCTGGGGCACCAAGCATTGGCCACAGCTGGCAGGCAGGATACTGGGCTAGGTGGAGCTTTGGTCTGACCCAGTCTGGCCGTTCTTATGAACTGCAGCACGGAGGGACTCAGTGGCTTGCCAAAGTCACACGGGATGCCTCTGGTGGAGCAGAAAATGAAATGCAGGATTCCAAGGCCGCAGGCGTAGCTCCCTAACCCGCAGGCCATGCTCCCCTTCCCCTAAAAATACTGCCTTGGCTTTCTCTGTTGGAGGGACTCTACTGAAATCAGCAAGACATTAGAACATGGCCAACTGTAATTGTCTCCTGTGGACCTGCCTCCTGTGGACCTGCCTCCTGTGGCTCCTGAAATGATTAACTTGGGATCTGGAGCGAGGCCATTTGCCACATTCCAGCAGGAGTCAAATGAAACTACCATCGTTCCTTCCACAGCGAAAACACAACAGGTAAAATCCTGTCCCCCTACCTCCAAGCCAGCGGCCAAGCTCTTACTGACTTCAGCGGGATCCGGATTTCCCCTGGAAGTATCACTGCTGCTTAATAATGGGCAGCATTTCGCTCTAGGGCAGATTGGGCAGGGTTCACTCAGCAAACACAGCCCTTGTTTGCCCAAGCTCCCAGGGCCTGCACTCCGAGGGCTCCCACTACGGAGTGGAATTCCACACCGCAGAGAGACTCTCGTTCTTGCCTGGTGTGACTCAGAGGAGAATCACTCAAATCGCTCCTTGAAAACGCAGCAGCAATTGAGTCTGCAGAGTTTGTCTTTTCAGAAGCAGAGGCAGAAACACAACTGTGGAACCATGCATGAACATTTCACACCATTCGCAGGTGTGCTCACGGCTGGTGGGTGTTGCTTTTGTGAGGTTCTGTCTAGTCCACTAATTACGGTACCCCAAGTAGGGGGCGGGTCCAGCCCCGGGCAGGAGTGGAGGGTTCCCGCCCATCATATAAAAGTGAGAGATGGGTTGAGCAGTAGAGATGGGAAAAAGCCATATGAGGTCAGACAAGCCTTGGGAAACTGGAGACAAGGAAAAGCGAGAGGCGTTTTCAACATGTTTTAGGAAGATCAATTGATATACAAAAGTTCACTTATGTCAGCCAGTTTCACCACCCCTTAAATGAGCTATATGTGGGTTACCTTACACTGGAGTAGATACAGTCGCTTATGAGTGCTGGTATATATTGGGCCCAGTGACATTTCATTGCCAGATAGACAGCAGCTTGTCACGACCGCAGGAAAATGCATTTTAGTATTATAAACGTGTAAAGGGCTCAGGTACAATATGTCCCGAGTGCTGCCCCCGGCTTACCTGGATCTGGCCCCCAAGGATCAGGCCCTCTCCAGCATTGGGGGGCCCGCTTTAACGCTCCAGCCCCCCTTGCTGGCCCACTGTAGGGGCTGGAGCACACAAATCTACTAGCCTGCCCCCCCGCCCCAGGCTCTGGTGCAAGGGGAATATGGGGAGTGTCTTTCTCCTTCTCAGTTGGGGAGCCACATCAATGGGGGGGGGGGTTCTTCTCACTTGTGTGGTGTGCGGCCCTCGACCGATTTTTCTGTGGGTCAGTGGCCCCCGACCCTAAAAAGGTTCCCCACCCCCGCTTTAAGAGACCTCTTTTTAAAAGCAGCTGCTGCGCTCGCCTTTCTTATAAGGAGACATTCATTGTCATTGAAGAGAGACATATTCAAAGCATGACAACCGTTGACAGGGGTAACATCATAGGAATCCCAATCTGCCCACGTTTGGGACAGATCCTCCTCCTTTTCCAAAATGCACCCCGGCACGTCTCATGTCTTGCTCTCCCACGTCTGTCCAAATCAGCCCTGACCGAAGAAGCCACAGACCCAGCTACCTAGATTTTTAAGTCTTAGCCACATACACCAGAGAACAGCACAAATAAAATAACTAACACGACACTAGGTAGATGGGCCCATTTGACGATTCTGCAAAATGCAATGCGGCCACAAACCAAGCAAAAGAGTTAACTCAGCGTTGTGGCTGTTTTGCATTGCCAAAGTGCTGCAGAACAAAGCACGTAATTTTTCTATACATATCTATTACCATTAATTAAACCTATCCATTGAATAAATCGTTGCGTGCCCCTCCAGGCTTTTGCTTACACGTAACACGTCTTTTCAATTACATCTCTCCTTTCCCCTCGGGTTTTTTATTTTACTACCCCATTGGTTTTGCTACCAACCTACTTAAAAGCAAATCAACATGTTTAGCTGAAGGGAAAACATTCCTGGGACATTAACTCTTCAGGCACAGCAACAGCAAAACATTTCGCACTAATCCTTCTAAAACCCCCTTTTCCTGTGTCCCAGGCGGTATGGCCTGATGAGTCCGTATATCGGCTAACAGCAGTGTATCCGTTCCAATCACTTTCCATCACCCACGCTGGAGAATGTAATACTCTGCCAGTCATATCTGAGAGCAACAATTCTGTGCGCTTATCTACAAGATGTCCTCAGGCCAGTAAGCTGCATTTGTTTGGCACCCAGGAGGATTGTGGTTTGCCTGGAGAGGGTCCTTTCACCCCCTGTGTTCCGGGCCTCCTCTTCTTTATTATGTTATTCTTCCTAACCGAGTTTCCCACGTGCTTTATTTAATCATGCGTCGACTGACACTAAGCAGACGTGTGTTACCTGGCTGCATTAATCCCTGTGCTATCGCTGGCTGCTCACTAAAATGGAAAGAATGACTCAGACCAGACTGGTCGCCCCAACGAAGCCTTGAAAGATGGGAGCTTCCAGCAAGCCGGAGGGAGTTAGACACTCGAATCCCATGGAAAGTCAACGGGAGTGAGGTGTCGTCACTGCCCTGCTGGATCTGTTGAGTATCTGACTCTAACATTTAATCTCCTGTACAAAGGAAAGTTTTCCAGTGAGGTACACAGAATCCTTTCCCGCAAACGGAGGGGATGGGTGATAGAACTAGTCCAGTGGTCTTTCAGGAGCACCCACACAATCAATAGAGCATTCTCCTCTGCAATCCACACATCCCATGACCACCCACTGCTCAGCAAGGACTAGGAGGGATCCACACAGCCGCGGGAAAGGACAGTGGTGTGGACGTACTCCAAAGGGAAAGCAGTCTGCCCCACCCCATGTCTAATTGGCTGCAGCATCATTCAGCTCTTCGTGTCCTACACCAGCAATAAGCAACCAAGACTAGCAAGTGGGCCGTACAAACAGCCTTTCTTTGTCTCAATGGGCTGCAAGATTCAAATCCAATGATGGGCAATGAGTGGCCCATTGGGGTACTAGCTACAAGCTGGTGCACCCCCTTTCTACTCCCTTTCCCCCACGCCTCTCATGCACTCAGGCACTGGAGCCCCCTCTCTCCCTCCCAGCACATTCGGAGCTCTGTGAATCACGGCCATTCAAGCTCTGGGAGGCAAGGGGAAGAGTAGGGATGCAGCACAAAGCAGCTGATTCATGACACTTCAAAAGCACTGGGAGGGAGGGGGAGTAGGTAAGCGCGGGACTCTAGTGCCCCACTGCATAACAGGTGCATGGGGGAAGGAGGCAGAGAAGGGGGGTGCATGGGCCACAGGTAGATTTTTAGGACAACGGCATCCTCCAGTTCAGCACCTTTATAAAACTCCATCTCTCACACCCTTCTCCAGACTAAGGATGTTAAATTGCGATTAACTAACTAGTTGAGTAGTCGATGGAATTTCCATCGCCTACTCGATAGGCACGTCCGCATTCCTCCCATTCATAGGAGGAACGCAGAACTTTGCATGCAGCCCGGGGCTAGCAGGAAGTCCCATTAACTCCAGGCTGCACTCAGGCATGAGGCTGCACTCAAGCTGCACTCAGGCAGCTTTGAAACGTACAAGAGTCCCCCGTTGACATGGGCCTCCATGCTGTACTGTATGTGCACGGAGCCTGGGGTCAGCTGGGGACTTTCCAACTGATCCCAGGTGCCGCATGGAGCCCGTGATCAGCTGGGGTGTCCCAGCTGACCCTGGGCTCCACTGTGCTGCCCCTTTGAAATGCCAAGGTGGCGTTTCAAAGGGGCAGCTGCCGCACGGCTAATCCCTGGCTCAGCTGTGAGGCGCTGCCCTTTAAAACACCACTTTAGCGTTTCAGCGGAACCCGGGATCAGCTGGGGAAAGGGGGGAATCAACTAGTTGACTGACTATCCGATAAGCATTTGTTTATCGGATAGTCAACTAGTCCTTAACGGCCTTTCTCCAGACTAACACAGACATTCCATGACTGTACATTTAGGCCTAGTCCACACTACGGGGGAAAGTTTTCTGAAGACACACAACAATTTTAAATTAACTTAAGTACCTTAAGTCAAAGAAATATCTTAAATCACGTTTTGGTGCCATCCACACAGTGGGAGGTTGACAGGCGCACATGCTCCCGCCGACGTCCCGTACTCCTCGTGAGGAGCAGGAGTACCAGGGCCAACAGAAGGATCCTCTCAGTTCCAATTCGTGGATCTTCCCGAGACCGGCTTTTCTGAACCCCGAAAGATCAACTGAGGCTGCTTTGATCTTCTCCATAGTGTAAACAAGCCCTTATTGAGTATTAGAAAAATTACTCATCTGATTTCCCAGCTGTGGTGAAAAGGGCAGACAAAAAATGAGGCCAAAACCCTACCCACTTTCTATAGCTAGTCTGAAAGAGAAGGGAACTAGGATGGGGCAGATTTTGGCCTCGGGGAAATCTGAAGTTGATTTGCGCTCAGCTCCATAAAATATACCCCTCCCCCCCCCCTAATAAATAGCCCTGCACAGGGAGACCACTCAAAGCTATTTCTGGGACCTCATGAGTTGAGTTCCTTTTAGCACAGCAGCTCTTCCTAATTTGGAATGATCGCCCCCAAGGCAGGGAGGAACTTGGCCGGGGTGGGCAAAGCAGAGGATACAAGGAGCAAAGCTGCAAGAATGTCTTGGCCAGTGGGCAGGGCTGTGTCGGAGCTGAAAGAACAGGCAGACCTCACACCCTTTGCAGTGAGTGGGATCTCGCAGCCTTTGCAACAGTTTAGCAGATCATTCCAGACCCTTCCACTTGCATCGGGGTGAAAATCGTCATAGGAATCTTTTTTCCAGTAAAAAAAAAAAATGCAGACTCAGGTCAACCAAAATGCTCCACAAATTCCCAGACTGGCCAAATTGTTTGAGTCGGGGGGAGGGAGGGAAATCAGAAATTGTTTTTCCCCCATTTTCAACATTTACATTTTTCATTTCTTTTAATTTTTAAAAAAGTGTTTTAAGAACTAAAAAACAAAACAAAACGTCTCATTCGACCCAAATAAAAAATCCCCGCTCCCCGTATCCCTGCTTTTTTGTTTGGCCAATGAATCAAAAATTGGTTATGTGCACAGCTCTATTTTTGGCATACAGCATGGTGCAGCTGCAGTTAGCACAGTCCTGGATCAGGATCCAGGGTTTTTTATTGGAGCAGGCCAGAAATCGGGTTATCTGCTTCCTGGAAACTTTTGCATTTTGATTTTAAAAAAAAAAACCTGTTGGGTGAAAACAAATGATTTTTAGTTTTCCCAACAGAAAAAAAATCTAACATTTTCAAAGAAAGACATTTTCTGCAGAACATTTTCATCTACTCAAAACCCCAGTTTTCTGCTGAGGACAAAAAGTTTTGATAGACAATGTTCAAATCTGTCTATCACCATCTATCCAGGGACCGACCCTGCTCGGTGCTGGGCCTCTCAGCTCTTGCGGCAGCAAGTAGGAGTCGAGCATCTCGGAGGATCAGGCACTAATTGTGGGAAAGGAGCATGGTTGAAAAACTAAAAATCTGATATCTCTGGTCGAAAGCAGAATAAAATTTATCTCTAATCAGAGCTCCACTGTTTAACATTCTGGACTGTTATCAGATCTCTCCCAAGGGGGACTGAACTGGTATTTGGGTAGGAGTTAGCTGGAGAAAGAAAGCTCATAAAACAAAGTACAGTCAACAATCCGATTTGTTACAACCGTCCCCCCACCTAACCCCTCCCAACCATGATGTGCACCATGGCCCTACTGTGAAGGGTTTTGAGCGAATCTATGGTGCCAACTTTCATTTGGATGAGGGTGGCATTGCCTTGTGAGTGCCGTCTCTAGCTTTGTACATCTATTGGGCTCTAGGAAAGCAGGTAAGAGTGAGAAACAAGCTTCTGAACACCAGCAGGCCTTTACAGTCTCTCTAAAGAAGGACCTAAAAAGCAAGACCTCACTGCACGCAACTAATGAACTCTCTCAGCCTCCCCATTCTATGCAAGAACTGTGCTGTATCACCTGTACATAAAATGGAAAAGCTGCCCTATAGGCCAAAAGGCTGCAGCTCCATCTACTTCCACTATACAGCTTTGTGGCATGGATGGGCTAGGTTGGTACCTTTAAACCTTTTAATCAGGGGATCAAACAGGGATCCAACATCTCTCCAGGTGTAATGATCCTGCATAGGCTGGTGCCTTCGCTCTTCCAGGCATGGATGATCAACACGGATGTTCTTCTGCTACTACGGTTTAGTAAACCCATCCGGATAAAATAAGAATTGACCCAAACTTTCACCTAAAAGTAGCCGCATATATATTTAGAGATGTGAAAGCAAAGGGAAACACAATTCAAAACAAGCTAAGGTTGGAGAAGTGAAAGTGTCTTAAATCTTCCCAATGAAGAAGTGTCAATAAGCCAAAATTCATTATTACAATCAGCACAGCTTGGTATCCTGTGCCCAGACTGTCCAGGATGGAGTGGTCTCTCTTTGCACTACAAAGAAGATGCCTCGAAGCCCAGGTTGAGGCACAGAGTCAAAATGGTTCTAAAGCTTCCAAACTGTAACCCACATCACCCGCTGTTCTGTGGGAAAACAGACAACAGAAGACTCTGCTCTCTAGAGCAGACACTCATAAACACCATAAATAATAAAAAATGATGTTTATATAGATGGATAACTTCTATTCCCAGGTTTTCATTTTCACTCAGGGCAGCATCTCTTGAAGCTGGGAGGGGTTTGTCAAAGATTTTTAAACTATCAGCTTAGGCTTGAATAAAAAAAAATTAACTGTTAATGCACTGCAAAGGCAATTTCCCCTGCCTTTGCTATTCATATTTCCATGTCAAATGCTATGAATGGGACACATCCAGCCTGACTTAATGAGCTTCATTAACACTGGTCCTACAATTGACAGACAACTGCTTTTGCTGTTACATATACCCTGGATTCTGTAGTTTGCATTCTGATGAAGTGGGCTTTACCCACGAAAGCTCATGGCCAAATATATTCGTTAGTCTCTAGGTTGCCACCGGACTGCTCGTTGTTTTTAGAGTTGAAAACAAACACGGCTACCCCTCTGAGACTCTTACTCCAAGAAAGGTTATTTTCAGACTATTTCCACCCCATCTAGAATCTGTTAGTATCAGAAATCTCATAAGAAGGCTTGTTCCAATCCAGTTTGGAGACTGAAGTGGGTTGGGGAGATTTGATATGCAGAGTTTGAAATCTTTACCTGCATATACTGCATCCCAATAGCCTTTTTTAATTATTATTCTGCAGCCCTGGGATCACTGATATGGTCAGAGATGGCTCTTATTATCTTTTGGTCTGCATCCTGCAGAGAATCAAGACTGGAACTCAACAAACAGAGCCAGATCTAAACACCCGGGGCTGTTTGCTCCTCCTTCCAATCCAGCTCTTGAGGTCAAAAGGAAGGATTCCAACTGCTGCAAAAAGGCAGATTGGTTTCATTTAAATGCTGGGGGGGGGGGGGAGGAGTGTGTGTGTGGGGGGGATGATCATATGCGCCTCCTGCTGCCTACAGGCCCTGGGGAGGGAACATTTCAAGGAAGTTTCCTACATGAAACTGACCAACTTGCCATTATTTTGGCACACAGGAAGAAGCAATGCCATTTCCACCCGCCCCTCACGTCATTTCTGATTGAGAGTGACAGGGAGCCCGTGGGATCTGGCTGCCCTTTATAAAAACAAACAAAAGCCTCTCGGAAAATAACAGGGGCATCACTAAAAAGAGAGTCTGCAAGTCCCGCTTCCATAGGACACGGGTGACAAAGGCTACCGCCCCTCACGCTCTAGGGAACAGTCTCACCTAATGAAAGGAGATACTGCGTGACCACAAGCACAGAATGGGTCTCACACTAGGTGGGCCAAAGTTCTGATCCCACGTAGCAACTGCTGGGATGTTCCCATTGCATCCTGGGCCCCACACTAGGGATGGGAATGGGTAACCGGTTGCCCGGTAAACATCACCCATTCAGACAATGATTCATTGGTACCCAAGGAGTAACCGCCTGCCCACAAAGGGCTGCTCCAACACCACTGGGCCTCCATGTGGCACAAGCGTAGCGAGGGTGTTATGCTCCTGGTTGCAAAGGAAGAATTTGCGCCCCCTTCTCCCGCCGCACGGCTGGACCCCGAACTTGGCGCACGGCTGAGCCCAACCCTGGGAGGAGGCGGGGAGCTTGTACCTTGGCTTCCCTGCCCCCTCCAGTTTGGGGCCGGGCCCCTAACTCGCCGGTGGAGATGGAGGAGGGTTGGGCTGGGGGTGGGAAGGAGGTTCCAGCCGGCGGTGCCATGTGGAGGAGGAGCAGGCGAGCCGAGGGATGACAGGTGAGTGGAGAGGGGACTAAATTGATGCCCCCTAGCGTGGCACCCGGGGGCAACTGCCCCCTGCCCCTCTTTCGCTACACCACTGCCGTGTGAAGCTGCCAGTTCTGTCAGCCCCATGTGGAGCCGGCTGGAGCAGCCTCTGCCCGCTCCAGCTCAGCCAGTTAACCAATTAAAAGAAGATTTTACATCCCGGCTCCACACAACAGCATCCAAGTTCTGTTCTTCCACATGTGCCATCCTGTGGCATAGTCCAGTACGGGCAGGCTCGATGCAATTCTGCCTGAACTTCATTGCCAAGAGAAAGCAGTGGGGAGGAGAATCCTTGTTGCTAGGCTGTCCCATGAGCTGTGGCGAAAGACGCAAGCAGAGCTCACCAGACAGGGTAAGCAGCACATCTCCAAAGCGGGCCCTGTTCCCTCTAACGAGTGAGCCAAATCCATCTGATGTCTTTGGGACTTGGCTCGCCGCTGTGCGAGTGGAGGTCAAGCTAGATGAGCTGGAGGGCCCTTCTGGCTTCAAACTCTAGAACACAGCTCTACTCTTGGCTGGTGTAACGTCATTGTCTTTACTGAAGAGGAAGGCCAAGTTCAGAGCCTGCTGGAGTCGGTTGGATCTGGTGTTCCAGTTTAGGACCACCTCTGGTCTGATCTGTGTTGGACCTGAAATGGGCTACTGGGAACACTCCAGCACTCGGCAGACAAGACCGATGGGCCTCTTCTAGAGCTAGATGAAATTTTTCCATCAAAACTCTTTTTCCAGGAGGAAAAAGAAGAATTGGGGTTTTGATGAGAAATTTTATATAAAGAGTCTGCTTTCCATGGGGAAGTTTTGAGTTTGTTTTGTTTCGATGTTAAAAAATGAAATATTGCTGGCTTTGCCGACGATGCTTGTGTATTTCAAATCTCCACCAAAAACAATAAATCAAAATCTTCTATGGAAAAATGGAGAGGATTTTTTTTTTCCTCTCCAAAGCAAATGAAATAAAACAAAACCCAGCCCCTCACCACCTCTCACCTTTCCTAATTTTATGTAAGTCGCCTTTTCAGAGTCCATCACTAATGGATCTAAACATGAAGATAGGGTTGCCAGGGGTCCGGTATTGACCCGGACACTCCAGTATTTTCATCTCCTGTCTGGTAAAAAAATTGAGAAAATACCAGACACCTAAAATATCCGGTATTTTCTGATTTTTTCCCCGGCCAGGAGGCAAAAATATCGGGTGCTTACCTGGTTCTGCAGGGGAGCTGTCTGGCCTAAAGACAAGATGGCAGACAGCACTGGCAGCCTGTTAGGGCCCAAAAGCATTTCTTAAAGGGGCCATGCTGGGGTTTTTGTTTGTTTGTTTGTGCTTAACTCTGCGGTCCTTTATTTAATTTATGTATTTATTTATTTATTTACTCAACAACTTTGGTCTCCCCCTTTTTTTTTCTCAACAGAATTTTTTCCCCAGTTTTTTCTTGGGTGGGGAGGGGGTTGTTTGGTATTTTTGGTTAAACTATCTGGCAACCCTACCTGCAGACGTGACATAAATTAGATAAGCCTGCGATCATGAGTCTCTCTCCCCCACGTTGTCCTTCTGTGTCATCAGCACTGATGTATCAGGCAGGAACCACTACATAGCCCCAGTTCCTCCCCTCTTGAGAGTGAAAACAATTAATCAGAGGCTGGAAATCCCCGGGGGAGCCTGGCCTGAGCCACAGGAAAAGGGAACAAGCCTTTCCTGTGCTTTAAAGTCACACTAGCCCCTTAAAAACAAAATGGGAAAAGATTCTGTTAGCTGGCAGCCTAGGCCTCTGCTGCTGCTTTATTAAAATCACCTCAGCAGTATCAATTAAAGGAAAAAGTCTGGACCGGTCCCCATGCCATCCCCTCTCCCACACTCTGGGCGCTCACCCATCCCCAACTCGCTAATCCCCTTGAATCATTCACTGGTGACATTTCCATTTTCAGTGTTGAGGTGACAAGGTTAACCATTTGCCTGGGGCCTGCACCAGGAAGCTTTGGGGCAGGAAATTAAAAAGATTAATTTACACCTGGGCATTTAATACTGAGCCAGGGTGAGAGACAAGGGTGAGTTATGGGCTGCGGACACATGAGTTAGTGCTAGGGAAATGTGGCTGAGTCAAACTGTGTCATCCCCCTCAGCGAAGGCCTGGCTGGCCCTATCATACAGGTCTCTCCTTCAGCATTCAAGGGATGGCTGAGGATGCTAGCACCCACCTGATGGTGGCAACCTCTATAGATTAACCATTTTTTTGCTCCTGCCGGTATTTAATTGGCTATGATGTCTACCCACCATGGGACCCTCCCGAGCTAACCTGCTCTGCCCACCTGTCTGCCTAGCAGGAGAGTTTCTCAAGAAGGCCATGCATCTCTTAAGAACCCCTTAAGGGAAAGGGCATGAGATGGGCTATTGAGAGTGACCCTGCAGTGGACAGAGAAGACAGATGGGCCTTTCCAAACATTTCCAATCAAAACTGTATTTTCGACGGGAAAAGAAAGATCAGGAACAATGAGAGAGTGAAAGGCTAGTCACTGCCACCGTCTACACACAAGCCTGCTCAGAAGTGTGAGTTCTGGATCCCACGGGTGAGAGAAACAGAAACAAGGTGGGTGAGAGAAGACCTTTAATTGGCCCAGCTTCCGTTGGTGGAGGAGACAAGCTTTCATGTTAAATCGAACTCTTCTTTAGAAGGGGAAGGTGTTTGGTGCAGGCAACAAAGGACACAAAAGGGCTTACTCATGCTTTGCTGTTATGGTTTAACTAGCCAATTAGCCCGTCATAAGATGGGATTTTCAGGTCTCTCCTCCATGTCGGTCTTCTCTCCTGAGCCTCCAGTCTCTCGCTCCATGTCTCCTTCTCTCTCTCCGCCTCCTCCTACTGCCTCCACTTCTCTCTCTCAGCTCTCCTCCACCTTCTGCCTCTCTCTCCTTCTCTCTCTTTCTCTTCTCCCCCTCCTGCCTTTCACTCTCTCAGCTCTCCTCTGTCTCCGTCGGGGATGCACGCTCATCCAGGTCCCGCCCCCCCTTTGCCTCCCGCCATGGCACTCGGCTGACATCTGCGCTGCTCAGCCGGGCCGCCGCGGGGGAGCAAGCGGCTGTTTGGGCCCCGGGTTCCCCATGCAGCACGGGCAGCCCAGAGAGAAGAGCCAGCATTTCAGGCAACAGCACCCCCCCAGAGGGAACAGCCAGCATTTTAGCATTACAGACTCTCAGACACTGGGCTACTATATATAGCTCAGTGGTTTGAGCATTAGCCTGCTAAACCCAGGGTTGTGAGTTTAATCCTTGTGGAGGCCATATGGGGCAAAAATTTGTCAGGGATGGTACTTGGTCCTGCTGTGAAGGCAGGGGACTGGACTCAATGACCTTTCAAGGTTCCTTCTAGTTCTAGGAGATAGGCAATCTCCATTAATTTATGTACAGCAGCAATGGCCAACACCTCTTTGAAAGCATGGTCTCTATTAACCACTTGTGCACTTCCCTAGAACTTGATTAGCGCTTGCCTAGTTTGAAGCGAGAGAGCTACATCAGCAGCTGTCTGTCTTGGACCTTTGTTAGCCTCGTGGCAATTGCTACAGCTCAACAGTGGATTGCTGCCAGCTGAGAATCCCATATCAGAAGTCATTTTTTCCTGTTCCTCCTGAGTCTTCAATTTGATGAGTCACAGCTTTTTCTATTAACCTTTAACAGTGTGGGTTACAAAAAGAGACACATTCTGAGGGATGCATGATGCACCTGGGGGGTTATCAATCTAAAACTAACCATGTGGTCAACACGTTAACCTTCCACCCCAAGCATAGGCCCACATCTGCAGGCTCAAACTCACGGCTTCCCATCCAGAGTCTGAAAGGTGCAGCTTCAAGGATCTGTCCTGCCAGAATCCCTGTGGGAGAGGTACCTTCTAGGGCTCACAGAGATGTTGATCCCACACCACCAGCTGCCTGGAATGCTTACCATACTACGGTCTTTAAAAAACAAAACAGCCAGCCACTCTGCAAGCCTCCACTCGGCCAGAAGACTGAGACGTTTCCTACAGGTTTGCACTCAAAAAAAAAGGGCTGCAGCCGACATGTAAATGAAATGCTGAATCGGTCACTGGCATGGTAGGACAATCCCTTCCGTCAAGCGCCCCCGCAGCCCCCTTGCTGACCTCGCTCTTGTTTTCAACTCAAACCCAGCTCTCCCCATGCTAGTCCCTGGAGGGACCCAGGATACCCAGCGGGAAAGGCGAGGGCAGAGAACGTTCCAGTTTCAGGCTGAGCCAGGAAAGAAAGCTTGCGGCTTTGGTTATCCTGAGCATGTCAGTATCTCCTTCCCTGGCTGCAAATTTAGTCCCCAACCCAGGCGTGCAGTTTGGGGTCATCCTGAGCTAAGGTGAAGAGCTAAATATAGCCATGTGGACAGATTGTAAAGGAGGCTCACCACCCTGCTGCTCCCATTGAAGACAATGAAGAATTCTCTTTCCCCACCCCATGGGCGGTGGGTGAACCCCAGCCCCGCCCCTTCCACCTGAGGCCCCGCCCCTTGCACCTGAGACCCCGCCCCAGGCTACTTCCCCCAGCTCCAGCGTATCTCCAGCCCACCTAGCATCTCCCCTCCCAGCCGACAGTGCAGCTTCAGCCTTCCTGGCCAGTTTTGGAGTGTGGGCAGTTTTGGAAAGGCAATGCCTTCCCTTGCCTACATTACCTACTGCCTATATCCGCCCCACTCCCCCACCACCATATTTAAAACATTATAGTATCCCTCCCCTCCCCTGACACCAAGAACACTGGTTGCTGCTGTGACATGTCTTAGGGTGAAATCCTGGCTGGACTGAAGTCAAGGACAAAACTCGCATCGACTTCAGCAGATCCAGGATTTTACCTTTAGATTGTCAGCTTTTTGGTGGGGAGTAAGGGGCTATCCTTTTGTTACATGGTTGTACCACACCTACTGCAGCGAGGTGGAGGCCTCTAAGTCCCATAGCAACATAATACTTGGGAGCAGAGCACTTTCAGACAAACCAGGCCCGGGTCTGGGGATACATTTCTACAGGCGTCTATATTGCCGAAGAGTAGATGAAAAAGGAAGCAAGATGCTTTGGCATCCTTTCCCCCCATCTTATACTGGTAAAAATAGCTGGATGTTACTAAAAACTACCCAAAAGACATACTGGGATCATCTTCCTTCTTTTCCGGGCGTAGAGCTAGCCAGTGTTAAAATATCTCCAGTGGGCTTTGCATGCTGGGATGTTTCTGTAGCAAGAACCCTAGAAGCCTTTTGTAGCACATGCTGAGTGGGTTTGTGTTTTCCCCAGCAAGCTGAGGTATAGACTGTGCTGTTCAGAAAATCCCTTACCTTGTTTCTATTCTTTGCTGGTGTTTAATGGTTCCGTTTGCCCAAAGAGTAGTGCCTTTTCTTTAACAGCACAACGCCCCACACTCTCACACATTGTTTATGCCCGAAACACAGAGAAAAGCTGCAAACTGACCAAGACAAATCAAAGAAGCCACCCTTGTGTTCGCTACCCCTATCATAGGAACAGGTTCTGTTAACAGAAGAGCATGCTGCTTTTGTTCCTACAACAAAGGAACAACCTTCAACCTCCTCCTATATGATCAGCTACTTAACCTGAGGGTGGGGGATGAAAACAAAAAATATTGTGTCTTTTAAAGAATCTATGAATCAGTGATACAAAACAGAAGACCCATGATCTTCTAGCCGGACTTCTAGATAGATGCCATAATTTTCACCACCACCACCCCCCAACCATGGTCCTCCTGGGATTTGAACTTCTAGCTTTGCCCGCATGAGTCACACCAATAGGCCATAAATAGGCCAGTTCTAGGCACTTTTTATTCTCTCGGTAACTACAACCCCCGCACAAACCAGGGCCATGTTGTTTTAAGCACTGTACAAAGAGGGCCGATCCTCGTCCGGCTGTAAAGTCACCCTAATTCTACCAAGGTCAATGAAGATTTTCACAATTTACACCAGCTAGGATCTGCCCCAGAGTAAGATAATCCCTGACCCAAAAAGTTTATGACCCAAATAGACAAAGCAAAAGGCAAAAGACAGGAACTATTATCCCCCATTTTAAAGATGGGGGAGCTAAGGCACAGAGAAATTAAGAGAGTTGGTCTACATCATATGGGAAGTTTGGGGCAGAGCTGAGAAATAAACTCTCTTGAGTCTCATTTTGGTGTTTTACCCCTTGGACCATCCTTTTTCCATACAGTTTATTGCCTAAACTACTAGGAAAACTCCAGCATGGTAAATATATAAATACCATGGTGGCTCTGTGTATCCTAAAACTACATCTTTACAAAACCTGACCTAAGAGGAAAGGTAGAAAAAAAGGCTGGGGGAAGGGAGAGGGGCTGGTTGCAGTCTTCAAATCTGGTAAGGGTGTTCTCTGTGATCAATTGTTCTCTGTGTCCATGGAAAGTTGGATGTGAAGGGATAGTCTGCATCCACAAAACTGGGTCAAGAGCTTCCAAGAGAGATTCTGGACATACACCTGTCAGGGATTGTCCAGATGTACTTGGTTCCACCTCCCTCCTGAGAGCTCAGCCTAAGGACTTGTCAAGGTCCTTTTTCGCCCTACATTTCTCTGATTCTATGATCTTTGAAAAGCCTGGTGCCTCCCAAGCAATGTCAGGAGCATCTTGCTTCCAACAGAAACAGCAGCTCAGACAAATCAAAACTAAAAAATGCTGCTGGTGTAATTCATCTTTATTAATTTATTATTTCTTGTTCTGATGAGGTTCCAGACAGGTCCACAAGGAAGCCACAACATACTTTAACTGTGTGTTCAGCCTTTGGCTGTTTCAAGGGTCTAAAACTCATGAACAACCAACCAAGTGGCTGATTACAGCATGCTGCCAACCTCAACTTTTTCCATATATCGTCTTTGCATTTTAACAAGATTTTCCATCCATTTCTTTTTTTTTTCCACCCCTTGTCTGTTGCTTTCTCTCGCTCTTCCCACATTTGTCTTTTTCGTACAAAGCTCTCTATTGACAGTTTTTTTAAAAAAATCTGCCAGCTTGCAAATGCAGCACATAGCAGAGAGAACTTGACTCCAGTAAGAATCAAAGCTTTAACATAGAGCGAGGCAACTGGAGAATGCACTTCCCCAAGAAACTCTCGGCAGGTTGCAAGGTGCGGGGAGAGGGTTAACATTCTGCACTGAAAAAAAATGCAACTACTAAATCAGTGAAATTGAGCCTGCATGGGACAGAGGCAATTCTGGTGGGCAGAGGAAAGGACTTTGAAGAACTTATTGGAATGATGCAGCAGTCTCCTTTGGCTGAAGAGTTATACCCAATATAGTCCATATATTCCTGACTGATGTTAAGCTCTAACAAAGCAGCACAGCAGTCTCCACCTTGCTTAAGACACTCCATCTCCACCTTGTTGCCAATGACCTGGGCTCGACTACAGGCTGAACCTCCCAAGTCTGGCACTCTCGGGATCTGACCAGTTCTGAACCACAGAATTTTCTGGACCATGGGTGGTCAATATTGTCCAGCAGCATTGCCAACACTTCCACTGCTTGCTAGGCTCTTAGGAGATATTTGGGGTCAATTAGAGAAAGGAACAGCACAGAAAAATGACAAACAGGACTGGTGGCTCTAAGCCAATTTTATGGGACCACAGGAAACTATGAAAAGTGGACATCCAGCTAACTAACATCATGCCAGACCACAGATGTTTCTGCAACAGAGAGTGCCAGACTAGAGAGGTTCACTCTGTATTCAAACTTTTGTCACCTCATCTGGATAACAGCAAAGCAATATGCCTGACCACAAACACTACAGTTCCTAGGAAACTCCATCCAGTACCCAACACTGCAGTGCATCTCCTTAGAGATGTGGCTGACTGCAAACACATACCCATCCTCCTTTCTCTGCGTGGTTCCCTGCAGACTATTGAGTCAAGTCTGAGGGCTCATCCATATCTCCAAGGCGCTCACTGACCTGGGCCCAGCATCTCTAAAAGGACTCAATATTCAGACAGAGCTTTTTCAAGGGCCGCTCCCAGATTGTGGAACAAATTCCCACAGGTAAGGACCATCACAAGCCCTCCATCTTCTGTTCTCAGCACCAGCTAGAGCTCTCGGACAGCTCTCATTTGAACCACAGAGCAGCGTGGTGATCTAAAAATAACAAATCCGCCCAAAACAAAGCCCTCCCTCAGCACAACTCTCCACTGTACACACCTTTCTTCCCCCGCAGAGAGGAAGAAAAGAGAACAAACCACAATGGCAGAGGTGCGTCATGTAGCTCCATGCCGGACAGGATGTTGCTCAGCATTTTGTGAGACTGGGTCCTTAAAGCATCCAGGGTCTGATCCAAAGCCTATTGAAGTTAACGTAAGTTTCTCCATTGGACTCCGGTGAGTTTTGCATCAGGCCCTCAATGCAATCCTATGTAAAGATTCAGTCCTGCAAGCAGTCTGTCTGAGCCCAAGCCAGCGGTGTCTTGCTATTGACTTCAGCATCTGCTTGAAGTGGGTTCTTAGCTCTTGTTTATAGAATCATAGAATACTAAGACTGGAGGAGGCCTCAAGAGGTCATTGAGTCCAGTCCCCTGCCTTCATGGCAGGACCAAGTATTGTCTAGACCATCCCCGATAGACATTTATCTAACTTACTCTTAAATATCTCCAGAGATGGAGATTCCACAACCTCCCTGGGCAATTTATTCCAGTGTTTGACCACCCTGACAGTTAGGAACTTTTTCCTAAAGTCCAACCTAAACCTCCCTAGCTGCAGTTTAAGCCCATTGCTTCTTGTTCTATCCTCAGAGGCCAAGATGAACAAGTTTTCTCCCTCCTCCTCGTGACACCCTTTTAGATACCTGAAAACTGCTATCATGTCCCCCCTCAATCTTCTCTTTTCTAAACTAAACAAACCCAATTCTTTCAGTCTTCCTTCACAGGTCATGTTCTCTAGACCTTTAATCATTCTTGTTGCTCTTCTCTGGACCCTCTCCAATTTCTCCACATCTTTCTTGAAATGCGGTGCCCAGAACTGGACACAAGACTCGCGCGGAAGAATGACTTCTCGTGTCTTGCTCACAACACACCTGTTAACGCCAGTGATGCCCAGAGTACTCCTTGTGTGTATGTAATGGTGCATGCCTGGAGTAAGAGAGCCTCTGCCGCGGGCTCTGAACTTGGGACTAGAGGGTAACAGAGAGCCATGCCACACTGGTGTAGGCTTCACAAGTGGGAGACTGCAGGATCGGGTGTTTAGTTTGCACTTGCTCTGGTCCTCATGTTCACACTAGGACCCGGTGAGGCATGGAGAACGAGACGTGTGCAGAGGGTACATCAGGAGTACTCAACCCTTGGACGGTTCTGCTCCTTGTGCATGAAGCTCTCAGAGAAAACACGGAAGCTCTTGGAGTTTGAGGAGCCTCTTCCTCCAGCTTTGCCCCAATGTGCTTAGTAAGAACAGAAGAGCGGCCATATTGGGTCCAACCAAAGGGCATCTAGCCCAGGCTTCTGTTTTCCTGCAGTGGCCAATGCCAGGTGCCCCCAGAGGGAGTGAACAGAACAGGGAATCATCCGGTGATCCATCCCCTGTCACCCACTCCCAGCTTCTGACAAACAGGCTAGGGCCACTATCCCTGTCCAACCTGGCTAATAACCATTGGTGGACCTATTCTCCAGGAATTTATATAGCTGTAGCCAGGAATACCCTCCTTCTACCAGGTGTGATGTAGGGAGGCTACCAGCACTAAGGAGGTTAAGTAGTGTGTAACTGATTAATTGAATAGTCGATGCATTTTTGCATCGACTATTCGATTAGTCTTTAAGGCAGTGCTGCCCCTTTGAAATGCCACCGTGGCGTTTCAAAGGGGCAGCGTCGCACTCTAGCACTGCCGCTCGGAACCCAGGATCAGCTGGGGACTCCCCAACTGACCCCGGGCTCTGTGCAGCACTGCCCCTTTGAAACACAACCGTGGCTTTTCAAAGCAGCAGCACCACATGGAGCCCAGGTTCAGCTGGGGAGTCCCCAGCTGATCCTGGGTTCCAAGCGGCAGCGCTAGAGTGTGGCGCTGCCCCTTTGAAACGCTGCCGCTAGTCGACTATCCGATAAGCATTTGCTTATCGGATCGTCAACTAGTCCTTAACATTCCTAATCAGCACCACGCTGGGAGGAAGAGCCGGTAAAGAGAAAACAGTCCACATGTTCCAAAAGTCTTTTCTGGGTCAGAAGACAAGAGTACATGTGCCCATTTAGCGCACACACCCTGCACTTAGATACAGAGCCCTATGGCCCTGGCTCTTCAGCAGGACTTTTTAACAGCTAAAAGCATCTTCACTTGTGCCACAAGGCCTTCCATCTGGACTTCACGTGGAATTCATCCCCATGCAGAGAGACCACATGGGGCCTGTGCATCCATGCATTCCCACCCAATGAGGGTTTAAATGGTGCATGGGCCCTGGGAAGGCTCTTGGTACAGGACTCAATTTCACCATTCGTGGCTCCAAGTGTTTATCAAAGGTCCCCACGGAGACTTGAAGATCTTCCCACAAGCTCATGAATTAAGACCTTTTAAAAGGTCCGTCTGGGCCTAAAACTTTCCAAACTACTCCCCACGCATGCACATGCCCCACGAGGACAAAAGACCATTCAGTGCCTTCCAATGGGCTAATTTGGCCAATTTCCCAGCTGCAGCCGAGAGGGGTTACACCAGAGAGAAATTCCTGAATAAAAATAAATAAACAAACAACAAGTAGTTGTCACTCAAGTAGCTCAAAGGCCAATCGCAGTTCCGACCCCGGGACGCAGAGAAATAGCAAGGAGTTTGGAAGAGCTGCCATTGATGTTCAAGGAGCAAAGCTATGAATGAAAGAAGGGGGTGGGGGAAGAGATCCCTCTTTATTACGTGGGAACTTCCTGAGGGACTCCCTCAACAACAGGTCAACTGACCACAATGAGCCAATCAGGAAATCCTCCTTTGGAGGACCCAAGACACAGCTGGATTCTTTCTGCATGACTCATAGGATGAATTATTGCCCATGAGTAGCAGCAATAGTTATTTCCCTTTCATAAAAGGAGCCATCTCGTGCTCATGTAAGATGAGAGGCCATGAGTGGGAATCCCCAATGGAATTCTGTCCCGGATTTTGCAACAGCCCTGGGGCAGACTCCTCCTTACCGCAAGAGACTCCATCCCAGGTTTTACGTCAAGTGCAGGCCAGAGTTTCATCCTGCCCTGCAGCCTTGATCAATAAGGCTCAGTGCTTTGATGAAAGGAGCTCCCTGAAATGCAAGATAGAACAGCGGAGTCCCGGCATTACAGAAGCTAGAAGAAAACGGTGCTTTGGTAAACAAAGACGTGTGTGTGTGCATGTGCACATGGGACAAATTTGTGGCTGTGTGTGTGCCCGTGTCTGAGTGCACACATGTCAGACCCACACCAGGCTCTGTCCAACATTTTAGGGCTTGTCTATGCTTCAGAGACCATTTGGATTAAGGGAGGAGATGAATTTAAACCACTCCACTCCATGCGTGGATAGGCAAATTGCAGAATAAGGGAGCGTCTATACTGCACCCGAAGCTCAAAACAAGTGACGCAATTTGAGCTATGCAAATTGCATCCCTTATTTTGAGTCAATTTCAAAATAGCTTATTCTGACGTCCACTCCAGCTCTCACCAGCTAACAAAACATGCTGCAAATGTGTATATGGGGGTGTGCGAAAAACCCACTGAAGAGGAATGATGTAAGTGAGGTGAATGAATGCTGGAGTTAAGCGGGCTTGCACTGAATCCATGATGTAGCTGTTCTCCTGTGCATGCACCGGGAGAATGGGAAATGCGAGATGTGGGGTAGGAGGAAAGTTGAGAGAGGGACCCCACTCTGCTACCTTCAACAGGTCCCTTATCCTGCTTTCCAAACGCGGGCTCCAACTCCATCCCTGGGGCAGCCTGTGTAGGCTGTCCAGACACAGGGTGGTGAGTTTGAGTCCTGCTTCCTCTCCGCCCACCCAGGCAGCCACTGGACAGCCATCACCGGTTGCATAAGGGACCCTTCGAAGGTAGGGAGGTGGGGTGGGCTCTGGAGTCACCTAGTGGATACAGAATTTCCCCAGAGAGCACAGGGAAGTGAGCTTGAGTCCCTCTCCCAACCTTCCTCCTATCCCATGTCTCGCATTTCCCATTCTCTGGGCGCATACGCAGGGGAGCAGCTACATCATGGATTCAGTGCGATCTTGCTTAACTCTAGCATTCTTTCACCCCGCTTACATCCTTCCTCTTCAGTGGGTTTTTCGCACACCCCTATAAACACATTTGCACAATGTTTTGCTAACTGGTAAGAGCTGGAATGGAGAACTTGTATCCCATTCGAATGTCTCTTGCACTGGAACAAACTAGCAAAAACTCCCTTCATGTCATTGGGGCTATGGCAGGGCTACTCAACTTTGGAAGCTCCGGGGCCCACACTGATACAGCACATGCCGAGGGCTGCAACTTAAGAGTGGCTGCACAGACATGTAAATGTATATGCAAATAGCTTCTCTCACACTGATGGGCATGAATACAAAGATTAAGTAACGCAAGGCTACATAACACACAGGTCCCATTTAAGTCAGTTCTGCAGATATTAATAAAATGCAACATTGACCCGATTTCTACCCACATGACAGCACTTTTAATGAGCAATGACAGTCCAGGAATTTAACTACTAAAACACATTTCAACAGAAGATCATTAGTTCGACTCCTTTTTTGTTTTGGCTCCCACCTGCGGGCCGTGAGTTGAACCGCATGTTAACCCAAACCGTACCGCAGGCCACAAACCAACGGGCCGCGGGACACGTGCAGCACTGGGCTATGGCAATGGAAAACCATTGCAGGCAAGACCTGAATCAGGCTCCTGGTCTTCATAGCTGTCTAAAATATCACTGTTGGCACACTACAAATAACAATTTATATTTAGGATAATTAAATGATCCTCCACAAGATCCCAAATTAATATTAAGCTTAAGCACCTTAATTTTATTTTTAGTCAAGAGATCCAATTTATTTCAAGGCGCTTCTCCAGACTCCCCCATGCCCTCCCTTCCTTAAACTTTTGTCCCTATTTTCCGGTTTTAGGTTGTAAACTGTTCAGGGCAAGGAATGTGTCTTGTGAATTTATGGGCTGTACTAATGATTACTGCTAACAGCCTTCCTGTGGTCAAACAAGGCTGTTCAAGTACAAAGCCATTATGTCTGCAAGGTCCATCCAATGGAACAAGGACGTCTCCTCCTTGGAAGGATATTTCTCTTGTCTCCAAGGTCCCTAGGTCTTGTCTCCAAGGATGCTTGGTTTTGTTTTTTCCTTCCTTTGCCTTGGGACTCAACACCCATAGCAGATCACGTTTCAACAGCTGGGCCATCGTGCAACTGGAAAGCTGCCCATCAAAGCTGCCTCAATGCATGCTTATTTAAGAGCTGTGCCAAGCACTGAAGTCACTGGAATCACAATATAGGGCTCTCGTTGGCTTCCCTTACTCCTTATAACTGCCAGGAGTACTGGTGCCGGCCGGAGCCTCCCTCAGCATTCAATTTAGCAGGTCTGCCTAGACCTGCTAAATCGAACTCCAGAAGATCAATCTCCAACGCGGTAAGTTTAGACATGGCTTGAGATGTCGGAGTGACTAACATCTGCCACTTGAAGGGTCTCACCCTGGTGATGGACCCCAATGTAGAATACAAAGTACTCTCACCAAAGTTGGCTTTCTAGATTGTTGATATTTTTTTCACCCTGGCAGATGATTGCTTCTGGTTTGAAAAAAGATGGCAATAATAATAACGATAATATAATCTGCATAACATACCTTCCATTCGGGGCTGGTGATGAGGGGGAAAGGGTGGGGAAGAGAGGCAACTGCCCTGGTGCCCAGTGATTTAAATGGACCTGGAGTTCCTGGACATTACTTTTGCTACCTTGGCCACAGCAGCGGCCAGCGCCCCCAAGCTCTTTAAATCGCTGCCAGAGCCCTTGGCTGAAGGGCTGGTGAGAAGGAGCTGGCCCCCAGTCCTGCCCCTTCTGGGGCCCCAGAGCAGGGTCCCCTCCCCACACCTGGCAAAGTCTGTTCTCTGCCCTGCTTACATTTGTGAATCACAAAGCACTTCATACACATCAACAAGGAGTACGTTTTTCCACCGTGAGGGTAATTAACCACTGCCACAATTTTACCAAGGATCAGGATGGAGTTTCCATCACTGGCCATTTCTAACCCAAGATTCAATGTGTGTCCAAAAGTAATTATTTGGGGGAAGCGCTCAGGCCTGTGCTATACAGAAGGGCCAACTAGATGACCACAGTGGCCCCTTCTGGTGTTGCAATTTCCGGATTACTCGGCTCTCACATTCCCTCCCTTGTGGTTCACGAGGAAGGTAAAAAACAAACAGCCTCCCCGCAGCCATTATGCAAGTGGATAAAATGAAGCACTCGGGGACTGTGGCTGGGATTTTGAATTCAGTGGGAGGCATGTGTCTAACCCCTTAGCACACTTTGGAAATCCCAGTTGGGGTGGCGTGGCCACATCGTGAATGAATGGCAGACTCAAAAATGGACTCCCGAGTCCCATTCCTAATCCTCTATACCCACTCTAGGGCTCTGTCTACACTCGTGGCTTCTTGCGCAAGAACATCTTGTGCAAGACTTCTTGTGCAAGAAGTCTTGCACAAGAAAACGTCTACATTGCCATGTGCGAGCTGTGCTTTTGCACAAGAGCGCCCATGGCAGTGTGGATGCTCTCTCGCACAAGAAAGCTCTGATGGCCATTTTAACCATAGGGCTTTCTTGCACAAGAAATCCTTGCCGAGCGTCCACACTGCCTGCTTGCGCAAGAGCTCCTGCGCAAGAGGGTTTACACTTGTTAAAAAAGAGCGTAGCTCTTGCGCAAGAAGCCCTCTCTTACCACACTGTACAGTAAATTTCCTTGCGCAAGAGCGGGCGGGCAGTGTGGACGTTCTGCAGATACTTGCGCAAGAAGAGGCGAGTGTAGACATAGCTTAGGGGTATGTCTAGACTGCATCCCTCTGGCGGCAGAGGGATTCAGATTAGGCAGGCCGACATTGCAAATGAGGCAAGGATTTTAATATCCCGTGCCTAATTTGCATAAAAATGGCCACCGCGTTTTGCCGACTCAGCACTTTGTCTGCAAAAAGCAGCAGTCTAGAGGGGGATCGGTAGAGAAAGAAAGCCTTTTTCGACAGATCCCTTATGCCCCCTAGGGCACTTGTTGGCTCTGTTCTTAAATGATTGCTTCATTTGATACTGGTCTACAATATCTCTGGAAACACACATAATGAATTAAATAACTATGGGTCCCAGAGCAGCCAATAATGTAGTAGGGAAAAATAACTCCATCCCTTGCAAAAATTCTAAGCTCTGTGTGATCAAAGTATTTATCTTTTCTGGGTTTGTTTTTTAAATCTATGCCAGAAATTTTCTTAGCTACATAGGAGATTTAGACACACTGTGCCCCCTTGACATAAATAAATATAGGGCATTCATATCTCCTACGTGGCTTTGGAAAAACCTCTGCTTAACAATCTATGGATAATTAGCATGCTAACCGGACAGTTAGACAAACAGGTCCTTTCTGTCTAAAGACAAATCTTTTGAAAGTGCTGGCAGGTGTCTCATCCAACAGGAAGGAATGGGTATCCGATGAGAAAAATGATCTTTTGATATATTTACTGTTATTGCTCAGAGTACCTGAAATCTTCAAACAGACTCAACACACACAAATATTCATTGAAATGTTATGCTTTACGGACGAGCACCCAGTGAAATCAAGAAGAATTTTTCTATGCACTTTAACGGGAGATGTATCAGGCCCTCTGTGAACGGATGTCCCTATCACTAACATTCAACTTGTGAGCCAGGAAGTATACTTTAACTCTGGACAAAGATCAAAGTGAGGTGGCAGAGGAGAGAGACAGCGGTAGGAAATAAATTGCCAAATCATCTATTTTTAAAAACCGACTGAAGAGCTGTTTCCTGGAGAGTCTGCTCCTACAGATTTATTTCTCAAACCCAGACATCAACCTTGGATTAGCTGAGCCATGTGTCTATAAATGGGGACTTTCACTAAGGCAGAGGTTTTGGAGTAAATATGCCACATATGTGCATTTTCCTGATTCACATCTTTTTTTTATGCCACTGCCTCCCTCTTATAATTTTTTTTTTCAAAGAGGCTGTGAGGACATATGCACCGGTTCTTCAAATCGATAGCCAGAAGTCATACAGGGTGAGGAAGTTTTGAGGCAGGAACTCTACAGTGAAGAGTAGAAAGGGCTAGCTTAGGGATAAGACTGATTTCCTTATCCCAATAAAGCTCCTTATTCAGCCTCAGATGAAAGCTCTCAGTTTCGAGATTCCTTGCCATTGTCACATGACAAAAGCTAATTCTACTTTTGTTTATTTGCAGGACTTCAAACTTTCCCCGACATTCCCAAATGTCACTTACTAACACACGAGAAGATTTACCCGGCATTGCTCAGCTCCTTAACTCAATTCATTTTTGTTTGGGGGAAAATAAAATGAAAATGGATGGGCTTGGACAGGGGAGGAGGGGTTCGGTATGCCGGCAGGCCAAGGAAGAGAGGACAACCCCACCCCTCTCACCACAGCCCTCTCTCCATGGCTGCTGCAGCTCCAGCAGGCACAGCTGGGGAAGGGGTGCAAGTCCCCCGGCTGGGGCAGGTCCAGGTTCATCTGCCCCCCCCTGTGCTCCGCAGCCAGAGTGAGGAATGCAGCAAACTATGCACTTTCCCCTCGCTCCCTGATGAAGTGGAACAGCCAGCAATGTTCTTGTATGAATGGAGAAGGCTTCATCCCCCTCCTGCCCTCCCTAATGGGCACCTGAGGGGGTGGGAGGTTTAGGGTTGAGGCAGTCCCAGAAGGGTCGGGGGGCACACCTCGAGCCAGCCCCTTTCACCTGCCTGGAGATTCAGTATCTTTTCTCTATGGTTTGAGAAGCAATCCCATTCCAGGCACATCCCATTTTCCTGGCACAACCACACCCTGACCCTGATTTGAGGTATAATCAGAGGAAGTTGTATATCAGATTTGGTGAACCTCGCTCTTGAAAAAAGAGACAGACACACAAAGTCTCCAAAATATATCATCACTACTGCGAGAACCATGCGGGGGGAGAGATGAAGCCACAGTAACTATGGAATATTACATGGAATGCCCTATATCAGACAGGATGGGTCCTAGTATGGACCCCACTAGTTACCTCTCTCCATTCTGAAAACTGACCATTTATTCCTACCCTTTGTTTTCTGTCTTTTAACCAGTTATATGCACCATACAGAGAGAGAAACCTTGCCAACCCTCCACAGTTGCCCTGGAGTCTCCCGGTATCAGCCTGTAGCACTCGGTGACTGCTGAAAGCAAACCAAGTGATTTTAATGGGCTATTTTAAGAAAATGACATTACATCTTATTGAGGGGAAAAAAATCTCCCAGAAAAATCTCCCGGAACAGCGTCAGTCAGAGTTGGCAGCCCTGAATACCATCCACAACACATCCTATGATGCTTCAAGCAATGGGTTATGCCCAGTTAATAAGGCACGTTGGATTTTGACCAGTCCTGGGGCAGAACTGTGCTTTACACCATCTTCGGGACTTTCCAGCAAGCTACGGGATTCCTACAAAGCCATGTTTCTGTGGTGGCTGAATGTAGGCCCGCCACTGGGGAGAAGGAGCAGAAAAGAGGATAGTTGCCCCAGGACCCAGGAATTTATGCTTCTGTGGCGGCAGCTGGACCTCGGCCTCCTTTGAACAGTTGCCAGAGCAACATGCCACGTGGCTCTAAAGGCTGGAGGGGGGAGCACATGCTGTGGACTGGGTGGCATTGAGGGTTGGTTGCCCCCGGGCCTGCCCCTTCCACCTGAGGCCCCGACCCTTCAGGGGATGTAAACCTGAACCCCCCTGCACTTGCCCTGGGGGCCTGCAGTGTGTCGGCCCCTCTAGCTGCATAAACCTCTTTTATCCTCCACGTGCCGATAATCCCTGTGCCACAAACTGGGAATCTGAGCTCACTGCCACAGCATCCTTTGTGAGTGCGCACACCCGCTTGGCACCTTTCCTGTCTCACATCTGGGGCCCTGGCCCACACTACAGGGGTACGAAACTGAAGAAAACGGGAGCCCCATTTATCGACTGATGCCGAAACTTAATGGACACATACCTGAGGTAACCACACTCTCACTGCACCAGGACCTGTCCAAGTGACCCGGACGCACCGTGCCAATCTAATGATTAGCTCCCATTTCTTTGCGGGTTAAAAAGAAAACCGCTAAGGGAGAGCTTTGGGTCTCTTTAAACGAGAAGGATCAGGCCTTTTTCCATAGTAAGGATTCATATTCCCTGTGCAGTCCCCTTCTAATGGTTCAAACCGAGCCATTATTTCTGCATGCCCTAAGCGTGAGGGGAAATACTTTTGTTGATAGGATGAATCTTGATATTCAAGAGCTTTTCATCTGGCAGGAATCTGAGTTGTAGATCTAAAGGATCATTTATAGCCAAAGTGACTCACCTGCCTTCACACCTCGAGAAGGAGAAATCAGCTCAAAAGAGAAGTGTCCCATACTGCTGGCTAAAAGGCCCTGATTACTTGCCGCACAGGACTGACAATTCCTAAGCCCGTTTTGTGGCGAAGGAGCAAGGCGCCACAACCCGGAGATGAAAGAGGCTCTCTCCAATCCCATGGTGAGTGTTTATCCATGGGTCTTTACGGCCAAGGAGAAAATAACGATGCAAGATAATAATGCTGCATACTGAGCACGCTGAATTTCCATAGACTTTTTGTGGCATCAAGGTAGCTGGCAGAATTGACCCCTTGGTGATGGCATTGATGCAGTATCCAATGCAAGATGCCGTTCTAAGTGACAATGGGGAGGAGACGATGGCAAAGAGGCAGCATTATAGGGAAGGGGTTGAGAAAAGCCTTCACTCTGGTTTGGGAACTATGGATCCATTGAATGCTAGTGAGCTGACTCAGATGCAGCCGTGTTAACTTCTGCAGTAGGAATACGAATGGGTAATCAGTAATTACCCGGTAAGCATCACCCTTACCAAGAGATGCTTACCTGGTACCAGTTAACCCGCACTCAAGAGTACTCCCTAGCCCTGTGGGGGTTAGGAGCCAGCAGCCCCATACAAGGGGGGAGCTGGGAGCAGAAGCTGGCTACCCCATATGCAGGGAGAGCGGAGGCAGGAATGAAAGCCCCGTGCATGGGGGGGACAGGAGCCAGCAACCCCACAGGCTGGGGGTTGCTCTAGCTAAGCTGGAGCAGTCCCTGCCCTGGGATTCCTCTTAACTAATTAAACCGAAGGTTTAAACGGTTAACTGATGAGATTTTACATCCCCCTTCTGCATGGGACATGCATTACTGGAGCTTTAAAAAAGAAAAAAGTGATCCTTAGAGTTCTGTTCCAAGGTGGCATGATTCTCCCCCTCCTCGACAAATAATGAGAGTACAATGCACGTTTTCCATTGGACATCAGAACGATCACCTGACATCCATTCCCAACGAACAGAGTCATATTTCTCCTGGTATAACCACTCCTATCCTTTTCAACTGGAAAAATATTAAAGTGTCCGAACTGGCCAGCAACTAAGAATATTATTTTCTTAGCTCATTCGAGACAAATGTAAACACCCAAGGGGAGAAGCAACAGATGGTAACAAAATATTTCATCGTTTCCAGCATTTTTGTTTCTTTTCAAAGGCCAGGCTGTGCATTCTTATTACACTTTTCTCCACCACTAAAGGAAATGGCTGTTTCCAAAACTATTTGCCCAGAAACCTGATTCGCTTTTATGAGGATCTGTAAAAATAAAGAGACTCCAACTTTGTCTGTCAGTTAAATTTAATGTGACACTGCTTGTAAAAGAACAGGGCTAACGGCTTGGAAAGAAATCGCTGAGACCAGACCAGTTCATGTCCCTTATGGCACAGCCTCTGGAATAAATCAACGCGTGCAAAGAATTTTCTTTTCGTTAGGTTTCTTTTCCCCGTGGAATAGCAGAGGTGTGTTTGTTCCCGAGTAGGGGAAAGGAAAAAGGAACTTTCCCATACAACTGGGACTAAATGAAAGGGGAAAGAACTTAACTGGAGTCGGCAGGAAGTTAACCAGACTTGAGACATTGCCTTTAATGGACCACATCTGGCTCCTCCCACATTTGAGTAATCCAATATCATACCAGGAAGCTCGCTGGGAAAATTCAAGACCCTTCACTCCAAAGAGAGATGCTACTCAGAACAGCAAGTTTCCCATACACTGACAGTTACAGAAGCATGGAGTCTCCCTGTGAGTAATTAGATGGGAATACCTCCATCTTCCTGGCCCAAATCTCCCTGAAGTCATTGGGTAGTTTCCCTAAAAGCACTCCAAAGAGTACAGACACTGGCGGTACATCTAAACTGCTATGGTATTACTGAAACACATCCCTGGCTAATGATACTGCAACAGGACTGCAAAAACCTTGTCTTTTTTTAACTGAAATATTTGAAATTGACAACGATTTAGCAGTACAATGGCCACCAATGTTCCATCGGAGGAAATTACTGCTTTAAAAGGGAATGGTCCCAGAAAAAAACTCTTTCCTCTAAATGTGACCTGGACACCAGAGCCGGTCCCTATCAGTCAAAGACAATCACTTCAGGTATAATACAACAGATTTGCTCTGCAATATATCCTCTGGGAGTAGCTCTGTGGTGATCATTGGTTTATTCCACCACTGAAGTTCAGATGTTTATCTTTCCATATGTAAAATATTGGCTCTCTCCCCTAAGAACATTCTTCTTGCAATTTTTGTCCAAGTGCCATCCCTCCTTTATATAATAGGGACTCTTTGGTTAGAAAGAAGTACCTTGAAATGGCAATAATTGATAATTACTCTGTTATAGTCTGAATCCCCCATGACTTGTCTGGGTAAGACACACACAATCTGCCAAGCAGCAGTTGGGCTTCCAAAAGAACTTATGCAAACTCCAGAATTAAAGCTGACACTCAGGCTGTATTAAATGCTTTTGCTCGGCAGTAGCACTGGAATCTCCTAGTTTGACATTAGCTTCCCACATTCAGCTGACCCCAGCTGTCTTGCAAAACTCCAGCATGGTTCCTATTTTGACTTTTAAAATCACCAGAGTGGCTTTGCCCTCAATCCTCCTCCTCCTCTTATTCTTCCTCCTAAAGAATTGTTAAAGGAAATCTGAAATAAATACTGATCTTTAGTACTCAGTCTACAGATATTTGCCAGTAACTTTTCCAGCCTCTGTAGAGTTAAGCTATTCTAAGTTCAAAGAACTTTGAGGGTAGACTCATCAGCATTCATCTATCCTGCCTATGCATTCCAGAATTAATAATTGTGAAAGCCAGGACTAAACAAAAAAAAAAAAAACTCTTCTCAAAAAGGTATGTAACAAAATCAAAGAATTGTTTCTCTTTTCTATAACATAAAAAAGTGACATTTGGGGCTCTTCCTGGTTTTGTCCCAACTGTTGTGTTTTTAATTTCTCTTCTACCAAACCCAAGCAACAATGATTTGGGGAGGGGGGGGAAATGCAACATTGATTTAACAAAAGTATAGGCAGTGTACAATAGAGGGCGTACGCTTTCTAAACTTCCAAAAAAAAAAAGTTAGCAAAGCTTTTTTGCACTGAGGTCTCTTGCTTTGATCCAGGAGAGCAGAGGCTTGATTATTTCTTGACAAATGTTTGCACTCTCCCAGCAGAAACTATGCAAAGAAGAGACGCTTGCAATTAATTCAACATATCTGTATACTGCAACAACCAAAGCCACTCAATCATTTCTATTCCTTTTTTAAAAGTGTGCCTGGAAACTGGCAGATCTGTTTTGTTTTTTTTTTGAGGGGGGGAGTATTGTGTTTTAAGATTTCTCCCTTTTATGGGCCCCTTGACAAATGGCATTCACAGGACTTAGGCAGCTAAAACTTTTTTTTTTTTTTTTTTTTTTTTTTTTTTGGAATGCATTGGGTAAGAAAAGACAAATGTTTTGCAAAGCACAATGGAAAGCAAGCTTTTCTCTCTCTCTTTTTCTGAGGTCTGCTCACCCCTATATTTGGTCCAAACATAGATGACATGCACATTAGGCAACAGCAATCATGTTTTAACAAGGCTAAGTTAAATAAGGGAAGGAGAAAGCTATTTTTGTAGCCTGAAGGCAACTCTTTTCTTTCCCAAGGACACAAAGAAGGCATATAAACAAAAGTGCCTTACCTGCTTTGCTCTGAGAAATTGCATAGAGTAGAAAAATTGCTATCGTTTTGGTCCTTATCCAACTTCTTCTTTTCCACCTGGTGTGTGTATCCATGGTCCACAATAAAAGGGGGATCAGCTTTGGAGGCTTGAGCAAAATGCTCACCCAACCTGAGGTCGGGGGTAGAAAAAAAAATCACAGGAACAGACTCAGACCCCCCGCCCCCAAAAGGAGAAACTTTTCATAAAGCCATGAGCTGGAAGTTTGTTTCTGTTTGGTATGAACTTAGGATGCGGGGAACTTTTTCTGGTGTGACTGTGGTTTTGTTTTGGCTTCTTTTGCTTTCTTGGGGGAGCAAGTCTTTCTTCGCTCCCCTCCTGCCTCTCCTCCTCTAGGTCTGATTCTTCTCGGGCTCTCCTCTCAGGCTTGTCCCCCTTCCCCTGACTCACCGAGGAGTGAAAAGTTTTTTTTCTTCCCTTCTTCTTTTAAAGCAGATGCCAGAGATTGTCAATCGAGAGCCCATGCAGCAAATCAGCGTTTAGGAGCCTGCAAAGAGCTCGGCCCCCTTCGACTGGAGTCCAGGAGACACGGGGGAGGGAGGGAAAGAAGTTTTTAAAAAGGAGAGAGGGGGGAAAAATTGAATGTGTGGCACAGGGAGATTTCCCCCGTCCCTTCCCTCTAGCAGCCTTGATTGCTTTCCCAGTCTCTTTGCTCCAACCAGACCCGAGAGCTGTCCCAGCGGCAAGTTTGAATGCAGCCGGAGAGGGGAAAGCGAGCGGCTGCAAACAACTTTCTTGCTATTTTGTGTTTGCTGGCAGTGACGGCGGCCGCCGTGCGAGGAGTTTGCAAAACCTGGCCGGGCCGTGCAGAGAAGCAACTTGGCTGCAGGGGTTGGGTTTTCGCCCCCGGCACCCCGAGTCCAAAGGCCGGTTTTGCTGTAGGTTTGGGAGGGGGCTGGGGGGGGTCTTTTCTTGAGTCTTTGATGCCTTGGAAGGCGCCTTGTGTGCTTCTTGGGTCTTGAGCGATAAGGACCAAAGTTGCAAACGCACCCTCAAAAAGCAGCCTTAGATGTCAAAGACTGGGGAGCACCAGGTGAACGGGGCGTGGGAGGAAGGGGCGTGGGGGAAGTCTTTAAGGGGGACATTAGAGAAAGTGAAAAAAATACAGGACTATGTAGCACTTTAAAGACTAACAAGATGGTTTATTAGGTGATGAGCTTTCGTGGGCCAGACCCACTTCCTCAGATCAAATAGTGGAAGAAAATTGTCACAACCATATATACCAAAGGATACAATTGTATCCTTTGAGATTTTATATATATATATATATATATATGGTTGTGACTATTTTCTTCCATTATTTGATCTGAGGAAGTGGGTCTGGCCCACGAAAGCTCATCACCTAATAAACCATCTTGTTAGTCTTTAAAGTGCTGCATAGTCCTGTCTTTTGTTTCAGCTGCACCAGACTAACACGGCTACATTTCTATCACTATTAGAGAAAGTGGGTGGGATAATTTCTTTTATGGAACCCACTCAGGGCCGGCCCACAACATTTTGGCACCTGAGGCCGGGAGCTCAAATGATGCCCCCTCACGTGAGCCATAACTTTGAAAGGTCTCAGTTCTGTCTCCTTCCCGTTCTACTCCTCTCATGGTACTGCTCTGCTACCTACATATGCACCAGCAGCAGACACAATTTTCTACCCTCTGGGGCCTAGTGGCGCCCCCTACAGACTGGAACCTGAGTTTGCCTCATGCTAGGGCCAGCCCTGAACCCACTTGTGTTGGGGGAAGAGATCTGCTTCCCAACTACACTGGGCTCTGGGGCAGTTTGACTATCATTGAAAGGGGGAATGCCAGAACTGGAAGGGACTCTGAGAGGTCAAGGCCAGACCCCTGCACTCCAGGCAGGACCTATCACCGTCTGACCAGTGTTTCTCAACCTTTTTTTTTATAAAGCACCCCTTAAAAAATTGTAAGTACCCCCTGTGACGGATTTACGGGTGCGAGCACCTCGCGCCCCCTCTTTTTGGCTTAGCGTAGAGCCGGGGGCGGGGCTCCGCGGACCCACCGCCTTCTTTACTCTCCTTGTCCCCAGCCCCTGGGCTTGTTGGCGGGGTCGACTGGGGGAGGGGGTGCGATCACCCCTCGACCAGGGGTGGCCGAGAGGGTTCGGCGAACCCTGAGTTCAGGCCCCCTCCTCCGGCCGGAGGGGGGGGTGTTCGTGGTGTCTCTGGGGGTGGGGGTTGTGGTCCTGACCCGTGCCAGATTCTGCGGCGGGCGCCGTCCGCCTTGCTTCCGGCTCTTGAGGGTTGTAGGAAGGGTGGGGGAGTGGGGGACCCGGGCCCTCCCTCACCACCGGGTCCCAGCCCGAGGCCCTAAGTGGAGTTGGCGTCTAAACGTCGCCCTCCACGGCGGATGGGGTGGCAGCCCCCAACTCCTCCGCCCACGGGCGCCAAAAGGGCCCTGCCTCGGGCTCCTTCCACTCCCTGCTTGTCCGCCCCGGCGAGGGGGCTGATTGGGGTGCACTCACCGCGCCGAAGTCTCCGGGTGCGTCCCAGTGCGAGCCGCCAGCTGCTGACTCCGTCCTTCCTGGTCGCCCCGGGGGCCGAGCCCTTGGTGCTTCCAGCCAGGGTCGCCGCCTCCTCGCTCCTGCCCCCTCGTCCGTCTGCCCGGCTGCCATCTTTATGGGCGCCGGGGAGTGACGTCCGGGCGTTCCGTCCCGTCCGTGCGCCGCCGCCGCCCCTGCCCTTGCCCCAGCGTGGGCCCGTGCCCCGTTCAAAGCCGCCAGCCGGGGCGGGCGGGCTGGCTGCTTCCGCGCGGCCCGCGTCCTCCCCCGCTCCCGGCTGGGTGCCCCGGGTTGGGCTTGCCGCTGCCCCAACTCCGGGGCTGTGATGCCGGTCGGTTTCTCCCGAGGGGGGGGGGGGGGGGGGGGAGTCCCGCTCCCTCCTCTAGTGCGGACCCCGCCGGGTCCGTCACACCCCCAGTACCTACAGTTTTCAGACACTACATTTTTTCTACTGTTGCAACACATTTAATAAAACAACTTAATCATAGCCGGGCAGGCAATGAAATTCATGAGTGTAAAAAGTACAAAAATAATAAAATTCTGTAAAACGTAAAGCAAAAATTCAGTTTTCTCCAAGTTTCAGTTGTGTTGATGTATCCCCCGGACTTCTCTTGAGTACTCCTAAGGGTACTTGTACCACTGGTTCAGAAACACTGATCTAGCCCAAGGGTGAGCCAAGACCCGCCCACAGGCCAGATCTCATCCACCAGGTTGGCCATATTTACTGAGCCTCTTCAGGTCTGGAGATCACAGCTCTGGATAGATCGCTGTTCCGGGCCAGTGGGAGCGGCGATACCCATACCTGCGGAGGCACAGATAAATATAGTGGTAGCAGCCCACCAGGGTCTAACTCTGTTGAGCCGCTGCTGTTTTATTGCCCTCCCAATCTAGATCAGTGGTTCCCAACCGTTTTTGTACCGTGGACTGGCAAACCCATTCACAAACTTTTGGTGGACTGGCAATATTTTATTTGTGTATTTGCATATTCTTTATGCAAATAATGAATGTGAAGATATGCAAATAAAATGTTACCAATCCGCCAAGGGGCAACCGTAAACAGCCAACTTCAGCTCTGGCAGCTGCCATGGCCTGGCAGCCAGTGGTCCACAGCCCGGCACTGGTCTGCACGTTGGTGGTTCAGAACCATTGATCTAGATCATCCCTGGTGTTTGTCTAACCTTCTCTTAATATTTCCATTGGTGGAGAATCTACAGTTTCCCGAGGCAATTTATTCTAATGCTTAACCACCCTGGCAGGTAGGAAGTTTTTCCTAATGTCCAACCTAAACCTCCCTACCTGCAATTTAAGCCCATTGCTTCTTATCATCAGAAGTTAAAAATAATTTTTCTCCCTACTCCTTGTAACACCCTTTTAGGGTACTTGAAAGCCATTATGTCCCCTCTCAGTCTTCTCTTTTCCAAACTAAACAAACCCACTCCCTCATAGCTCATGTTTTCTAGACTTTTAATCATTTTTGTTGCTCTGGACCATCTCCAATTTCCTGAAATGTGGTGTCCAGAACTGGATACAATACTCCAACTGAGGCCTAATCAGCGCAGAGTAGAGCGGAAAAACGACTTCTCGTGTCTTGCTCACAACACTCCTGTTAATGCATCCCAGACTGATGTTTGCTTTTTTACAACAGTGTCACACTGTTGACTCATATTTTGCTTGTGGTCCAGTATGGCCCCTAGATCCCTTTCTACAGCACTCCTTCCGAGACATCCCACAGAAGCTGGTCCAGTAAAAGATATGGCCTAGCCCACCGTGTCACTTGTAAGACCATGGGCCCAATGTGGCCACAATAGCCCTGCAAACAACAAATTGGGAAATGGTTATGACCACCCTAACATTGAATAGATCGATGAGCATGTGAAAACTCCACTGCCAAGTTCAGGGCGATCAGAAGCGCATTGGCAAATGGACCTAGAAAAAAGTTTGAAAAGCTGTTACGTGTGGTAAAACTTTTACATGCTCTTAAGGCAACACTAGTTACAGTTTGTAACTGTATCCAATACAGGGTTCCTCCATTCCACTGCTGCTCGGATTCACGGCTGTACCGTACACCTCGGTTGTGTGTATGCCCACTGGGCAAACTCCTGGTTCCATTGAAATCAGTGTTCCAACTCCCATTGCTGTCAGTGGAACCAAGATTTCCCCCATGGATCCTGGGACTGATCTTTTGGGAGATCTCACCATATCCTCTGTCATTCCTAAGCTTCTCTACTGTGCTGGCTGCTGGCCAGCTTTACGGCTTGCAATATCCTCTGGCAAACCTCCCACTGATTTGCAGGAGTGTGGACGATGGGATTTGACCCTTCTGAGCTGGACTCGCACCTTGCTTCTCTAACCGGGTATTAGTGCCGTCCTCAACGGCCGTAATTACGCAATACTGCCTTGCTGCTCTGCAGTTTATGATTGGAGTTGGTCCAGTCTGCGGTCATTTGGCTGTTGGTCAGTCTACACTTCATTCAGTTCTGTCGACAAAGCAAGCTGCTTTGTCGACATGGTAGTGTAGACGCAAAGGACAGTTTACATGCAATAACACCTTCTGTCGACAGAAACTCTGTCGACAGAAGGCGTTATGCCTCGTAAAATGAGGTTTACCAGCGTTGACAAAACTGCTGAGTTCTGTCGACGTTATGTCGACAGAACTCAGCAGTAGTGTGGACGCAGGTATAGTTTTGTCGACAAAAGTCCACTTTTGTCGACAAAACCCTGTAGTCTAGACACACCCCTAACGTCTGTGCCTCAGTTTACCCATTGGGGCCGTGACAACGAAAATGAAGGCATGAGGAGAGGTTTTGCGGCTTAGTGTTTGTAAAGCTCCCCAAGAGACTGGCGTAGAAGGAGATGGGCAGTGCCATGTAATATTACTGATCCGCGCCAGCACTACAGGCAGAAAACTCACCAATGTATGAGGCAAAGAATGAGGAGGCAGTGGTCCAGAACTTTGGTGCTCTGGTGGCTAAAAAACCTCTCAGCGGTGTGGTCTAATCAGCAATCATGAGAGCCCGAGGGCTGCAGGCTCAAAGTGTCCCACCCCGCTGTGCTAGGAGGAGCCACTGACTCCCAGAAGAACCTTGGGCAAGTCACTTGACCTTCTGGTACTCTGAGTCAAGCCAGCTGAAAACAGATCCCCCGCTGGCAAACAGCTGCGGTGGGTATCCCAATTACGCTTTAATCCGGACAAAAATATCATACGCCCCTCTGCCACGCAAAGCAAAACAACCCGCCTGCTAGCACCTGGCCGTAGCTCCTTGTGTGGGCTGGGGGGGATCATTCTGAAACAGGGCAATCTGGTTTCTTTTCTCTCCGTGCAAGAAGGATGGGCCATCTCCCCTCCTACCCGCAAGGCGACTTCTCCCAAGGGACCAGAAAGCGCTGATTCCTTCCGGGGCAGAGATTTAGGCTCCCCAACCTGCCAGAGCCTCTCAACTGCTCATGAGAACCTGTGCACGCATCCTGCCTCCCTCTCCTGGCTCTGGAGACCCCCTAGCTCAGTGGTCACCAATCAGGAGATCAGGATCGACTGGGAGATCTTGGAGCCTCTGACAGGGGATCCTGACTGGTTTGGCCAAGAGGCTGTCAAGTGCCAGCCCTTCAGCTGCCCTTCCCCCCATGGCTGCGCATCTCCTGCCCTTTGCCTTGGCGCTGCCCCCCCCCCTCCCCCCGGAGCCTCGTGTTTGCTGTACGGGGCAGGGGAGAGAGAAGAGGGGCACTGATGTCAAAGTGACCCCCTCCCACCCTGTATCCTAGCTCCACAACAGGACTCGGCCTGGAGTTTGCTGGCTGCTTTTGGGAGCGGAGCAGGACCAGGACAGGGGTGAGCCTGCCTTAGCCCCACTGCACCACCACCCAGGAGCCACCTGAGGTAAGCAGTGTCCGGTCGGAGCCCACACCCGACCCCAGTCATGAACCCCCTCCTGCACCCCAAGCCTCTGCCCTGGCCCTGAGCACTCATCACCCAAACTTCCTCCCAGAGCCTGCCCCTAGATCCCCCTCCAACATCCCCACTGCCTGCCCCAAGCTCAGCTCAGAGCCCCTCTCGTACTCCAAATCCCTTAATCCAAGACCAGCGCCTGAACCCCAACCCTCTGCCCCTGCCTGGTGAAAGTGAGGGAGGATGGGGGAGGGAGGATGGAGTCAGCAGGGGTGGGGTCTCGGAGAAGGGGCACAAAGGAGACGGGGCAACGGTATTTGGGTTTGCGGTAGATCTTGGGTTGCTCCTACATTAAAAAAGTGATCTTGTGCTTAAAAAGGTTGGAGACCCCTGCTCTAGCCCCTGGGCCTTATGCTGGGTCCACACTGGTTAGTCCTCCTGAAGAGTCTTTAGGGAGGAGACATTGGAGAAGATGCTACTGCAGAGCGGGGGTGAGGAGACTAAGGCCCAGGGGCCGGATGTAGCCCCCAGCTTGCCTGGATCCAGCTCCCAAGGCTCAGGACTCCTCCCCAGCATCGGGGCGCCCAGCGTGGGGCTGGAGCACACAAAATCTACACGGCTGCCCCCCGCCCCAGGCTGTGGCGTGTGAGGGGAACGTGGTTCCCCACCCCTGCTGTGGAGAGCTCAGTGGCATAGTGGGGGGGGGGGCAGTTGCCCCCAGGCGCCACGCTAGGTAAGGTGCCAATTTAATCCCCCTCTGCTCCCCCTGTCGTCCCTCGGCTAGCCTGCTCCTCCTCTGCCCACTGCTGCCGGCTGGAGCCTCCTCCCCACCTCTCTGCCCCCAGCCCAACCCTCCTCCATCACTGACAGCATGTTTGTGTGTGCAGAGGCCCAGCCCCAAATTGGAGGGGGCAGGGGAAGATGCAGTACTAGCTTCCTCCCCCTAGCCCCCAGGATCAGGCTCAGCCATGCGCCTGGTTTGGGACCCCGCCACAGCAGGGGTGCGTGGCGCAAATTTTGTCTTTGCCCCCAGGCCCATAACAGCCTTCCAGCAGGAGCGGGGGGGGGGGGGGGACACCTAATTTTAAAAGGGAGATGGTAAATTTATGAATGGGATTATATATGAATTTATGAATAGGATTATGTGTGGAGATGGCACATTTCAAGAATGGGATTATATGATGGGCTTGCCTGTCATAGCAGGGGATTGGAGCTGTTCACCCCACAGGGTCCTTCCACTCCAGTCTTATGGCCTCAGTTCCTGTGAAAGAAAGTGACAGGACTGAGATGGACACAGAGCTGTTTCTGAATCACTGAGATTTTGGGGTGATGCCATTGAGTATTGATTATGGCAGAGGCGCTCCTGCTCCCTTTGAATTGTGTATATGTTTATATTATTTACAGAAGCTATTACTGGCTGTAGCAACCCTATGCTCTGCATATCCCTCTGATTGCCAGAAGATGGGACGACAGGCCAATTGCCCCGTTCTGTTCCCTTTGAAGCATCTCACAGGGGGCTAAACCCCCTTTTGCGCAAGATCCCTTATGCCTCTAAAAAGGAGGTATACAGGACCTTGCGCAAAAGGTTTTTTTTTTTGCACAAAATGGACCCGTCTACATGGATTGTTTTTGCACAAAAACCTCTTGCTCAAAAAGCATCGGCAGAGAATATGCAAATGACAACGTGTGACAGGGTACGGCTGCCCCGCACTGAACAGCCGCCCGCCGCAGTCCTGTATGGGGCGCAGGGCGGCAGGGAAGGAGCCGGCGCCGCGCGGCTCCGAGCAGCCCCGAGCGTAGCTCGGCGCCTGCACTCCTCCTACCTCCCAGCGTGGGCCAAGGGTGGGGTCCCGAGCGGCCGCGAGAAGGCTTGTGCGGCGTGCTCCGAGGCAATACGGAGGGGTGGGGGAGGAGCCATCAGAGGGCAACGGGGTGTGACATAACACCCCGGTGCCAGAGTTTAAAAAAGGGACCCGCAGCATCCCGAAGCGGGGGGAGAACAGATGGCACAAGGAACCATCTGACCGGCTGGTCCCTGAGGGGACGTGGCGAGCGGTACTCCAGGCAAAGTCCGGACTAGGTAAGGGAGGGAAGGAAGCAGCCCAGGGCAGGGCTCTCAAAGCCGGCAGGCTGACGTGTTACGGCAGGAGGCCCCGTCAGCTGGAGCGGACCCGAGGGGTCTGCGTCCTTAGGGCCCTGGGCTGGGGTCGGTAAGAGAGGGTGGGCCCAGACCCCCCCATCCCCTGTACCAGGAGCTACTTGGAGGCACCTGCGGATGTGACTATAATGGGAAAAAGGGGAACTTGAGAGTGGTCGGGACTTGGGGAACCACAAAGGGACGACAGTGGTGGGACGTAAGTAAGGGCATAAATGGATTAAGCCCGGAGTGAGCCATTACACAGAACGACAAATGCTAATGAGCACTTCATTACCATACTCTTTGCTGACAAATACCTGCAGTGTAGCCATAGCCTCACTGGCCACTGTCAGAAGACCGGTTAGTGGGCTAGAAGGACCCAGTAAGGTTCCTCTTATGTTCTTATTACAGCAGTGACTAGAGGCCCCGGTCAACACTGTTATACTAACTAGGGATGTTAAATATCGGTTAATTGAATAGTCGATTAACCTCATGAATTCTTATCAGTTAGTCGGCTATTCTATAGTCCCCGGGCAGCCCCTGTCTGAGGGGGACAGGTCTGAACTCCGGGATCCGGCACAAGCTAGAACTGAGCTGGGCTGCCTACCTGCCTGGCTCCTAATACACTTAAATACAGAGCTGCAGTGGGGGTAGGTCTAGGACCCAGTACAAGCCAGGACTGTGCTGGGCTGCTGGTCAGCCTGCTAAAAAAATTACTGGTAAGGGGCGGAGGGGAGGGGGAATGTGTGTAGTCTATAGCAGTAACCTATAAGCTTTTGCTTGTCAGTTAATCGACTACACTATTACATCCCTAATACTAACTGCGGTACCTCTGCATAGCAAGAGATGACCCGTCCCAAACAGCTTATAGCGTAATAGACAAGCTGTCCAAAAGGATGCACCAGAGGCTATATCTAGAGCAGTGGTCCCCAACGCGGTGCCCACGGGTGCCATGGCACCCACCGGGCCATTTATGTGCGCCCGTGGAGCAATCTGGGGTGGCCCCACGCATGCGGCAGGTGCCAGCCAGCCCCGGGCGCATGGGCGGTCCGTGCCCTGGGGTCACGGCGCATGCTGGTGCCGGCCCCGTGCATGCGGCCCCTGCCCGGGGTTGCAGCACATGCTGGTGCTGGCCCTGGCCCCGGTTGCGCAGCACATGCTGGTGCCAGCCCCAGGGCGCACAGCACCTGGGCAGCCCCTGCCCGGGGTCGCTGCACATGCCAGTGCCAGCCCCGGGCATGCGACACCTGGACGGCCCCTGCCTGGGGTCACCGCACATGCCAGTGCCGGCCCCGGGCGTGCAGCACATGCTTGGCCCCACCCCCAGGCCCATGGCCCGTGAGTGGCCCCGCCCCCGTACACGTTGCGCGTGAGCAGCCCCGCCCCCAGGCACCCAGCAGCCCCAGAACGTTGGGGACCACTGATCTAGAGCATAAGTGAGAAGGGGGAGGCCCGGCTCATGTACACATCCTCATGCTAGCTCTCATGGCGCTGACGCAAATATAAATAGCAGGGTGGCTAAGGTAGAACAGCAGAGGCCCAGTTGAGCTGTGCCAAATTCAGAGGAATCCCTTTCAGGCTGCAGACTGCATGACCTGGCTCCGCCCTCCCTGCTGCTGCCGCCATGTCGCTACGCCTCTATTTCTACCCACCCTAGCTGGTTGGAAGCTAGCGCAAGTGTGTACGTGAGCAGGAGGCTTGTACCTCGCATGCCTAGGTACATAGCCACAAGGGCAGGGTGCCTATGGTGGCAGCCGGGCCTGTCCTTCCTTCTTGGCACTGCTTTTCCTGCATGCCAATCCCCTCACCCCAGGCAGAAGGGGGCCAGCACACCAGCTCCACAAGAAGCAGGACCCTAGGGAGAAAGTGGCCCCTGACTTGGATGAAGTCCTAGAGAGGAAAAGGCATATTACCTGAAATCCCCTGAGGCATTCACTCTAAAGAGTGAGAGGTTTTGGATGGAGATTCAATAAGATGGAAAGCCAGGGCTGTAGCAAGCTGCAAAAGAGAGCTCAATAGATTCCATCTGTGGCTATTGGCCTGTATGACAGGACTAACCTGCCCCCACACTGAGCAGGAGGAAGGGGAGCCCATTTATTGGGCAGAACACGCCCCTCCCCCACAGCCCTACTGGGCATGCTCGAAGTGCAGCCTCGCTATAAAAGACTGCTGGGCTGCTCAGTTGGGGCAGACTGCTGGGGAGGATGGAGCTCCAGCCCAAGCTGCAGACCTGCCGCCGAATCCAGAGCCGGAGGAGGCGCCGCTGCTGCTACCACCAGCCCCAGGGCGAACCCAACACCGACACCCATTGGCCGCCCGCCCGCCCCGCTGCAGAAGACGCCCCTGTGCAGCTGCCCCAGGGACAAGACCGTCAGACGAGGCCGCTGCCGGCAACCCAGCATTGCCAGGTGGGACCTCCGTCGGCCACCAGATTGGGGGTAGGAAGCAACCCAGGGCAAGGGGCCGGGAACCCCCCCCCCCCCCCAGTGGGCTTGGCATGTTTTGGGGGAGGACCCCCCGCTGAGCCGGTGGTGGGAACCACTCACCACCATTAGGGCCCTGGGTTGGGGTCCGGTGGAGAGGGAGGGCCCGGACCCCCCTACCCCACCCCGCAGTGCTGGACTAGGCCTCTGGGCCTGCTGCGGGTGCTGGACTAGGCCTCCGGGCTGGTGGTTCTCCCTTTGTTCCCAGGAGAAAGGGGACGGAGGCGGGTGGTACCCCGCCACAGCCAGGAATGGTGTCCCTCGCCTCTGTTTGTCAGAAGGTGGGAATGGGTGACAGGAGAGAGATCACTTGACAATTCCCTGTTTCTGTTCATTGCCTCTGAGGCATCTGGTATTGGCCACTTTTGGCAGACAGGCCACTGGGCTCTTTGGTCTGATGCAGTACGGCCGTTCTTATGCCAGTGATACTCCCTCAAATTATTCAGTAAAACCCCTTAATTAATGAGTAGGTGCTGACTGGACAAATTACTGTTCATGTGCTAATGGGTCCCTGAAGCTGTTTGTGTGCAGGGGTACAGACACATCCTTAGGAATTCCTGGAGTGCTTTGAAAGCCTTCCACATACTAGTGCTAATGGTTTGTATTGCTCCTTTCCTGCTGAGGTAAAGTGCTCTAGAAATGGCAGACAGCATACCCAGGAAATATCACTTCTTGCTGCTGATTTGCAGTTGCTTCTGGGGTGGAGCTCAGTAACCCCATTTCACAGCTCACAGCAACACTCTGCAACAGTTTGAGAGGGGTTCTCTCCCCTCCTCTATCACACAGGCTGTGTCTACGCTGCATTTTTTTTTTTGCGGAAGAGGATATGCAAATGGATGCTCATTTGCATATGTCTTCCGATTCTTTTTGCGGAAGAGGTTTTGCCACTAGAAAGCCCCGTGTAGACAGGGCCATTTGTCAGGAAAAAAACCTTTTCTGCAAGAGCCCTTATCCCTTAAAAATCAAAGTTTACAGGATCTTGTGAAAGGTTTTTTTTTCCCGACAAATGGCCCCATTTACGCAGGGCTTTTTAGTGGCAAAACCTCATCTGCATAAAGAATTGGAAGAAGATATGCAAATGAGTGTACCATTTGCATATCCTCTTCTGCAAAAAAAACCCTGCAGTGTAGACACCGCCTACAGGGATGGTGACAGGAAAAAAGAAAGCAATATCTTAAGCATTCTCTATGTAACTAGGACAGTGGCCCATGTGTTTGCAAGTGGCCTCCACTAGAGATGTCAGCAACTAGTCGACTATCCAATAAGCAAAAGCTTGTTGGATAGTTGACTAGTTCCTCAACTAGTTGCTTCCCCCTCATGCCCCACCCTTCCTGCCTCTATTGGGTGAGGTAGCAGAAGCCGGTGCTGGGGGGAGACAGCTTAAAAACCAGTCCCCCCAGCACCGTTTACACAGGGGGCAGGAGACGCAGGAAGGTAGTGGGGACTTTGAATCAACTGATTCTCGGCTCACGTCCCATCCCAGATGCTGCACCTTTACTTTTCAAATGTATTAAGAGCCTCCTGGCTCTTGATACATTTAAAAATCAGAAGCACAGTGTGGGGGAGGGGACCCGGCACGAGCTGGGACAGCTGATTCCCACCTCACACCAGCTTCCTCACTGTGTTGCAGCCTTTTGACATTTAAGGCTGGTGTGCAGCAAGGGGGACCCGGCGTGAGCCGGAAATCAGCAGGAACCTGCTAGCTCTTAATACATTTAAAAGGCAGAGCCACAGCAGGGTTAACTCCCGGGACCAGGAGCTAACCCTGCTGCAGCTCCCCCATTTATCCACTAATCGACTAGTCGATGGAAAATCCATCAACTAGTCGATTCATTGATTAAACTAAATTTAACATCCTTAGCCTCCACAGGCAAGATCTTCCTTTTCCAGTAACCCCATTTAACATAATTATAAAACAAGACAATATCTTGATCCATGACAGAAGACATGTCTGGATCGTTGTTTAATAGAGGCCCTGGCAAACCCTTCAAACCAGCAATGGATTGAATGATGCTACAGGTGTTGTCTGAGTTTAGTCTCTTAATGATTTGAACGCCGCAATCTCATTACTTCTCTTGTCCCAGATGTGGTTAGCATTTCTGATCACACAAACTGCTCCTTGTTTTGTCCCAGCTGCAAATGAAAGTCCCATGAATATTTTAACAGGCTCTTTACCGATTGCGTTGAAACATCTGTGCAATTTCAATGGCGCACAGCCAGGGGAAGAAAAAAATATTTTCTCAGGGATGTTTAAAAGAGCACAAGAAAGAAAAGACACCCTCGGAATGGTGCAATGCAACTGTGACGCTTACCCAGCATTGCAGGAAATGTCACTGTCGCATTAAGGAAACCAAGTGATCAAACTCGCTTCAGCTGCTATGGCCTCAGATAGTGTCAATTTGAGTAGCTCCTTTGAGGTCAGTGATGCTGGGTTAATTGATGCCCGTGGAGGGTCTGGACCTGGAAGCTTTTGCTGAACAGTGGGAGCTGTGGTTATCAGCCCAGTTTCAGATGAGCACAGGTAATTGAAGTACTTGTGCAGACCTGTTAGCTCCTCCTATCCAAGAATGGAGAGAGACAAACTTTACGCCTGCAGTGGTACACTGGAAAATTCCAGAGTCAATGTGCCAAGATTAAAGAGACATACCCAACTGCCAGCTGGTACAAACTCTTGGAGCTTCATTAAAGGCCAGGGATCTGAGCCAATTTAAAGCAGCGCCGGAGATAATCCCAGTGGGTAATGTAGAGAACCAAAGCATGAGAGATGGACGAATCTTTCCATGATTTAAAAAAAAAAATCCCCACGTGCCAAATATTTGCAGACGTAACAGCACTGAGTTCAGTTCACTGTTATTCACAGGGGACACATAATTAGGCAACCTTTGGAAAAGCCAGTGGGTATTGGCCAAAACATTTGGAAGTCCCACTCATGTAAAGAAATGTTGCATGACTGCATCATCCGCTAGGCTGACACGCTTTACTTGGCCAATCGAGGCGCAGAAACAATGCTATGTGACACAGATAACCAACGGCAAACAGCCGATGTGAATACTTTCAAGTGCTTCCCACATGCTGACAGCTGTCCATCTGAGCTACGTGGTGAATTATTAGGATTAATAAAGCCATTCCAGAACGATTCACATAGGCCCTATTTGTAACAACTATCACAGCAAAACATCCAAGCACAGTTTCCCGCCTTTCTTTGCAATTGTATGCCTTCTCTTTGGCTTCATTACTAGCACCTGACCATAATCCAAGCTCTTCTTTATGCATTGCACAGCAGTGAAGTAAGAATCCTGAGTTATGACCTCATCCCTTGCTGCCACAGAAGTGATTGCTATAATAAATTCAGCCTTGTGACTTTAAAGAAAAAAATGACCTGAATTTAGTGCTGGTGAAAGGCCCTGGATTAAAAGACTTGGCAATTAAAGCCCTCCATATAACCATAGAAGATCTCAACCATCTCCTAGAGCACGGGTGGCCAACCAGTTAGAGATGAAGAGCCAAAATAGCTGTAGATAGAGTGCAAAGAGACATGTATTATATATTTATTTTTATATATCTATAGATAGATAGATTAGATATAGTACACAAAATATCGTGACAAAAATAACATTACAGGACATTTTGGACAAAAACCAATACAAAAGTCTCTAGTCACTTAAAAAATTCATGGCCAGTCCATAGATCTTCAGAGAACTTGACAAGGAACAAGCATCACATTTAAAAAAAAACTTTAAAAAATACAGTAATATTCTCACACTAAAAAAAAGCATCCTCACCATGTATTTTAAATCTAACACTTCTGCCCTATGATGTCCTGTGACTTTTTTTAAAATTAAACTGAACTGAGAAGTAAATTAGCACAATTTGAAGTACCTGCTTCACTCCAGCTTGTTGATCTCTGGTATGGTTTTTCCTCTTTTTTATTTTTTTATTTTTTTTTTTACTTATGAAGATTATGGCTTTTTTTATAGTTCTAAAAATTCAGGTCTGTCCCAGACTGCAAATATGAGAGGTTCAAAAACAAGAAGGGAGAGATTCATATCTCAGAATAATTGCTTCATCCTGGCAAACAATAGCCCTTGAATTTTCTTTAAAGAAACACAGTGTAAACCAGGTACACGCTGATTCTTTTTTTGCCCTGGATTTTACATATGACATCTGTGTTGGCTGCCTTATTCTGAATCCATGAAGACTTTGAGTTTAAGGTGCTTCAGCCCCGCCCTCCCTCCCCCCACTGTAACCCAATCCCCCTCCTCTCCCTCAGAGCCAGGAACCCCCAGTCCCCCCGCTCTAACCCAATTCCCTTCCTCTTTCCCAGAGCCAGGCAACCTCAGCTCCCTATTCTAACCTAATCCTCTGCCTACAGCCGGGCACCCACAGTCCCTTGCTGTAACCCAGTCCTCCTCCCCTTCCCCAGAGCCAGGCACACACCTCACTCTAACTCAATGCCTGGGTCCTGGAGCCACCAACACTGCCACACGCTTCTCCCTCTAGGTGCTGGGATGCATGCACAGAGCAGTCAGCCATGAGAAGGCCCTGGGGCGTGTGCGCAGAGTGTCTAGCTGTGAGCAGTCCGGGCGTGCAGCTCAGAACAAGAGCCACATTTCTTTAACCAAAGAGCCGCATGCGGCCCAAGAGCCGTGGGCTGGCCAGCCCTGTCCTAGAGGGATCACCTCTGAGGAGTCCAGGGGAGATGAGCGTCCATAGCACTCATTCCTTGGCCTCTCTTGACACTGCCAATTAATCAGGTGCAACAATGGTTTATGTGACATGAACAACAATTCAGGCACATGACTGGATTGCAGGATTAGTGGGAGATGAGGGAGAAAATGTGGCTGTTTATGCATAGACCTTATGGATTAATAGCAGTAGCAACAACTATAACATGGCCATCATTGCAAAGGGGTCAGTAACTTTAAACACATTTTGTAAAGAATTAACAGTTCTCCTCTTCTGCCAAAAATTGGATGCATCTATGGAATCTAGAGAAAAGAAAAAAATCCAATATTCCAATCAGAACAAGGATTCTTTTCCCAGTCTGGGGCAAGTGTGTGCGAACACGCGAACACAAACAGTTTTATGTAATTAATCTTAGAATCATAGAATCCTAGGACTGGAAGAGACCTCAGGAGGTCATCAAGTCCAAGCCCTGCCCAAAGCAGGACCAACCCCAATTAAATCATCCCAGCCAGGGCTTTGTCAAGCCAGGACTTAAAAACATGTAGAGATGGAGATTCTACCACGTCTCTAGGGAACCCATCCCATTGCTTCACCACCCTCCTAGTGAAATAGTTTTTTCCTAATATCCAACCTAGACCTTCCCCACTGTAACTTAAGATTGTTGCTCCTTGTTCTGCCATCCGTCGCTACTAAGAACAGCCTCTCGCCATCCTCTTTGGAACCTCCCTTCAGGAAGTTGAAGGCTGCTATCAAATCCCCCCTCACTCTTCTCTTCTGCAGACTAAACAAACCCAAATCCCTCAACTTCACCTCATAGGTCATGTGCTCCAGCCCCCTAATCATTTTGGTTGCCCTCTGCTGGATCCTCTCCAATGCGTCCACATCAGTTCTGCAAAGGGGGGCCTAGAATTGGACGCAATACTCCAGTGCTACGTCTACACCGCAGGCTTCTTGCACAAGAACAGCAATTCTTGCACAAAAACTTGCAGTGCGTCTACACTGCACATGCGTTCTTGCACAAGTAAATTTAAAGTAAAACATCAGAACAGAGGGCTTCTTGCACAAGAACATCCCTTTTGCGCAAGAGCTCTTGTGCAAGAAGGCAGAGTGGACGGGCAACTGGGATTTCTTGCACAAGAAACCCCTATGGCTAAAAATGGCCATCAGAGCTTTCTTGCACAAGAGAGCGTCCACACTGCCATGGACGCTCTTGCACAAAAGCACATCTCATGTGCAAAAGCACATGGCAGTGTGGACGTGCTCTTGTACAAGACCTTTTGTGCAAGAACTCTTGTGCAAAACAGTTCTTGCACAAGAAGCCTGCAATGTAGATATAGCCCAGATGTGGCCTCACCCGTGCTGAATAAAGGGGAATAATAAATTCTCTAGATCTGCTGGCAATGCTGCTCTTAATGCAACCTAATATGCCATTAGCCATCTTGCCTACAAGACACACTGTTGACTCATATCCAGCTTCTCATCCACTGTTATTCCCAGGTCCTTTTCTGCAAAACTGCTGCTTAGCCAATCGGTCCCCAACCTGTAACAATGTTTGGGATTCTTCCGTCCCAAATGCAGGACTCTGCACTTGTCCTTGTTGAACCTCAGCAGATTTCTTTTGGCCTAATCCTCCAATTTGTCTGTCATTCTCGACAGTATCCCTAGCCTCCAATGTATCTACCTCGCCTCCTAGCTTAGTGTCATCTGCAAGCTTGCTGAGGCTGATTTTACCTAACCCGAAGGAGGATCTTGATCCATTTGTCCCTTGATTTTTAATTCTGCTAGCTCTGATTCCTTGTCTATACTACAACACTTTAGGAAAGGCTGAGATAAACCAAAGCAAGAACTGGAACCTGGATTCTAAAAAAGATTACACTTTTGGGAAAAAGCATTCCTAGACCTTTCCTGATGATGTTGGATTATTTTCCCTACTTGGCTTTGCTTCTGGTTCTGTGTGAGATTAACATACAGTCTCTTTTTAAATGCATTTTCTTCTCATTCATGCAAATGACCACACAAGCTGTAGATCTGATTCTCCTTTTCCCAACAGTGTGAATGAGGAGTAGCTCCACCAAAGTCAATGGAGTGAAATTGTCGATGAGCTCAGACTCAGATCTTGGGCACTGTAATTCTATCAAGGATTTCCAATTACAATAAATTAGTTATCTTGACCAGGGCCGTTCTTAGGATTTCTGGGACCCTACGCAGTACTATTAAAATAATGCTCCTAAGCCCTTTGGCAGCACGGGGAGGGATGACAATGTTTTAGAGCTGTGATTTTATATTCTTCAGCAACATACTAATTAAGTATTTTAAAGCAAATTTTAAACTAAAGATCTGTAGAATAACACAGTAAATTCAGAGGTAGCCAGGTTTGTATGTTTCAACAAAAACAAGGTGTCTGGTGGCTACCGGACTCCTCGTCATTTTTACAGTAAATTAAAAAACTGGCATGATATTCTGGGGTTGGCAAATGCCTGTTAAATGGCTTTATTAGCACTCAAATGGCTCTTTCACAGGGGCTCTGGCAGGTTTTTTTCACTTTTAAGTTAACTAGATCCTCTACGGAGGAAGTACATGATACGAAGAGATGGGTGGACATTAGGACCCAGTGGTGCCTCCAATTTTCAGATGCCCTATGCAGCTGCATATTCAATGTATGGGTAAGGATGGTCCTGCCTTCAACGCTAAGTATTCTATTGAAAGGGAACTGCACGAGAACTTCGGGTCCCAAATTTGTGTACCAGGCTCATCAGCAAGAGATCTGCAGCTTCCAGAGTAGAAAGTTTGCTTCTAATATCGCCTTTCATTCCGAGCATTTTACCAACATCGATTAGTTAAGCATCCAAATCCCTTTCCCAGTGAAGAAAATATTATCTCCACTTTACAGAATGGAAAATCCAGACACACAGATATGATGTGACTTTCCCTCTCAAAAAGTTACCTCTCTATTATTGAGAAATGAAAGCAAAAATCCCTATTTTTGTAGGGCTTACAAAAATTAGAGTACTTTGTGATCCCCCTGCTGGCCGTGCAATATCAGTTCACCATCAGCATTGCCACAGTCGTATGGGCTTGAGTACAGCTCCTAATATACAAAGAAAGATGTCGGCTTGACAGCCCGTTGAGGTAGTTGTTAAACAAAACCAACATTTACTCAGTTCCACTGGGAAAAAAGGGGAGGGGGGTGAGGGAGAAATCCACATCTGCCAAATGTAAAATGACAAAAATCAGCTGGCAAAGGCAGTGGTGTTCAAGCTTACAAGAGAGTATTACAAATCAGGGAGATGAAAACACATTGAAAAATAGTAAAAGGGAAATAGAAGGACTTGGCCCAGTGCTGTGGTATTGCAGAGAACCTTTGGAATGAATGAAAACCTATTTGTCATGTGGATTTAATTTTCTTTATTAATCATTTAGACATTATCATTAATAAATATACCATCTGTTGTATCCAGCTTGCCATCTTAATCTGAATTGCCACAAAGTTTATGTGAAGCAGAAGGCCTCCCCCTGCTACAATTACTCACACCAACTAGTAACTTACACCAAGTAGTAATTTACTCTCTTGATTTCAACAGGAATACTCATGGAGTCAGTTAATATTCAACATGTGTAAAGAGTGGCAAAATAGGGATTCTTGTAGTACAGGTTGAACCTCTCTAATCTGGCACCCTCGGCATCTGACTGGCGCTGAACCAGAGAATTTGCTAAACAATGGGAGGTCAATATTGTCTAGCGCAGTGTTTCCCAAACGGTGCTCTGCGGAACCTCAGGGTTCCGTGAAGTGAAAGTAAGGGTTCCGTGAGAACTCGATCACTTCCCCTCCCTCTCTTAAAAAGACCCTTCTCTGGTTCCCCGCCAGCTTTCACACACCTTCCCTCCCCGGCTGCCACTCTGGGTTTCCACAGCCTGCTTGGCACATGTGTGACCGCATTTTGGCCCCCAGGTCTCCCTGGTTGTGGGGTTTTTTGTTTTTTGTTTTTTTGTTTTGACAAATTTTCCCCTGGCTGTAGGTTCCTCGAAAAAGGGTTCCGTGGCCAAATAAAATTGGGAAACACTAGTCTAGCAGCATTATCAACACTTCCACTGCTTGCTGGGCTCTTAGAAGACATTCCAGAGTCAATTAGAGCTAAATAACAGCACAGAAAACTGAGAGCCAGGACTGGTGGCTCTAAACACATTTAATGGGACCATGGGAAACTTGGCCATGCCCATGGTAAGTGGACATCCAGCTAACTAACGTCATGCCAGATCATGGACGTGGCTGGACCAGAGAGTGCCGGACTAGAAAGGTTCAACCTGTAGTACAGAAAATATGCTAGATCGTGTACAAAGCAGAGATTAATTCTCAGTCACACTGTAACTAGTACAGTCCATTTGTGTCTGAGCAAAGTGGCTGTAAAACCAGTTTGATTCAGTAGCAGCTAACACCCATTTTGCATTGATTTATAGAAGTACTCAAGGTTTGGGACATCAGCAAATCAGGCCCACATTTCCCTAGAGTGACCTAGCTGATTTACTACAGTGGCATAGCACTGAATAGTTTTAAAAAGTAGCAAGACTCCAGGACCGTTTTAAGCCAACTGGTGACATGTACCAAACAGCCTATGGCACGTAGGCTCAGAATGTGGGAGACATATGACTGAATTAATGAGTTTCTAATGTTGGCTGATTCAAGTTCATCTTTCAGGGAGATAATTACAAACAAATAAAACAACCCACCACATCTCTGTCATCATAAGACACTGGATTTTGCTTTGTACTCCAACTTCTTTATAATATTACTAGAAGATTTACCTGGTGTTTCTCAGGCCCTTAACTCAAATAAGATTTGTTTTTCCTCATTTAAATCATTGTTCCAGGGTAGAGCTGGAGATGAGGGGTTCACTGTGCAGGCTGCCCCCGGGAGAGAGGACAATTCCAGCTCTCTCTCACCGCAGCATGTTGGGGCCAGGTGAGACGCTCCTGTCTATGACTGGTGTAGCTGTTGCAGGCACAGCCAGGGGTGGGGTACATGTCCCCCAGCTGGGGAACAGACACACAGACAAAACAGACACGTGAACAGACAAAGTCTCTGAAATATATAGCAGATAGCTGTTACTTTCTCCATCCTTGCCGGCCCAACAGGGTTATAGCTGTCCTGGTCTCCATCTCTGAACCCTTGCTGCCCTCTACTCTGTCATTCTACTATATAACTGCCCCTCCTACCAAACACCACCCTTTCATGAGAAACAATCAAATTCCAGGCACATCCCATTGTCCTGGCAGAGCCACACTCTTACCTTGCTTTACGGTCTGATAAGAGGAAGCTGTATACCGAATTTGGTGGTCCACCTCTTACCTTCTAGGAGGTGCTCTTGAACAAACAGACTTGCACATGAATGGACAGTCACACAGACAGACAGATGCACAAACTCTCCCAAATATCTAGTACCGTGGTCACCAACCAGTAGATCGCGATCTACCGATAGATCTCGGAGGCTCTAAGAGTAGCTCTTGAGCCCTCTCTGAACTGCGCACCTGTGCAGTACATTTACATTAGATTTCCTCATTTGAGGAGCAGCTACTCACCGAGCAACAGCACAGGTGAGTAGCTGTGAGGAATGGTGGGAATTTTTTTTAAAGTAGCAGTATAAGGATTGGGGGTAGCAAGTGATGGAGAGGAGGAGAATAGAGAGGGCGGGGCTTCCAGGAAGGGGCGGGGCGGTAGATCTTGGCTTGGTCTGTCATTTAAAAAGTATCTTGGGTGTAAAAAGTTTGGAGACCACTGATCTAGTAGATTGCATTGCCAAAAGTTTTAGCGTGCACTGGAGAACGTGCCCCGTCGGTAGAATAGAAAACATGCATAGCCAGTAAATAACATGGCACAGTTTGATTCTCTGGCAAGTTGAAGTGTCTCTTCATCAAAGAGATTTGTTTTAATAGGAAATAGTTGAATCAAGAAAACAGATTTTTCACTCCTTTTGTTCCGGTGTCATTGCCTGCCTTTCAGTGTATTCCAAAATGTTAATGAATTCAAAACCACTGTGTGTCAGGAGCATGCAGGTGTACAGGACACTGGAGATGTGTGATTTGCATAAAGAGGGCCTTCTGGGACATCTGAATTCAGTTCACCTTCTTAGCATTTCCAAGTGGCCTTTTCTTTTTACAATTAATGCAAAGATTTATTCAAATCTGGGAGATCTGTATGAACTTCACCACGGCCGTGTCCAGACTCAGGGGTTCTTTCGAAAAAAGTAGCCTTTTTTCGAAAGAACTTCCCCTGCGTCCAGACTCAAGCCGCGTTCTTTTGAAATTATTTCGAAAGAACGCGGCTTTTCTTTCGATGGCGGTAAACCTCAATTTACGAGGAAGAACGCCTTCTTTCGAAAGTTCCTCTTTCGAAAGAAGGCGTTCTTCAATGTAAAGAGGCCGTCTTCGAAAGAGAGCATCCAGACTCGCTGGGTGCTCTCTTTCGAAAAAGCAGATTTCTCTTTCGAAAGATCCGCCTGCAGTCTAGACGCAATCTTTCGAAAGAGGCTCTTTCGAAAGATGCTTTCGAAAGAGCCTCTTTCGAAAGAAGCCTGCAGTCTAGACATAGCCCACTTTTCTTCAGGTATTCCATACCCCCATCCACTGTGATCTGGTCACCTCTTTCAGGGTCCATAGCACTTAGCCTGTCTAATATGCATGGGGCAATCTCACGTGCTGAAGGAAGGGTTGTGATGTGATGGCACTAGGAAATCCGAGATCCAGTTAAGAATAGCGCTGCAGAGACTCCTAGGCTGTGTCTACATTGGCGCGATCTTGAGCCAAAATGGCTGCTTTTGCACAAAAACATCCTGCCTGTCTACACTGGCGGGGAGTTCTTGCGCAAGAACACTGACGTTCTAATGTGTGAAATCAGGGCTTCTTGTGCAAGAACTATGATGCTCCTGCTCAGGAATAAGCAGGGCCGGATGGAGGCATGGGCAAGCCGGGCAGATGCCAGGGTGCCAACCGATGGGGGGCGCCTGTTGGCAGCTGTAAGGGGTGAGCAGCATCCCTTACAACTGCCATCAGGCGCTGCGCTCCCGGCTCCCGCAGTGCCAGCTCACCTGCATCCCTGCGGTGCCGGCCAGCAACGCCCTTCCTCTCATGGCCGCAGGGCCCTACACGGCCCGGCGTGCGTGCTAGCAGCAACAGCCGGGCCGTACTGGGATGTGCTTACACTATGCGCCCTAGGGGCGGGCCCCGGGCTGCACGCCAGCGGCCGTAACCAGGCCGCATATGCGCTGTGCGCCCAGGGGTGGTGCCGCATGCCCATCCCCGGGGCGCCAGAATACCTACGGCCGGCCCTGGGAATAAGTTCTCTTGCGCAACTGTTCTTGCGCAAGAGGCCAGTGTAGACAGACAACATGAATTTCTTGCGCAAGAAAGCCCAATGGTTAAAATGGCCATGGGAGCTTTCTTGCGCAAGAGTATCTACACGGGCATGGATGCTCTTGCGCAAAAGCACATCTCTTGCACAAAGGCACATGCCAGTGTAGACGCTCTCTTGTGAAAATACTTTAATGCACGAACTCTTGCACAAGAACACGTCCACACTGCCGTGTGCTTCTGTGCAAGAGCATCCGTGGCAGTGTGGATGCTCTCTTGCGCAAGAAAGCTCTGATAGCCATTTTAGCCAGAGGGCTTTCTTGCACAAGAAACCCCTGCCGAGTGTCCACACTGCCCTCTTGCGCAAGAGCTCTTGTGCAAGGGGACTTACACTTGTTAGAAAAGAGCTTAGCTCTTGCGCAAGAAGCCCTGTCTTCTGATGCTGTACTGTAAATCTTCTTGCACAAGAGTGGGCGGTCAGTGTGGACGCTCTGCAGGTTCTTGCGCAAGAATGGACGTTCTTGCACAAGAACCTGCCAGTGTAGGCATAGTCATGGATTTGCTCAACTAGGGTATGTCAACACAGCAACATTATCTTGAAATAACTTAGTACGTGTCTACACAGCAGGCAGTTATTTCAAAATAACGTAGAAATGCTGTCAAGCTGGAGAACTGCTTACTCCGACTACTGTAACCCTCGTTGTACGAGGAGTAAGGGAAGTCGGAGGAAGAATGTTCTATTTCGAAATAAGTGTTGTGTAGACGCTCCCAAGTTCGAAATAAGCTATGCAATTGAGTTGCGTAGTTTAGTTTGAGTTAAGCCCTGCTGTTTAGATGCACCCCGGTTACCATCATCATAGGAGTTGGAAGGATTCTTCTTTAGTCTGCATTTTAGACTATGCTCCTGTTTATCTCATTGGGAGTTTTTGGCAGGATTAAAATTGCAGGGCCCATTTCTTCGTTCTGGTTTGTCCATTGTCATGCCTGAGATGATTAGAAGTGGGCTCAAAGCTACGAAGTTTAGACCTGGATATAAACTTCTCCCAAAGTATTTGGATCCCGGGTTTTGATTCAGGCACATCTTTGATGGGAAATTTTTCATCTGGAAGAATTTGGCATTTCTCTGATTGTCTTCTTTAGCAACACCACATTCCCCAGAGATCCGTCTAGATGAGCAGCAACCAAAAGGGTAGATGATAACTTACATGTTACTGTTGTGTGCAACTCCACTTCTTGCATGTCACTGGTGATCACAAGTTCACCTAACGGATCAACCAGCAACTGCTGGTTTCTTGGACAATGTTATTTCAGGCATCTTCATGAGACACTTTGCTAGAGGATCCCAGTTCTTCTGGGATCTAGAGTCTGGACCTAAGAACTTGTTCCATTCCTAAATTTCCTGGCCTGAAACCCTGATCAAGACAGATTTCCACTGGTTGTCTCCAGCAATTCTCCTCCCCCCCCATACCGCCATCATTTCACCTTCCCACCCTGCTCAATTTACCAAATATTTGATGAATGGCTATTTGGTACTAGAAACCACAAGAGCTGGTATGTAAGATAAATGCTGTGTCATGCTTGACGGGTAACCAGCATTGAAGTGTTCCATACCCATTGCATCATAACTCACTTTACTGTCAAAATTTGTGCTTTGTTTCAACAGGATATGAACACATTTTTTGTTTTTGTTTTTTGTTCTTGTTTTAAACCATTGATCTGCTTCCCAAGACTGAAGATTAAACATAAATTGTTGCAAAGTTTGGAAAGTCTAAATCAGCAGAACTCACTAGCAAACACTAGCCAGAAGGATTCAGAATAAAATTAGCCAGTGCAGCTTAAAAAGTAGGGCAATCCAGCTCTCTCTGGTTTTGGTATTACAGTAGTTTTATAGCTTCAGGGGGTAGCCGAGTTAGTCTATTACAGAAAAAAAACAACAAATGGTCTGGTAGCATTTTATAGACTAACAAAACATGTAGATGGTATCATGAGCTTTTGTGGTCACAGCCCACTTCTTCAGCTGACCGGAGTTATCATAGTTCCATAGTTCTGCAAACTCCATGTATTCTTTTGAGAATACATTTCATAACCATTCACCCTAGCCAGACATTGGCTAACTTGGGGGGGGGGGGGTCTGAATATGTTTGCTAACCAAAGAGGGTGACTATTACCTAGACTGGGGATGAATGGGGTGATTGGGTGGAAGTTAAGGAACATAAAATTGAGGTTAAATATTAGGAATATAATCCTTAAACAAGTTCTATCCAACTCTGGAAGCATCTCCCAAAGGAAGTGGTGCAAACACCCATCGCTTGAGTCACTTCAAGCTAGTCTAGACAAAACACTACATGGTTGGGAATAATCCTGCCCTAGCAGGATGATGGAGTAGATAACTGAACAGAGCTTTTTCCTTCACTAGTTTTTGTGATTCATTGAGAAATCTGTGGGACTTTCAGCTGGGAAGATGTTCTGCTGGTCAAGACACTGAATTAGAGCCTCAAAAGACATGCATTACATTCCCAATTCTGCCACGGAGCTTGAGAAAGTCATTTAACCTCTTTGTGCCTACTTCCCACTCTGCTGCTAGGAGGCTGGTTGTATCCCTTTCTTTCTCTAGTTTATTTAGAACGTGAGGTCTTCGGGGCACGATGGCTTCTTCTCATGTGTGTATATATAATAGCTAGAATAACGGGGCCTTGATGCCACTGTAATATAATTGATCATTTAGAAAAATGCTGCAAAATATTTTCTGTGATCAAACATGTCAAAATAAACATCGTTTAGCATTATTCTGTCTGGGTTTGATCCTTAGCTGGTATGTCTCCCATGACGTTGAGGGAATACTTTGATTTATACCAGCTGATGATCGGATGAGCTTTTTAAAAAAATGCAATCACTTCTCAAAAGAAACAGAAAGGGATGCGCTAATTTTCAACACATTTCAGATCTCCAAATTTCTCCGTGCATCTGTACTCAGTTCTCAGTGCATCTACTCTGTTAGCATTTCACTTTCAAGTGGCTTCTCCTTTCCAGGTCTAACTTTGCTGTGTTAGAGTCCACACTGAAATAGACCCAGGATGTCATTTCCCCCCTTTGATGTTGTAAGATTATAACCTTACAGTACCAAGAACAACTCGGGGAGTGATAAAACCCACTATTTGCCGGTGGGTTTTTTGTTTTCGTGTCTTGGAAGCGGTGGTTTAGAAATCGCGTTGATTCAAGGACAGCACAAGCATCCCTCCCTCAAAATACAGTTCAGACAAAAGGCTCCGTGTTCTTGGTAAAGCTGAGCTGCTCTCTTTAAAAAAAAAAAAAGAGGGAAATGCAAAATGTGAGGCAAAGTGGTCATTTCTTAGGCATGAATCACTCGAAGAATCAGATCCAGCTATTAAGTGGTCTCTGCCATGATTCATTTTTGCTTCTGTCTGTTCACTGTTTCCAACAAACCACCTTCTCAGCAGTGCTTCATTGGTTCCATGCTGAATTTTTCTCCCCCCGACCCCCACTGACAAATTTTCCAGCACTGGGCTACATTTGATTTTGGGATCTCTTGGCTAAGACAGAAAGATGCAATGTCCGTCATGGTTCCAGGGCTAGCGGTACCTTTGACCCCCCTCACTCCCAGTCATTCCAGGGGCAACATTTCAAGTGACAAGCCCAACACCTTGCACTTCTCTCAGAGTAGAAACTTCTGTTTCACCTCACTTTTAGACAGGACCTTGTTTACCAGCTGTGTTTCCTAAGGAGATCCAAGTAGGATTAACTGAAACAAAATACAGGACTAAGTAGCACTTTCAAGACTAACAAGATGGTTTATTAGGTGATGAGCTTTCGTGGGCCAGACCCACTTCCTCAGATCAAATAGTGGAAGAAAATAGTCACAACCATATATATCAAAGGATATAATTAAAAAAAAAGAGAACACATATGAAAAGGACAAATCAAATTTCAGAACAGAAAGGGGATGCGGGGGGAGGGAGGTAAATGTCTGTGAGCTAATGGTATTAGAGGTGATAATTGGGGAAGCTATCTTTGTAATGGGTAAGATAACTGGGGTCTTTGTTGAGACCCACGTGTAGTGTCGAATTTTAGCATGAATGTAGTAGGATTGGCGCCTGTGGTAGACTTCCCTTCGCAAGCTGTGACACCAGACACGTTCTTCAAAACAAAGTACAGGTTGAACCTCTCTCGTCCAGCATTCTGCGGTCTGGCAACATCCATGGTCTGGAATGATCTTAGTTAGCCAAATGTCCACTTATCATGGGTGTGGCCAAGTTTCCCGCAGTCCCGTAAAGTTGTTTTGTAGCCACCAGGCCTGGCTCTCAGGGTTCTGTGCTGTCATTTAGCTCTAATTGACCCCTCCATGTATTATAACATCCCAGCAAGCAGTGGAAGTGTTGGCCATAATACTAGACATTATTGAACTCCCATGGTTCAGAAAATTCTCTGGTTCATTACTGGTCAAGTCCCAAGAATGCCGGAGTAGAGAGGTTCAACCTGTATTATTTCTTTATCCATAGGAGCATGTGGCAATGAGAGAAAAGGATTAAAACAGCCAAAAGGCTGATGCACGTTAGTCTTCTCTGTATCTTAGCACTTCCTTCAAGATTTCAGTCGGCCCAACTTAGCCCTGGTGCCTCAACTATTCTGAGGTTGGTTCCAGCCTCCTTCTCTACAGGCCTTTTCTTGTCATCTCTCCTGAGTTTCAAGAAGTGTGTCTTTTAAAAACCAAGCAAGCCTCCTTGTTCTCTTTTTTTTTTAATGTACTGCCTTCTCCCCAATCCTTTCCACAAGTCAAGGGGCTACTGTTCCCAGTTTGGACAGAGACAAAACTTCAAATGCCTTGACACCTGGATTGTTGGTTAAACTCATAAGAACAGCCAGACTGGGTCAGACCAAAGGTCCATCCAGCCCAGTATCCTGTCTGCTGACAGTGGCCAATACCAGATGCCCCAGAAAACCAGAGGGAGGGATCACAGCAGGTAATCCTCATGTGATCCCTGCCCTGTCACCCACTTCCAGAGAAACAGAGATTAGGGACACCATTCCTACCCATCCTGGCTAATAGCCATCGATGGACCTAACCTCTATGAATCTATCTAGCTCTTTTTTGAACCCTGTTAAAGTTCTAGCCTTCACCACATCCTCTGGCAAGGAGTTCCACAGGTTGCCTGTGCACTGAGTGAGGAAAAACTTCCTTTTGTTTGTTTTAAACCTACTCCAGTAACTAGGGCTGTCTGAGGCTGTTGATTTCCTACAAATCTGAAAAAGCACACACAGTTCTATCCAAAATTAATTTTAAAAATATCACAGCTATTTCCCATATTTGTGACATGATATAGGATGTATATTCTACAGGTGCTTAGCGTTCTGAAATATTGTTCTTTACCCCAAAAAAAGTGTTTTATTAAGCAATTAAGAACAACAGCAACAAAAAAAAGTCCTTTAGAAATGACCACACTCACATACACATTCCATCCCGGCAAGAGTTCAAACATTAAGTAGATTTGTTGGTTGGAACATGCTACCAATTAACTACAGTTTGAAACTCAGGTGGAGCTGGCCAAAAGATGCAGGGAGACTCAGATTTGGGGGGGGGGGGAGGCTGAGGCATATTTCAAACAAAACAGGAGGCTGTTTTATGTTTCGGGGTGGAAATTATGCAAAACAATTTGTTTACTCGGAACCAGGTTACCCCTTATAATTGTACAATTGTCCTGGAATAACATAGGGTGCCTGCAGACTTTCTGAAGCGTAAAAACACCAGGGTTTTCATGAACTTTCTCAAAGACATCTCCCTTTGGGCTGTAGTGCTCTGTTTAAATAGATACGTTTGCCCTTTTATTTGTCAATCCTGTTGCCTTTCAAGTTTGCATTAAAACAAACAGACACACCTGGCCAGACCCAGAAGGCCTACGGAGGCTGCCAGCTCCACTCTTCATCCCCATCTATCTGTTAAGTACTCACCATCCCACAGAATTGACAAGCCTCATAATCACCCTTGGTAGGAAGGGCAAGACGATGATTACCATTGTACCGAGGGGAAACTGAGCCACAGAGAGACCAAGTGACTTGTGCCAGGTCACACAAGCAGTCTGTGGCAGAGCAAGAAATCAAAAAGCCAGATCTCCCAAGTTCCATCCATGTGCAGAATCAATTTTGTTAGGTGCACGGAGGCAGGTGCGAATGTGCACCACCCGTAGAAACAAAAACCTTGCTGTGGGCACTCTGCCAATCAGCTGGCAGCATAGGACTCTCTCCTGAGTGGCCGCACAAGTGCTCAGCTTACAGGGAATGCTGTTTCTAAGTATCCAGTTTGCTCACTGAACCCTGAACCACCTTCAAGCTCTCTCCTTAATCTAAGATATTGAAAAAGTTTTCGGTCACCCTGGTACGTACTGAAACAAAGGAAAAATGCTTGTTAACCCCACACTGGAGACACACCATAAATCATGGCATTCAAAAACATCAACCACAAAGCCATTTGTGGTTCTTACGTGATTTGTTTTCCCCAGACAGATCTTTCCTTGCTTTGTTACAGCAAGCACAGGAGGGAGAACACCTGGTTGCAAATAAAAACATTTAAAAAATGAGCAGGAAGATATTTTCCATGGCAGTGCTAGGGCTGTGGATGAAGTGATGAGAAATCCTTCCATCTTTCTCACCTGTGTGATCCCATTGGGACCAGTTCTCATTTACACTAATTGTATCCTTTGGTATATATGGTTGTGACTACTTTCTTCCACTATTTGATCTGAGGAAGTGGGTCTGGCCCACGAAAGCTCATCACCTAATAAACCATCTTGTTAGTCTTTAAAGTGCTACATTGTCCTGCATTTTGCTTCAGCTACCCCAGACTAACACGGCTACATCTCTATCACTATTTTACACTAAAGGGTGTGTCTAGACTGGCAAGATTTTGTGCAAAAGCAACTGCTTTTGTGCAAAATCTTGCCACCTGCCTACACTGGCCGCGAGTATTTGCACAAGAACACTGACTTCGTACTGTACAAAATCAGTGGTTCTTACGCAAATACTTTGATGCTCCCGCTCAGGAATAAGCCCTCTTGCACAAGTATTCTTGTGCAAGAGGGCCAGTGTAGACAGGCAAGTTAATTTCTTGCACAAGGAAGCCCGATGGCTAAAATCACAATCGGCGCTTTCTTGCACAAGAGAGCGTCTACATTGGCATGGATGCTTTTGTGCAAAAGATGTCTTTTTGCACAAAAACATCTGTGCCAGTGTAGACACTCCCTTGCGCAAATACTTTTAACGGAAAAACTTTTCAGTTTAAAGTATTTCCGCAAAATCATGCCAGTCTGGATATAGCCTAATGGTATGTCTACACTACAGAGGTTTTTTTTCAGAAACACGGCCATTCTTCCAATAATACTTCATTTACATCCACAGTGCAATCGTGTTCTTTCGAAAGAAAATTGAAAACAGAGGGGCTTTTCCAGCATTGGCAAACTTCTTTCTACGAGGAAGAAGCCTTTTTCCGAAAGATCTTTCGGAAAAAGGCATGTGTGGACAGGGAAAAGGGAGTTCTTTGGGAAGAAGAGGAAAGAGGAAAAAACACAGGTACCCCGGTGGCCACTCCATCCATAGTAATCTCAGTTCAAAGGCAAGATAGCATCCATTCAGTGTGGATGCTATCTTTCAAAAAAGCAGCTTGCGCTTTCGATGCGCTTTGGCAGTGGGAACGCTCTCTTTGGGAAGATGTTTTTTTGGAAGATCTCTTCCAGAAAAGCTTCTTTGGAATGAAGCCTGCAGTCTAGACATAGCCCCCATTACAGAGAGAGAATGCAGAAATGACCTTCATATGCAAATTTCACATTGTTTCCCCAGGGCATGAACAAAGAAACTAACTGGATGTTGCATTATAAAGCCAGCCTTCCCTGCATTTCACACCTCATTTACATCAAAAGCTTAAGTACAGGACATTTCCAGCCCACTCAATTAGCCTCATTAGCACTGGTACTACAATTGACCTGTACCATTCTTTACAATTGATAGGTACCTTGTTTTGTTTTGTTTTCTTCCCCCTTCCTTTTTCTGTTATAAATTCTGGGTTCCTGTTATTTCTACTCCAGCTGCCAGTTCATCCAAAGACGTGGGTTTTGGCCACGAAAGCTCATGGTACTGCTATATTTTTGTTAGTCTCTCAAGGGCACGTCTACACTGCGGGCTAAAGTCGAATTAAGTGACGCAACTTCAGCAACTATGTTAATTGTGTAGCTGAAGTCAAAGTAGCTTAACTCGGCTTTAGGCACCATCTACAGAGGAGGAAGTCAAAAGAAGAGCACTTCTCCTTCGACTTCCCTTATTCCTCATGAAATGAGGGTTACAGAAGTCGGAGTAACAAGCCTGTCATTTTGAAATTATTTTGAAAGCCCTAAGGCAGGGCTACTCAACTTTGGAAGCCCTGGGGGCCACAATGATAGCCACAGCACATGCGGAGGGCCACAACTTAAGTGCGATTGCATGTACATGCAAATATACATGCAAATTCACACTGGGCATGAAAATGATTAAGGCAAGACTACATAACACACAGGCCCCATTTAAGTCAGTTCTGCTGATACTAATGAAATGCAATATTTACCCAATTTCCACCCATATGACAGCACTTGTAATGAGAAAAGACACTCCAGTAATTTAACTACTAAAATGCATTTCAACAGAAGACCATTATATTGACTACTCTTTTGTTTTGCTCCCCTCGCCCCCCGCGGGCTGCATGTTGAACCCCATGTAATCCCAAACCGCACCACGGGCCACAAACAAACGAGCCACGGGCTGTATGCAGCCCACAGGCCACGTGTTGAATAGCCCTGCCTGAAGGTGCCACAGAACTACTCGTTATGTCAATGTAATCAGTGAGATTGCATATGTAAATGAGGTCTGCACGATGCAGCCCTTTAAACTTGGTCTGCAGAAGTCGGTGTCTCTGCAGATATTGGGTGGGTATCGGTGACCTTTTCTCCTCTGTTATTCTCCTTGAGCATCTAGCTGTGTGACAAGGCAGCAGGTTGCTGCTAGTTTTCCTTAATAGCATATTGGCTCCCATATGTCACATAGCTTCAGTCTCTCCTTTTGACTCCTAGCTTCAGGAGTGCGCACATATAGCTATTGCATACATTTCCGAAAAATCTATATCGGCCCCTTAGCTGGTATAAACCCACTTATCTCCACTGAAGTCACTTCAGCTCAGTCTAACCACACCCACCAAGTTTCTATCCTCTAACACTGCACAGTTCATCTAACTAATTGGACCTTAATCTGATTCCAACTCCTATGTGACATTACATCATAGCACAACTGACAAGCCTTTGCACGGCTTTTGCACCAAGATGCGCCCTTATGTCTCAAGGGAAATCCATTACCTTTCCCAAAATGCTTCATGCACAGACAGCCATTTCTTGTCCTAGTCAGACTTAATTCTTTGGTACCCTAAGATGCCACAGGACTACTCATTGGATAATGTATGCAAGGCAGTATGTCTACACAGCAAAGTTATTGCAGAATAACGGCTGTTATTCCAAAATAATTATGCAAGCATCTACACAGCAATTCCGTTATTTTGACATAACTTCAAAATAACAGACGGCTTATTCCGACTTCTGTAAACCTCATTCTACGAGGAATAATGCCTATTCTGAAATAGCTATTTTGAACTCAGGCATGTGGAGACACTCCACTGCTGCTATTTCAAAATAGCCTCTCACCCAAGCCTTTCTAAGTTATTCCTCCTGGGGCTCTAAATTGAGATAGCACGTCTACATTAGGGAAGCCTGCCTCAGACTAATTCTGAGTCTTCCCTACAGTGTAAACGTGCTATTTCGGAATAAGCTATTTTGGAATAACTATTCCAGTGCAGACATAGCCTTAGAGACTAACAGAAATACAAACACTATCATGAGCTTTTGTGGCAAAACCCCACTTCTTCAGGTGAGCTTCATTGGAGAAAAAAGGGGGAAGCAGAACATATAACAGAAAAAGAAAGGAGAGAAAACCAACCTGTCAGTTGTAAGACTGGTGTTAACGAGGCTAATTGAGTGGGCTGGAAGCATCCCATACTACAACTGACACGTACTTTTTTTTCCCTCCCTTCTTTTTCTGTTATAAATTCTGGGACCCCTTTTTTCTTCACTCAAGCTCATCTGAAGAAGTGGTTTTGCCAACAAAAGCTCACGATATATATATATATTTGTTATTCTCTAAGGCTATGTCTACACTACGAGCTTTCTTGGCAAAAAATATGCTAATGAGGGAGTCATTTGCATAAGTCGTGATCTCATTTACATATTTTCTGCTGATCCATTTTTGTGCTAGGTTTTTGCGCAAAAAGAAAACATCCACACAGCTTGTTTTTGCGCAAAACCCCCTAGCACAAAAACGGGTGGGCAGAAAATATGCAAGTGAGATTGTGACTCATGCAAATGAGTCCCTCATTATCATATTTTTTTGCCGAGAAAACTTGTAATGTAGACGTAGCCTAAAGGCTTGTCTCCACTATGGAGAAGATCAACACTGCTGCAGTCGACCTTCTGGAGTTCTAGTGAAGACCCGCTAATTCGAAACGAGAGGGCTCCCCCGCCAGTGCCGGTACGCCTACTACTCATGAGGAGAAAGGGAAGTCAACGGGAGCGTGTGCTCCCATTGACTTCCTGCTGCGTGTACCGAGCAAAAACCCAATTTAAGATACTTCAACTCCAGCTACATAATTAACATAGCTGGAGTAGCATCTCATAAGTCGACTTTTCCCTTTAGAGCAGACCAGGCCTAAGGTGCCACAGGACGACTCCTTGGTTTTGAAGTTACAGACTAACACGGTTACCCCCTGAGACTTTTAAAACATGATCCATTCCATCCTGTGGGTCAGCGTTCATAGCCCCATTTTATCAACAGCACAGAGAGGTGAAGAGGTCTTCCCAAGATCAGCATTAAGCCTAAAATTAGAAGTGCGATGATTGCTTGCAGTCAGACCTGTGCTCTAACCCATAGGCCCATGCTTCTCCCGAGCTACATTATGCCTCTAAAAGACCATTTTTATATAGATGTGTCTAAAAACAGGAGGAGGGGGAATCATAAATCCCAGCCTGGAAATTGACAAGGATCACCAGCAAATGTGGCTAATCCATTAATCTACATCTAGGGGTTAATCAACACTAGCCTAGAGGCTTATCCCCTTCCCTGGTAAATAATTCATTGCAAATCTAAGCTGTGTCTCATCAATGCTTTGGACAATATGATAAATGGCTAAGAGACTAGAGAGGATTCCATTTTAAGTGCTCTCAGTTACTAGGACGTCTGACTAATGTCACCTCAGCCAGATGTTCTTTCCATTCTCCTGCCCATAAGTTTAGGGAGGAATCCTCAGTGGGTGTAAATCAATGTAGTCTCGATGGAGTTACGTCTGTTTACATCAGCTGAGTCTCTGATTCCTAATCTGTGTTCCTATGCTTCTGGGTTGCATAGACAAACCAAGAGAGGCGCTACACCCTTTGGGTTTTCTGTGTGCATCTCCTGACGCCCTATTTATAGCTCGGACTGGGGCTTTTCCAAGATAGTCATTTCATGCCCGGGCCTAAATCTCCCTCTGCAAACTGGTATTTGCAGGTCAGCATAAAGAGGAAGCCAGCAACCAAAATTGCTGCACTGTTGCAGAAATAGGACAATTGTACCACAAACACTGCAATGCCATGAGGAGGAATCAAAGAAGCTAGTGCCGGATTTCAGGGCAGAAGGTGACACGTTTGTTCCATAGGAATCAGCTGCTGCAGCTGCCATCTACACACTGAAGAGTCGCTTCTGGGTATGGGAAGAGGACGATACATCCTTTTACCCAATGGTCCAGCTTACTGCATGTGCTGCGCGCCAGGGTTAGCCTGCAGTGCTAGTGACAAATACTGCAGGGAAATGTTCGCTTTTCTGTGTCTGGGATTCTCATGCCTTTCTGGCTTCACTTTGCCACAAAAGTTGGCAAAATGTGCATTAGTGTCTTTTGGGGGGGAGGGGGAGGCATTTGTAAAAAAATATGAAACGATTGTATCAGATGATAGTCCCAAAGCATGGGGCTGCTGCAGAGTGCACAGAACAACTCAGGAAGTGGGCGAGGGCTATAAAGCTGTGTGTAAGTCATCTCTGTGGTCCTGTGATTCTGCACGGGCCGTACAGAAGATCCAATCCCCAGCATTAATTCCAGTTGCTATAGCGCAGTTATGGTGTCAATTGCCACCAGCCCGAAGGGGCTGTTATGGCACCCACACATTGGGGTGTAGTGGTGCCTCCTTTCCCCTGGCTCTGCTGCTACATTGGTATTTGGCAGTAAGGAAGTAAAAGTGTTACCGATTAATTAATAAGCATCAGCGTATCAGTTTCTATTACAATTACACACAGGAGTGGCCTGAGGCTGGCTGCGGCAGCTAGTGCCCCAGGCAGAAGGCGCGATCCGCGCCCCCTCCTGCACGGCTGTCAATGGCCGTGACATCATCATCATCGGGCGCCCCGGGCCGGCGGCGCCTTAGGTGACAGCCTAGTCTGCATAGGCTCACGGGGTGCCCATGGTTACACACCTGTTTCCCAGGAGCGGGGCTAGCAAGGGATGCCAGCCCCACTCCTGGGGAGCCGGCTGTCACCCCACATTGTGACTCTGCAGTATAAAAGTTTTATTAAAGAAGGGTTGGAACTTAACTTCATTCACAAGTATAATTCTTATGCAAATGGTATGAACTTGCACATTATCTTCCACATCTTAATGACTTCACCAATCACCCAAACAATGAAGGTGCTAATGGTTCTTATCAGCCTCTTGTAACTATTCAGTCTTTAAGGTGCTACTAGACTATTTGTTGTTTTTTTAAGTGTTTCCTGTTACAGACTAAGGCTGTGTCTAGACTACACTTCTCTGTTGACAGAGATGTAGATTAGCTAATGAAATTGCTAATGAAGCCGGGATTTAAACATCCCGTGCCTCATTAGCATAAATATGGCCACCACTTTTTTTCAAAATGGAGTTTTTTTTAAAAAAAAAAAACCCAGCAGTGTAGATGTGGATCTGTCAAAAATAAAGCCTTTTTTGACAGATCCTGTATTCCTCAAAAAATGAGGTATACAGGATTTGTCAAAAAAGGCTTTATTTTCAACAGATCTGCATCTAGACTGCTGGGTTTTGTTTTTGTTTTTTCAAAAAAGCTCCGTGTCGAAAAAAAAAGTGGTGTTCATGTTTATGCTAATGAAGCACAGGTTATTTAAATCCCCGCTTCATTAGCAATTTCGATGTGCTTGATTTGCATCCCTCTGTCGACTCACTGTCTCTTTTTTTTCTTCCTCCCTGTCATCTGAAGAAGTGGGCTGTGCCCATGAAACCTTGTGAGACCATCTACGTGTTTTGTTAGTCTTTAAGGTACTACTAGAGTATTTGTTGTTTTTTAAGTTTTTCCTGTTACAGACTAACTTGGCTACCCCTCGGAGACTTTTGCGGAATTATGCCTGGTTTACTTTGGTGTGAGAGAGAAGAGAATCCGAACATAGCTTTTTGGTGTTTAAAAAGCTGTGTGTGTGTGTGTGTGTGTGTGTGTGTGTGTGTGTGTGTGTGTGTGTGTGTGTGTGTGTGTGTGTGTGTGTGTGTGTGTGTGTGTGTGTGTGTGTGTGTGTGTGTGTGTGTGTGTGTGTGTGTGTGTGTGTGTGTGTGTGTGTGTGTGTGTGTGTGTGTGTGTGTGTGTGTGTGTGTGTGTGTGTGTGTGTGTGTGTGTGTGTGTGTGTGTGTGTGTGTGTGTGTGTGTGTGTGTGTGTGTGTGTGTGTGTGTGTGTGTGTGTGTGTGTGTGTGTGTGTGTGTGTGTGTGTGTGTGTGTGTGTGTGTGTGTGTGTGTGTGTGTGTGTGTGTGTGTGTGTGTGTGTGTGTGTGTGTGTGTGTGTGTGTGTGTGTGTGTGTGTGTGTGTGTGTGTGTGTGTGTGTGTGTGTGTGTGTGTGTGTGTGTGTGTGTGTGTGTGTGTGTGTGTGTGTGTGTGTGTGTGTGTGTGTGTGTGTGTGTGTGTGTGTGTGTGTGTGTGTGTGTGTGTGTGTGTGTGTGTGTGTGTGTGTGTGTGTGTGTGTGTGTGTGTGTGTGTGTGTGTGTGTGTGTGTGTGTGTGTGTGTGTGTGTGTGTGTGTGTGTGTGTGTGTGTGTGTGTGTGTGTGTGTGTGTGTGTGTGTGTGTGTGTGTGTGTGTGTGTGTGTGTGTGTGTGTGTGTGTGTGTGTGTGTGTGTGTGTGTGTGTGTGTGTGTGTGTGTGTGTGTGTGTGTGTGTGTGTGTGTGTGTGTGTGTGTGTGTGTGTGTGTGTGTGTGTGTGTGTGTGTGTGTTGGGGGCTGGGGTGTAGCTGAAGTGCTTTACCATCCTCATATGATGCAGTAATTGAGCTATGTGTTGAAGCTAGGAAGGAACAGCATCCACAGGGTAGTGAGTGAGTCATTCTTTAATAAAACCATCCACTCTAGTCTCCTTGATGCCTCCCCGGCTGAATAACTCAAAATGCCTCTGACTGTCTGTATTTCTCAAGCCCTGTCGTCCGTTGCATCATGGGTCAGTGAGCAAATTCCTCAGACTAATTGGAAGTACGATATGAAAATATTGGCCTAGGAAACCATAATCCCCACATCCCCCTGTGATAAGGAAAAGCAAGCAAATCATGGTTTGCTGCTTTGAACTGTAGCAAGAAAACAGCAAAACTCTCCCAGTCACTTGAAAGACGATTGTTCGGGGAAGCCTGGACACCCGGAGACAGCATCTAAGGGCACATCAACACAGCAGGGATAAAGCCGAAATAAGCGACGCAACTTGAGCTACGTCAATTGCGTAGTTTAAGTCGAAATAGCTTATTTCGTCTTTTGGCGCTGTCGACACAGCAGGAAGACCGAGAAAGAGCACGCTTCCTCCGACTGCCCTTACTCCTCGTACAATGAGGATTGTAGGAGATGAAGACGCCCTCCCGCTCAACATTATTTTGACATTGTACTGTCGACGTGGACTAAATGTCCCCCAGTAAGCCACTGAGACTGAAAACACATCACTGCCTCATATGCAATAAAGACCGCAATCACATGGCAGAAATATCGCCAGCATCTCATTTAGGTTCTGTTAACTGTCACACCTCTAAAGCTCTGTGGTGTGATGCAACAGATGCGTAAAGCTGGATTAAGCTTTGCAGAGACATATCTTCCGTCTCAGCCTATTCTGGCTCCTCGTTTAGCACAGGAACCATTGTAGCTTCTTCAATAGGGCTGATCTTCTAAGACACAGGGCAACCTCGATTCCCACAGAGGTAAGGATGTTTGGGGCCAGGCCCATTTATTCATCTCAGCGGCAGAAAGTCAAAGATCACAGTGTGCAGCTAAAAGGGGATAAATGGCATTGAGTGATTCTATCTGCTAAAAGCAAAGTTAAACAGGAATCTTAAAAATGGAAGGGACAGCGACCCGAGAAGGAATCCATCTCAGAGGGGTCGCTGTGTTAGTCTCTAACGAGCCACAGGGCTATTCTGTTGTTACAGACTAACAAACAAGGATAGTATCACCAGCTTTCCTGAGCAAAACCCACTTCATCAGATGATGAGGTGGGGTAGAACTAACAGAAACCAAGTTATTTAGAACAACAACAACAACGGTACCTGTCAATTGTCGGACTGGTGCTAATAAGGCTAATTAAGTAGGCTGGAAGCGTTCCTTACTTAGTTTCCCCTGCCTTTAACACTGCTTTTTTACATCTAAAGCTGTCTGTGTGTAATGCAACCTGAAATTAACGCCTTTGTACAAGCCCAGGAAACAGTGTCAAATTTGCAGGTGAATTGGCAGTGAAGAAGGGATACTATGCTAGAGTGTTGGATTCAGTATGGCTGGTTTTGTGTTATTAGGGGGCGGAGGAGGGAGCGTTCAGTAACCTACGACAAGGTTTGTGCAACCCACGTGTTGACGTCAGTTGAAAAGAGAAAACCAGGCAGAAGGATATGGTGTGGATAAGCCAGTGGGGGCTGGTTCGTTCTCCAACAGCTGATGACCCTGAGCCCCCTGCATGCCTCCACCCATGTGTGGCGCTGTGATTCATTCCGGAGTCAGGAACGCCAGGCCCCCGCGTGGCAGCGGCACCTCGGAAAGACCTGCCTGCTCCCCCGCCACGGCCGCATTTACAGACCATCCATTCACAAGCGGTGTCTCTGATTCCAATCGGGCCTACCTATCTGTCCGGCCCGTCTCCTTCAGTAGCATCTTGCTCTTACAAGCTCTTGCCTTGACCGCAATGTTTGGAAACAGAACGCTCGGGTCATTGTTAGTGTCACAATGCTCTCCTTGTGGTTCTCATGCCCACGCAGACCTCTCTCCCTCCTCAGAGCGCTCTATCTTTCGACACCCGGCCCCCGACCAAATGGGAGCGTCACTCTGTCAATTGTCCTGCCTGCCTGATAAAAGCGGGGCGCTCCAACAATATGTTTTCATCATTGCGGGGAAGTCAAATAGCAATTAATTGCACAGGAGTTATTCATACCTCTCAGTGGCTAGGCTAGGCAATGGAGTTAACATTCTGAGCTTAAACAGGGGCTCCCTTGTTCCACAGACACCGTGCTGGTGCTGATGACCCAGGGGATAAGGAAAAGAAGAGTTGCATTCTACAGCTCTTGGTCTGGTTCCTTTTAAAGCACAGTAATACGAAAAGCAGACAATCGATGGGCTTTGTCAGGAAATGGCGAGGCTAAGAACTGCCAGCTTGCTCTGTCGATTTCAATAATTCTGTGAATGGGGTTGTCAAATCAGAGTGATCGGAGAGACTTTTAAAGGCTCCATTTAGGTGCCGTTATAGTCATTTTAGAGCACTCCTCATGCATTACTTCCAGATAACAAGTGGCATTTTGCTTTAATTGTCATTTTTTTCTCCATTCCCAGTCCCATTGTCAATGTGAAATGTAACAGCTTTGAATCGTTTGGAAACCCAAATTAATATGCTGCTCTCTGTTTTAAAGAAGTTTTGCTTCTGTCCTCTTCCGGCTAAGGATATACTGCAGGGCTGTGTCTAGACTGGCAAGTTTTTCCGCAAAAGCGGAAAAACTTGCCAGCTGTCTACACTGGCCGCTTGAATTTTCGCAAAAGCACTGACTATCTCATGTAAGATTGTCAGTGCTTTTGCGGAAATACTATGCTGCTCCCGTTCGGGCAAAAGTCTTTTTCCGAAAGACTTTTGCGCAAAAGGGCCAGTGTAGACAGCTGAGATTTGTTTTGCGCAAAAAAGCCCCGATCGTGAAAATGGCGATTGGGGCTTTTTTGCAGAAAAGCACGTCTAGATTGGCCACGGACGCTTTTCCGCAAAAAGTGCTTTTGCGGAAAAGCGTACTGCCAATCTAGATGCTGTTTTCCGAAAATACTTTTAACGGAAAACTTTTCCGTTAAAAGCATTTCTGGAAAATCATGCCAGTGTAGACGTAGCCCAGGGGAAGAGTAGCCACTGCCATGCAGACCATAAACCAATGGCCTATATCACTGCTTAGAACCACCTCAACAATTCACATTTTCAAAAACCAATGAGCCCAAGAAAATGGTATTCTACTGCTATCTCAGGCTTTTTGCTCATTCTTAACAGTCTGCCTCTCTGCTTTCCACCTCTTCATTGCAGATAGTCAGGAAAGAGGGCATGATGGGGTAAAAAAATGCTAATTTGTTTTGTGTGCGTGAAAATTGTGGAAACCTGTCATGAAAAATTGGGGGGGGGGGGGGGATTTTCATGACGTGATGGGGAAAGGGGAAGGAAATGAAGATCTTGCTGTGAACCGTTGGGTTTGTTTTTGACAAATTTGCATCCCTATTTGGAAAATTCAAACACATAGGCTACGTGTGTGTGTATGTGTGTGTTCATCTTTTTTGTGATGAGAATGATTAATGGATGAGAATTTACACTCTCATAGAAGGCTCTATTAAAACAATCTCTAAATTAGAGAAAGTACAGTGCAGCCGTCTCAAGAGTTGAATAACTTTTGGCTTTGCCATAATAATCACTTAGGCCAGGTACTACAAAGTACGCAACTCCAGCTACATAAATATCATAGCTGGAGTCAACATACTTTAAGCTGAGCTTGGCACCCTGTTCACAGTAGGAGCTCAATGGGAGAAATGTGTCTGTCCGCTTCCCTTACTCCTCGCGACTGTGAGGAGTACTGGTGCCAACCGGGAGTGCCTGCAGAGTTTGATTTAGTGGGTCTTTACTAGACTGACTAAATCAAACACCAGAACAATCTCCATCACAACAAGTGGTGATGTGGCCTCTGTCTAGTGCTTTGAAAGTGGTACAATCACTGTGGACAATTCATGAGATATAGAATCTTATCCTAGGTTGATTTCTTCTCTGTGGGATACAATCCATCACCTTGTTACTGCCTTCCAAAATTAGCCGGCTCCTTGCATTTCACATGCATGCCATTGCTTTCTTTGATGGAAAAAGAAATAGAAGTCATTCTTCTTGCCAAACACACCCTGGAGCTCGGAGACATCCTAACGAGTCTAGCAGACCTTTGCAGCATGAGAAGAGACCATATGGAAAAGCCACACACCATGAGAAGATATTGGGCCGCTCTTACTTTTCCCATGCTAGAACAGAGGTGACACAGTGAACAGCTGGGATGTTGTTTTTGAATAGAGTGACCGATTTAATGAAACATGAAATTTATGAGCTGGCCAGCCCTAGGAATAATTAACGGCAGAGACCCTCTGGGGCCTGGAGACCTTCGTAGTCTTGGAAAGTTGTCTGCCTTGCTTTAGAATCTATGAGTTGCAATGAAGAATTCTGCAAATATTTTAGTAGTCGGGGGACTGGTGTGCAGCGGTTGAGGGTACAGATGCTGACGTGAAAGCACATTTGTCACTTGGCATATGAAACCCTAAACACCCCCACAACCAGACAGAGACAGCTGTTCAATTATTTCATTTCTTCCAGATCTTTTGTCTAACTGCCTTGGAGACCTCCAGTGAGGTGATCATGGAATTTTGTGCACTGAGACTATACAAAGAGCTCACAGTCAAATTTCGATTCTCTGGATCTAAGTCACCTAGCAAAGGTACACTCCGGCTGGGGTGAATGGACAAAGTTGGGGGAACTGTGGGTGGGAATGGCAGGATTCTGTGTTCTGTGAAGTACGGTCAACCTGGCACAGCTAGGGCATAAATAATACCTGTGTTTCTATTGATCTCCCTCTGGTTTAGCCGTCAGTTGGTTTTGACCGTTTTTTTGCCCAGGTGAACTAATATATAAACGTTATTACACCAAACACAACAACTGTGTAAAAGGCTGGTGAGACTGTCCCTATCCCAGCACCATTTGCTATGACAAAGTATTAGCTTTGGACTAGGGGGTATGCATAGAGGTGAAGCATACCCACTGTTGTCTAGAGTAAGTGTTCACTTACTGCGTTTGTTCCTGACACAGAATTTAGGCTCTACTCCGTGTGTGTGTGTGTGCGTAATATCACATGAACTTAAGAATCTAAACATTTATTAATGCAGGCACATACAGTAAGGAAAATAACAACTTTAATAAAGTTTAAAAAAAACTTCTGAAAAGACAAGAATTACAGACATAAATACAAAAATATGCATATTGTCCACAGTGTAATCTTAAAGACCTCCAAATTGAACTGTGAGGCTCTATGAAGCCTTTGCTACTTCTGTATGGTACCCATATGGCCCCCATTGTACTGATATCTGAGCACTTCATAATGCACAGGGCAGGGAAGTACTATAATCCTCCTTTCACAGAGAGGAACTGAGGCACAGGGAAATTAAGGGTCTTGCCCATGGTCACACAGGAAGGCTGTGACAGATTGAAGGATTGAAATCTTGCAAATGACAAAATTCTTCCTACAGCTTGTACGTGCTAACAAATAGCAGAATGCCCACCAGGGGTGTGCACTAATGTATGGGGCAGAAATAAGGGGTGCTGTCTCTGGCTATCCATAAGTAGCTCTGGCTCTCTCCAGCACCTTGAGGCATGGGGCAACAGGATTCTGGCTGCCCCTGTGCATTGGTGCAAAGAAGGGGAAGGGATTTCTCATCCTCTGCTTTTCAAGCTGGTGGACGTCTGCAAGGGCAGCGACTCTCTGGTGCATGTTTAGCTGGTGCCTAGCGGGGTACTGGAAAATAAAAAAGTGGCTTTTGTTTATAAAGTTCGATTCAACTCGGACCGAAACTATGTCTGCTCAGATCTCCACCCCAAACGAGATGTGAGCTGACAACACACTTAGCCAACAAAACACACTACAAAAGCATTAGATCACCAAAACAGCTCCCGTTGGCTGTGTATCCCACAAGGGTGGGACACTGCCAATTAGGACAGTGTCACTGATGAACATTGCTGGTTTGTGTTTTACCGGTGCCTTGATCCGGCCGTACGGTAGAAGTTTGGGAGGGAAATGGGACTGATGAAGAAGTACAGTGGGACCTGTGCATTCAGTACTTCAACTTGATCATTTGGTGCCAAATCCTCAGCTGGTAAAGAGCAGCCTAGCTTTGTTCACTTGGTTGGAGGTAGGCTGATTTACACTCGCGGGGAATCTGGCCCGTTTTTATAGCAGCCCATCTTGTGGGTGCAGCATCTATCCAGTAAGACATGAAAAGGTGGAAGGCAGAGAGCCGGAGACATTCTCATTTGCACTCACTTTACGTGCCCCTTTGCAGTGCAGTGTGCTGTAAAGGTGCCTTAGGCCACCTCTTCACTTGCCATGTCAGAGATCGATCTTCTGGCATTTGATTTAGTGAGTCTCATTAAGACCCTCTAAATTGAATGCTGAAGGCAGCTCTAGTAAGCACTGCTACGCCTTGCAGTCACAAGGAGTAAAGGAAGCCGACAGGAGTGTTTGCTCCCAGTGGCTCCCCTCTATGAAGCTCCAAGGTCTGCTTAAGGTAAGCCGACTCCAGCTACATATTTTACATAGATGGAGTTGCGTCCCTTAACCTGACCTTCCAGCTCTAGTGCAGACCAAGCCTCAGAGTAACCCAGAAATCAGGCCACAGGGTTCTCTATGGGTGTGTCTAGACTACATGGCTCCGTCGATGGAGCCACGTAGATGAGTTTACTAGACATAGCAAAATGAAGCGGCGATTTAAATAATCTCTGCTTCATTTATATCAAAATGGCCGCTGCGCTGTGCTGATCAGCTGATTGTTGGCACAGCGCGGTAGTCTAGATGGGAATCAGCCAACCTCAGAACCCTTTGTCGTCAGATCCTGTAAGCCTCATTTCACGAGTGCTGGGGTTGGCTGATCCCCGTCTAGACTACCGCGCTGTGCCAACAATCAGCTAATCGGCACAGCGCAGCGGCCATTTTGATATAAATGAAGCAGAGATTATTTAAATCGCCGCTTCATTTTGCTATGTCTAGTAAACTCATCTACGTGGCTCCATTGACGGAGCCATGTAGTCTAGATACACCCCCAGTAAGAAACTGAATCTAGTTTGCTCTGGTGTCCCAGTTAAATAAACTGAATAACCTATCTGATTATGAAAACTAGGACTCGCTGCTTCTTCCTGTATATAACACCCGTGATCTGTGCTTGCTTCAAAAATGGAATAGCTTGAGAGGTTTGATACTTCTGCATCACCACTGCTGTCTTTCATTTATAGATACTATCCAGAGATTTCCCCCTGGAAAAGAAGGATCCCAACAATCTTGTTCAGTGCCTCATATGGTACATTTGAGTAAACTGAACTGGCATCTGCAAGAAGCCGCCAAGCCAGCATTGGCTTTTCAGAGAGAAAGCAGCCTTCTCAGAAATGTAACATAGTTAATGAATCCCAGAGGAGACCAGGCTGAGTTTTTGCTACTGTAAATAGACTTCATTATTCTGGGGCAGTTTGGGGCCAAAAGACAGTCCAAAAACTTTGGAAAGAGTAAGTAACTGTCTCCGTTCTTTACTGGTCCCCTTCAGTGTCATCGGAGAATATTAAACCAGCAAAGCAGAAAGGTTGGTTATTTCTTCCATTGACTTGGCAGAACTTGGACTGTGATTTTTTTTCCATTTGTATGTCCCACTGGTTAAGGGCCGTACATGAACATCCCCCCTCCACCAATACTCCCCGGAAAAACAACTCACCAGCAACAATGACTGGTTTGAAAATGATTGAAAGAACTAACCAAACCTGGCCATGTCTCCCTGACAGTGCTTATAACAGTTTGACCATTGCTATAACATTTTCAGGCATCGAATCAGGATGAAACAGGTCCCCCTTTGTTTGTAATGCTGGTTACATCACTTGTGTTTGACCAACTTGACTTAAAACATAGGTGGGAGCCAATGTTCCTGGTACGTCTGCCCATAAGTAGCTCTGTACTGCAGGAGGTCCATAATGATACCACTAAACCCCTGTTCTAAGTACAGAACAACACTGTGGCAGCTCAAATCCGTCTCTGTTTTAACTCTTGGCAAATATTGATTTTTTTAAGGCAACCACTGGCTACAGTTTCTTTGGCCCAAAGTTTTGTTCAGATTTGACCGTTCCTTAAACACCATCACAACAGGACTTCTAACACCAGAGGAAGATAAGGGAGTGGAGGCAGATTAATATTACATAAGTCACAGTGGTGTGGACACCACTCTGTCTAAACTCTTACAGTTTTTGAGGAGGCAGGCATTACTACATCATGTAAATCTACCTCAGCACCTTCATTAGCACAGACAGAACCCCAGGGTCATTGAAAAAAAGCCAGTCAATCAACGGGAGCAAACAGAAATCCAAGACCCCTAAAGGAACTCTACTTCCATTAAAACAAAAAACAAAAATACCAGCCAGGCCCATCTGTCCACCCCTCCAACTTTTGCTTAGTCCAGGATTAAGCCTCTCCTTCTCTGTAGACTGTATGGGTATGTCTAGACTGCACCCCTCTGTCTGCAGAGGGATGCAGATTAGGCAGGTTGATATTGCAAATGAGGTAGGGATTTAAATATCCCGCGCCTAATTTGCATAAAAATGGCCACCGCGTTTTGCCAACTCAGTACTTTGTCGGCAGAAAGCAGCAGTCTAGAGGGGGATCTGTGGCGAAAGAAAGCCTTTTTCGACAGATCCCTTATGCCTCCTGCAAGGAGGTTTACAGGATCTGTCAAAAAAGGCTTTCTTTCTCAACAGATCCCTCTCTAGACTGCTGCTTTTTGCTGACAAAGTGCTGTCAGTAAAACGCGGTGGCCATTTTTATGCAAATTAGGCACGGGATATTTAAATCCCTGCCTCATTTGCAATGTCAACCTGCCTAATCTGCATCCCTCTGCCAACAAAGGGATGCAGTCTAGGCATACCCTATAGGACACTTAGGATAGGACGGTGCTCCTGGGGTCTGTTCTCCAGCCCCACGCTCAGCTTCTCGAACATCATCCACCCTCTCCTGGAGCCCATTCTCATATGGCATCCCTACTCTCCCAATCAAAGGAGGCAGTATGACCAAGGAGAGGGATTTCCTACCAGTTGTTTTGTGGTGATGGAGAGGCCACATTCTCCTATCTGCCCACCCACAGCCATTTGGAGTTTGTGAGGCAGAGCCACCCTTTTCAGCCGTGAACAAAGGGGGTCCCTCCTAATTTTAAAGATTTGTGAAGTGAGATGCTATGAGGTTCAAGTGACATGACCCAGACTACTTAGTAAGTCAGTGTCAGTCTTGGAAATAATGAGCCATGACTTTCAGGGTCACATCCTCTGCAGTTGTACATTGGTGAGGCTCATCTGAAACCATTGAAATCAATGGTGCTAGGCTGCATCAGGCCTTCAGACTTGTGCTCTTTCCAATACACAATGTTCCTCCATCGGATGGACACATGGATATAGATGGGGGGTGGGTCAAATAATGGCCCACCAGCTGGATCCAGTCTACCAGGGGCCCCCGCCACTATATTTAGAACATAAGAACGGTCGTACTGGGTCAGACCAAAGGTCCATCTAGCCCAGTATCCTGTCTACCGTCAGTGGCCAGCACCAGGTGCCCCAGAGAGGGTGGACCGAAGACAATGATCAAGCGATTTGTCTCCTGCCATCCCTCTCCAGCCTCTGACAAACAGAGGCCAAGGACACCATTTTATCCCCTGGCTAATAGCCTTTTATGGACCTAACCTCCATGAATTTATCCAGCTTCTCTTTAAACTCTATTATAGTCCTAGCCTTCACAGCCTCCTCTGGCAAGGAGTTCCACAGGTTGACTACACGCTGTGTGAAGAAGAACTTTCTTTTATTAGTTTTAAACCTGCTACCCATTAATTTCATTTGGTGTCCTCTAGTTCTTCTATTATGGGAACTAATAAATAACTTTTCTTTATCAGCCCTCTCCACACCACTCATGATTTTATAGACCTCTATTATATCCCCCCTCAGTCTCCTCTTTTCTAAACTTTACCTGTGTCTACTCAAGTACAGGCAATTGCAGCGCCTTTTGGCCGTGGATTACCATTCCCAACCAATGGGAGCTCCGGGAAGTGTTGTCCCAGTCTGCACCACTTCCCACCGCTCCCCGTGGTTGGGAATGGTAATCCACGCCCAATGGGAACTGTGATTACCAGTGCTTGCAGAGGAGCAGATAAATACAGTGTCGATGGCGCGCAAGGGGTTAACTCTGGTCAACCATGCCATTTTATTCCCCACCCCTCATATAGACACAAGCCCCTACAAGCTATGATGGAAAGGGTCTCCCTCTATTAGCATATATTCTTTCTGAAAAATATTGCATAACTATTCATTCTTTAAATGGCCGTTGTACATTTTCCTCATGCCCCATAGCGGGATGAAGGAAGAGAGAGCCCAGAATGGTAGACTTTATACTGAAGATGCTTTGGTGGCTTTAGGCCATTTTTATTCCATTGTCTTCTGCATTGCTTGGAGCATGATGAACATTTTACTGTCTTGGCTCCATAAAGAAGGAGCTGGACTGTGACTTCTATTGTCTGATAACTTTGAAGGTTGACTTCCTCAAGAAAGCCTTCTTCCTGCCAAATCGCAGCGTAGCGGTGCCCAAAGACGATTGACAAAAGGCTTGCATGCTCCTGGAGAAGATTAAAGAATTATCTAAGCATGAAATTGTTCAGGGAAAAGTTGCACAATTTGTAAAGATTCATGATGACGATTGACCAAGACACTGTTCAACAGGAAATGGTGACAACAAAAACAGTGAGGCTACACAAAAGCAGTACAGTTAATGAGTGGAACATTGTGTGCATGGAGGGATGACTGGACTATGTAGGTTGTATCTCAGTCAAGAGGTCGATGGTAGACAATAAGAGCCATATGGAATAACGTCAGAGGTGCCCGATGTCTTAAGACCTGAGCCGAAAGCCTTATGCATTTGTTTAACTTTATGCACATTTGGTGCCGCTGCTGAGGTGAGGTCAAGGTGCCACAGATGGGGGTGAAGACTGAGACCTGTGATAATTTGTATTAGAGTGGTGACTTGAGCCTACAACCACGTTTAGGAGCTGACTGCATTAAGTGCTGGACAAACATAGGCCTGGTCTGTACTGGGAGTTTAGGTCGAATTTAGCTGCAGGTCAATTTTCTAAACAATGTGTCCAAGCTACCAAGCCCATTGTGTCAACCTTAAGAGCCACTGAAGTCGATTTCGGTACTCCTGTTTTTACGAGGAGTAACACAAAATTGGACCTTGCGTGGTTGAATTTACAGTAGTGTAGACCCAGTGTTGAGAAAGTCAACACTCTTGGCGGCATCCCACAGTGCCCCACAGTGACCGCTCTGGTCACAACTTGCACCTCTACTGCTCTCTAGATAAAAAGGAAAACCCCATGGAAAGTTTGAATTTCATTTCCTGTGTGGGAGATGATGAGGGAGAAAATGCAGCTGCTTTTGCGGAAAAACTTGCCAGCTGTCTACACTGGCCACTTGAATTTCAGCAAGAACACCGACGATCTCATGTAAGAAATCAGTGCTTCTTGCTGAAATACTATGCTGCTCCCATTTGGGCAAAAGTCCTTTTGCGCAAAAGGGCCGGTGTAGACAGCTCAGATTTGTTAGCGCAAAAAATCCCCGATCGTGAAAATGGCGATCGGGGCTTTTTTGCGCAAAAGCGTCCGTGCCAATCTGGACGCTCTTTTCCGCAAATGCTTTTAACGGAAAACGTTTCCGTTAAAAGCATTTGCGGAAAATCATGCCAGTCTAGACGTAGCCCAGGAGAATGCCTTTTCATCTTTGAAGGCTGCGATGGAGCACGCGGATGCATGTCTGGAGAGAATCCCTTCTACCCTGTGCAGAACAACTTTCCCTCCTCAATCAGTTCTGTAGCCTCCACTCCCAGGAGCACCAGGACGTGGTGGTGGGGACTCAAGGGCAGTCTCACACTCAACCTCCAGGCTCTCAGGAGACAAAAGGCTGTCCTGACGTTTCTGATTCTCCCCCTCAATCCCTTTGGGCCCAGCATGGACATCTTTTCTATCCCTACTCTCTTTCCTAAATAAAAACACAGGATCTCTGAACAACAGTCTCTTTATTGCTTGTATAGCAGGGCAGGGTGGGGGATTTCCAGCAAACACACCGAATGTAGGCGCACTCTGTTGACTCTCAAAACTGGCCATTCGTAAAGCTTTCTTCCCAAGCCTCTCTTAGTTGCACTGCCCCAAACTGTGCTCGCCTTATTGCTCTGGTGTCTGGATGCTCAAAATCTCTGGCTAGGTGCTGTGCCTCAGCTCCCCATCCTACCAGATAACGTTCCCCCTCGCTCTCACAAATATTACGGAGCACACAACAGGCAGCCATCACAAAGGAAATGTTGCATTTGCTGATGTCTAACATAAGAACATAGAACATAAGAATGGCCGTACTGGGTCAGACCAAAGGTCCATCCAGCCCAGTAGCCTGGCTGCCGACAGTGGCCAGCACCAGGTGCCCCAGAGGGGGTGGACCGAAGACAATGATCAAGCAATTTGTTTCCTGCCATCCTTCTCCAGCCTCTGACAAGCAGAGGCCAGGGACACCATTTCTATCCCCTGGCTAATAGCCTTTTATGGACCTAACTTCCATGAACTTATCTAGCGTCTCTTTAAACTCTGTTGTAATCCTAGCCTTCACAGCCTCCTCTGGCAAGGAGTTCCACAGGTTGACTACACACCGTGCGAAGAAGAACTTTCTTTTATTCGTTTTAAACCTGCCAAATCAAATCATTTAAACATAGTCAGGAGACTCCCAAACCTTCCCTTTACATGCTCAAAAGCACATTCAACCTCCCTTCTGCACTTGCTCAGCCTGTAGTGGAACGGCTTCTTACTGCTGTCCAGGCTGCCCATGTACAGTGTCAAGAGCCATAGGAGCAAGGGATAGGCTGGGTCGACAAGGATCACTATTGGCATTTCCACCTCTCTGATTCTAATTTTACAGTCTGGGGGAAAAAGGCCCAATTTGCGGCTTTCCAAAGAGGCTGGAGTTCCTAAAGATGAGTGCAACATGCACCTTCCCCCACCAGTCCGCGTTGATGTCAGATCTTGTGATCTGCCAGCGCCTGCAGCCCCATGGAGAAGGACCCTTTGTGGACTATGTACTCGTTGGCAAGGTGGCCAGGGGCCAAGATGGGGATGTGCGTTCCATCTATCGCCCCAACGCAGTTAGGGAACCCCATCGTGGCAAAGCTCTCCACTATGGTATCCATGTCTCCCAGAGTCACTACCCTCTGTGGCAGAATGATATTGACGGCTTTGGCTACTTGCATAATAGCTCTTACTTTAGATTTCCCCATTCCATATTGATTCCCAACTGATCGGTAGCTGTCTGACATTGCAAGTTTCCACAGGACTATTGCCACGCCCTTCTCCACTGTCAGAGCAGCTCTCATTCGGGTGCCGCTGTGCTTCAGGGCAGGGGAAAGCCATTTGCAAAGTTCCACAAAAGTGGCCTTGTGCACGTGGACGTTTTGCAGTTGTCCCATATCTGTCGCACTCTGCGTCCCCACCGGTCTGTGTGTGTCCGACAGCACCAGAACCAGCATTCCACTGTTTCCAGAGGCTCGATTGTCGCCTGCATTTCCAATTCGCTCAGGGCTTGCCTGAACAGCATGCCCGTGGCACCCCGAGATTTCTCCTCATCCTCTTCCTGGAGTGATGTGCATACGCTCTCGACATATTCCAGCATTAGGCGGATCAAGATAGATATCAACATCACAATGCTTTGATGCACAACGGGATTCAGGACTGGGTTCATGCTTGCACTGCTATGGCATCTGTGCAGGTAACCAGGGCCAAAAAAGGGCACGAAAAGATGGTTTCCCGTTGATGTAAAGTGAGGAGGGAGGGAGTAGATGAACACATTATAGAATGCTGACGACATGAACCCAGAACCACTCTCTGCACAATTTTGGAGCCTGCGTGCTCCGGGAGCATAGCCCAGAATGCAAAGTGGTGCAGGCACTGTGGGATAGCTACCCATAATGCATTGCTCTCAGAGTCGGCAGTCTCCCTACTGGGCACATGCTTCTTCAAACTTTGTTGAATTCTTGTGCACAATGGAGACACAAACCTTTGATTTACCAAATCACGAGGCAAGAAATCGACCTGAATAAATTCAACCTTTTTCTCGTCATGTAGACATGGCCATACTAAGAGACAGTCCCTGCTCTGCATAGCGTATAACTGCAACAGACAAGGCAGGAAATATTTTATCCCCATTTTACAGAAGGATTAAGTCATTTGCCCAAGATAACACAGGCAATCTGGGATAATGACAGAGCCAGACAGCCTTCATGCTAGCCCAGCACTTTAATCACACCACCATCCTTGGTTTTGATTTCACCTCCTCCCCGTCACAAAGAGGATGACTCTCCCCTCCATGTGCAGGGTGTTGCTGGAAGAAGGAGCACCGCAGAGCTGTGCTTTATGCCCTCCTCCCCCCGGCTTTGTTGAATTTGGCACTATATTTATGCTCACACACCCCAGAGCAGACTAGCTTTGTCTAGACACAACGCCAGGCTACATGTCAGAAGAGGGTTTCAAATGCCAGCATTCCAACCTCAGCGGTTTTAGTGGAGGTGGCAAAACAACGCCATGATAATCCTGTTCCATGGTGGCTTTCATGGTAAAATGAAGCCCTTGGGGGGGTCTGAGTTAGACCCTGTATGTGCACTGCTTTCAGGACGGCTCTAGGACTGGAGGTCCATCTGTGTGGAAGCCCTCCTGACAGGCAACAGCTGTATTTGATATAAACCAGCTCAGGTTCCACATATTTAGCAGTGCTGGAGGAAGCACTTTTGCTTTCCACCAGCTTCACTTTTTCCCCTGCAATTTCTGAATTAAATTCCGCAAGTGTGTAGCACCGCTCTCACCGGCCTTTTGGTCAGTGACATGGAAACAGATGTGGAAAATTAGACCAATGCGTCTGGACTTTATTTTTCTATCAGTTCTTCCTGTCCATTTGCCAGCTTCTATTTCGCCCATCTGCTTGTTTCTCCAGTAAACACCTTCACAATTTCTCCCATGCTGAGAACGTTAGAACATTCTTTCCTCTAATGTTCAAAACTCACTCCCTTCTCTTCTTCCTCCTCTTCAAAGCCTGCTTCTGTTATGTTGCCTGCTGGGAGGTGTCAGCTGATAAAGCCAGGTTCCTCTGCCTTTAACAACTGCGTTTTCACATCAAAAACTAAAAATGGGACACTTCCAGCCTACTTAATTAGCCTCATTAGCACCAGTCTTACAATTGACATGTACCTTTTGTTGCTGTTATATATATCTTGGTTTCTCTTTCTACTCCAGCACATCTGAACAAGTGGGGTTTTGCCCACTAAAGCTCATGATACTCTCTCTCTCTCTCTCTCTCTCTATATATATATTTGTTAGTCTCTAAAGTGCCACAGAACTACTCGTTGTTTTTAAATTTACAGACTAACACACCTACCCCTCTGAGATTGTTCAGCTGATAATGGCTGAACAGAGAACGTTCCAGTATAGAAGTTACCTCTGAGACTTACAAACCAAAACATCTGCTCCACCTGTGAAGCAGGACTTATCAACCCAGTTGCAAAATCAGGCACCGCATTTCTGCTTTGGTCTGCATGCACGAGATACATTAGAGCATCCAAATATGCATTTGCACGTTCTGGTGGCATGCACAAATGCAGGCTTGTCACTTGGGGTATGTCTAAACTACATGGCTCCGTCGACGGAGCCATGTAGATTTGTTTGTTTGGCAAAGGGAAATGAAGCCGCGATTTAAATAATCGTGGCTTCATTTAAATTTAAATGGCTGCTGCGCTGAGCCAACAAACAGCTGATCAGCTGTTTGTCGGCTCAGCGTGCTAGTCTGGATGCTCCCGTGCCGACATGAAAGCCCTTTATCGACCTCCCCGGTAAACCTCATCCTACGAGGCATAACGGGGAGGTCGATAAAGGGCTTTCAGGTTGGCGCGGGAGCGTCCAGACTAGTGTGCTGAGCCGACAAACAGCTGATCAGCTGTTTGTTGGCTCAGCGCAGCAGCCATTTAAATTTAAATGAAGCCGCGATTATTTAAATCGCGGTTTCATTTCCCTTTGCCAATCAGCCTAATCTACATGGCTCCGTTGATGGAGCTATGTAGTTTAGACACACCCTTGTGTGTGGATTAATATGTCACTTTTTGGTGTGGAAGCTTGCAGAAACTCTGACCCTCAGAGTCAGCAGTTCTAGCTGCAAAATCTTCAATGGAAGCTGTCAATTAATGATGTTAGCTGGATTTAATTTATAAGGAGCTTGGAGCACAAGGAAGCTCAGCAGAACAGCATTCCTTCCCTCTTCATTAATCCAGAATTGCCTGCTCTAGTTACTAGCAAAGACACATTGTATTTAGTGACACCCCAAGGAATGGCTGGTTGAATGACACTGCGACTTTTGGAGTTTCTACAGACTTCAGTGAGCATCACGGTATTACAGACACTAAATCCTCCTCTGCAAATAATTGGACATGGTAATTCCGGATTACCTGTAATTAACGAGGAAGAAGATATGGTGCCTCCAGAGTTCTGGCATGTTGTTCTCTGGTTGATCTTTAATTGTTCAGGCTTAATATTGTCTCTTTGCTTCATGAACGTCTCTTTTGCAGCTCCTTAGGAATTCAGCCCAGGGCTTAGCAACCGGCGTGGATTTTGTCTGAAGTACGTTTTGGTCTTGTGTTCAGTACACTCTCTCATGGGCACAAACGTATGCACACATGCACTGTATGCAGGTGTTGCTGAAGGAGGCTAAATATGCCACTGTCAGAATCAATGAGGCTACGTCTACACTGGCGGCTTCTTGCGCAAGAATAGCTTTTCTTGCGCAAAAACTTGCCGGGTGTCTACACTGCCTGTGCATTCTTGCGCAAGTAAATTTACAGTACAGCGTCGGAAAACAGGGCTTCTTCCGGAAGAGTTATTCCTCTCCCCACAAGGAATAAGCCCTCTTGTGGAAGAGGGCAGCCTAGACAGGCAACATGAATTTCTTGCGCAAGAAACCCCTATGGCTAAAATGGCCATCAGAGCTTTCTTGCGCAAGAGAGCGTCCACACTGCCATAGACTCTCTTGCGCAAAAGCACCTGCCAGTGCAGACGTGCTCTTGTGGAAGACTTTTTGCGCAAGAACTCTTCCGCAAAACAGTTCTTGCACAAGAAGCTGCCAGTGTAGACGTAGCCTTAGAGTTTTCCCATTGACATTGGTGTAAACATTTTTTGCTTGGTTTCAGTGGATGCCACATATATGTCAGTGGTTACATTTCCCAGGGACTCTTGTCAAGTGCCGTTTGGTTCCAGTTGAAGGGGATGCACACACCTTGACTGTAACGTAGCTTTGGTTATCAGGTTCCAATTAATCTAAAAGTAGTGCAAAATCATGCTGTGTTCCACCCCAGTGATGACTGCATTTTAGTGGAGGCCCAAGCAGAAGGATTCCTTTGACCACCTCATTCTGATTCTGTAGATACATGGAGGTTCTTAAAAAGCACTATTATAAATCAATATCCAATCAGTGCTTTCTTTACCTGAAAGGTCTGCAGGCTCCCAGTGTCTGATTCGCTGTTTTGGGGCAACAGAAGTGGCAGCCAGCATACCCCTCAGCCCACACGGCTTCCCGCAGCTCCCATTGGCTGGGAACAACAAATGGCAACCAATGGGAGCTGAGGAGCTCCATTCCTAGAGACTCCAGAAATGTAAAACGTCCAGGTGTGCCAGATTTGCTCTGCTGGGCTGGGAACTGAAGTTTGCTGATCCTCCACCCAGTGGAGGGAAAAAATGTGAAACACAATGACCCGATCATCAGCTGACCTCTGCTCTTGGCAGCATGATTTTTTACCAAAAAGAAAAAAAATCAGCTTATGATCGAGTATATACGGTAAGTTTCAGACACAACAGACTGTGGGCCTGGGAGCTTTTCAGTAATATCTGTCTCTCGGGCTGTGTCTACACTACACTTCTTTTTCAGAAAAAGACTCTTTTTTCGGAAGAGGCTTTTCCGTAATTTGGCCCATCTACACTGGGCCAAATTTCGGAAAAACTTCCTCTTTCGGAAGAGCCCTTCTTTCTTGTGAAACGAGGCTTCCAAGGCTTCCAAAATAGCACGTCTGTTCTTCCAAACAAAATTTCAGAAGAGCAGACGTGTTCCCTGGATGCAGTGGAGTTTTTCCGGGATACTTCTGGTATCGTAGAAAAACTCTGTAGCATAGACGTAGCCTCAGCATCATAGTTCAGTGGAGAAACAGAAACCAGTGGTATGATGAGATGAAGATAACTCATAGCCTGCCCTAGTGTACATGTGCCCACAGGTAACACAATGCTATGGGCATGAACTGGCAGTATGTGTGGACCACCCCTTTTTAGAATGTGTCGGTATGTTTTATGACTAGCTGAGCCACATTTATTAACAGGTAGCAACCCTTTTATTTTGGTATCCAATCAGCACCTTAGTCAAATGCCCTTATTGAGACTGTTGTGACAGACCCTCCCCACATTAAATGGACGTATGAACACAAATTGCTTCATGTATTGCGCTTTGGACAAATTGTGCTTTGGACAAATTGCTTCATGTAACCTATCAATCTTCATGACATAATCCTCTGGGTCTGTTTATCTTATTTTGGTGTGTGTATCATTCTTGAGTGTAAAATTAGACATTGGAGTGCACTACGGTTTTTGAATGTGTGACTGAAAGCCAGCAGGGGTGTTTCCTTCAATGTCTTGATGACCGACTGTTAAACAATCACTTTTGTCCTTTAAGCCTTAGCAGTGGTTGGTCTGGGGAAGTCAGATGTCCAGCCCGGTGACTTCCCATGCAAAAACGGGAATCTTTAAAAACAATAGGAAAGTAGGAGTCTTTTGTCTTTGGTGGGTACATCCAGGAGAGTGAACCAAAGACTCCAGGGTGAGGAACTGCCCTGGTTTGAAGGCTTATCTGGAAAAGGAACTGTTTTAGAGTGACCTTGTAAGAGGTTTGTATTGAGGAATTAGAATTAGCTACGTGTTTTATGTTATTTTGGTTTGTAACCTACTTTGCTCTGCCTGTTCTTACTTATTACCCCTTACATCTTACTTCTTCTACTTAATAACTATTTATATTGGGTTTGGTAGAAAATAAAAGTAATTTTCATGGAATCATAGAACACTAGAACTGGAAGGGACCTTGAGAGGTCATCAAGTCCAGTCCCTTGCCCTCATGGCAGGACCAAGCAGTGTCTAGTCCATCCTTGAGAGGTGTCTGTCTAACCTGCTCTTAAATATCACCAGTGATGGAGATTCCACAACCTCCCGAGGCAAATTATTTCACTGTTTAACTACCCTGACAGTTAGGGTATGTCTACACTAGCCCCCTAGTTCGAACTAAGGAGGCTAATGTAGGCATTTGAAGTTGCAAATGAAGCCTGGGATTTAAATATCCTGGGCTTTATTTGCACCTCCCCATCCAGGTACCATTTTTAAATCCCCTTAGTCTGAACTAACTGCCCGTGGCTACACATGGCAGTCAAACATTAACTCGAACTAAGTCCTTAGTTTGAGTTAACTGTTACACCTCGTGGAACCCATTCTGTCACCTACAAACATCAGAGCAGCTATACTGGGTCAGATCAATGGTCCATCTAGCCCAGCATCTGCCGACAGTGGCAAGTACCAGATAGAAATGACCTGACCAAAGCAATTTATTGAGTAATCCAGCCCCTGTCATCTCATGTCTGGCAGTCAGAAGTTTAGGCACACCCAGAACATGGACTTGTGACCATCTCGGCGAATGATGGACCTACCCTAACTTAGCAAATTCGTTTTTGAGACCAGTTCTGCTTTTGGCTTTCTCCCCTTGCCTGTCATTGGCCGCACCTCTCCCCTGGCCTCTCCTTACCTGCAAGTAATCTATCACCTAAGCATGTTCGTCAAAGGTTAGCTCATTCGGGGCAGGTTATCCCCGTTTTTAAGCCTCTGAAACACAACCCTGCGTACACACGTGGGGTTCCTGAAAGCTGTATATAGATACACTGAAACAAATAGGCAGACCAACTTCAAAAAAAAATCACACTTTTAGTTTGAACCAAATTGTTGGATAGAATCCATACATACAATAATTCCTGTAATTCCCGCTTGGTTTGTATTAATGGGCTGCTGCAAAGATTGTTTGGCCAAAGCATGGTCCTCCATGCTCAGTGGTTCCATCTGGAAGTCTTTGACATCAGAAACAGGCAATCCGGATTGCTCCGGCTGCAGGAACCTAGAAACCACAAGAGGAGGGAGTTTCTGTAGGTGAATAGGAAACAAGGATTCTAATGAGAGTTTGCTCCTGTTTATCTCGTGACGGGATGGTAGATTGGGTAACTGATAGTCTGACAATATCACAGGTAAAGAGGCAACTGAAGATGTCCCCTCGCAAATAGGGGACAACATAAGGTTTCAGGTTTCCAAGAAGGCCTTTGTAAATTCACACCCTAAAGTAAGGTATCAGCCACACAACCTCTGTGGTTTAATGTCTTTCTTGTTTTCCTATTATCTGAGTGGATAAGACTGGATCTTCATAGGAGGCCGTGCAAGAGGTCTTCATCATGCAGCCATTATCTTTAAGAGTTGGAAGTCTCTCTCCCAGAGTAAAATTCACCCAAGCAGATGTAAGTGTGCCTTAAATATTGTTTTCACCCTCCTACCCATCAGACACATGCACAAGAGACGACAGATGTCTTTACATCAGTGCACTCTGGGGGAGGAGCTTGGGGGATTGACAAGTACAGGTCAGACCTCCCTGGTCCAGAACGACAGTATTTGCCGGATCAAGGGAGGTGCCACCTGCCACGGGCCCTGAGCCAGCCGGACCCCTGCCTCTGAATCCCTGTACTCCCTCCCCAGACAAGCTGTCCACTCTGCTGCCACCAGTCCTGGCCCCAGGCTGCCATGGTAAGTGGAAACATTTCCCTAGCCCCCAAAGCCATGCTGCAGCCTGATGCTGCTGTGGGCGCCTGGGGTTCCCCAGCTCCCAGCTCTGCACTGCCATGTGCTGCCACCAGAGTTCCCTGGTCCCCATCCCAGCACTGCTGTGGGGCTCCTGCTGCCCGTCTGCCCCCCCCATGCTGACTCTCCTGCTATCGTATCAGAGGGGTAGCCGTGTTAGTCTGGATCTGCAAAAGCAACAAGGAGTCCTGTGGCACCTTATAGACTAACAGATGTATTGGAGCATAAGCTTTCGTGGGCAAAGATGCATCTGACGAAGTGGGTCTTTGCCCACGAAAGCTTATGCTCCAATGCAGCTGTTAGTCTACAAGGTGCCACAGGACTCCTCGTCTCTCCTGCTATAGGCTCCCAGGCTCTCTGGATGGATGTTGCCGGACCAGAGCGTGCCAGTTTTCAGAGTTGCACCCTATACAAAGATCGGCCCCCACCCCTGAGTGGAGCTCACCAATTCTGGGTCTGCTGCCGCACTAAGGTTGTAGTATCAGCCCTCCAACGGCATGTGGGAGAGCAGAGGATTCCTTCTCCCTGCCAGGATGGCTGGCCTGGCTCCTGGTGACTGTGGCATGCACTGGGCAGACGATTTCGGTTGCAGGGCTCGGTCCCTGCAAGCCGACATGTTTCTCCCTGGGCCAAGACTGTAGACGTGCTTCACCCTGCCATCCAGAGAACCAACCCCATCACGCCGCCCCAGGCACCATCATTTATTATTACTCATAGACTCATAGACTTTAAGGTCAGAAGGGACCATTATGATCATCTAGTCTGACCCCCTGCACAGTGCAGGCCACAGAATCTCACCCACCCCTCCTAGAATAATCCTCTCACCTATATCTCAGATATTGAAGCCTTCAAATACTTTGAAGACCCCAAGATGCAGAGAATCCTCCAGCTGTGATCTGTACCCCATGCTACAGAGGAAGGCAAAAAACCTCCAGGGCCTCTGCCAATCTACCCTGGAGGAAAATTCCTTCCCGACCCCAAATATGGCGATCAGCTAAACCCTGAGCATGTGGGCAAGACTCATCAGCCAGACACCCAGAAAGTTCTCTATAGTAACTCCTATCATCCCTCCATTGACCTATTTCCCACTGATAATGAATGGTCAATTAGTTACCAAGATCATGTTATCTCATCAAACCATCCCCTTCATAAACCCATCTAGTTTAATCTTGAAACCAGATAGATCTTTTGCCCCCACTACTTCCCTTGGAAGGCCGTTCCAGAACCTCACTCCTCTAATGGTTAGAAACCTTCGTCTAATCTCAAGTCTAAACTTCCTACTAGCCAGCTTATATCCATTTGTTCTTGTGTCCACATTGGTATTAAGCTTAAATAATTCCTCTCCCTCCCTGGTATTTATCCCTCTAATATATTTAAAGAGTGCAATCATGTCCCCCCTCAGCCGTCTTTTGGTTAAATCCATCCACTATGAAAAAGAAGAGCGGGAGGGGAAGAAAACCTCTCCAAGAGGAGGTGGGAACTTTAATTTAGCAGCAGAAGTCTTGGCGGGCCCAGCTGGAAATTCCTAGGGTGATGAACATGAGGTAATTCTGACGGAGGTGAGATGTGGAGGTGGAGTATGTCCTCAGAGAAGGGTTCAAAGGCCTGTTGGGATCCAAGGTTGCACATCCTAGTCCTTGGCAAGCAGGCCTAGCCGTGGAATAGGCAGCCCATCAAATCCCTCCACACCTCAGTGCAGCCTCTTGGTCTGCAAGGCGTTTGGCTTGGTCTCCTGGCAGAACTCAGCCATGCAAGTCTAATAAAGCGTGCAAGTTACACTGGAAAAAACAATGAACCCATGTGACGCCCGTTACGTCTGTCGCCTGCAAGCCGCAGCCCCCTTGCAGCATAGCACTGTGTCCAGCGGGGCTGGAACTTGGAGACCACCGGTTCATTCGACTCCCTGAGGGAGTAAACACATCTGGAACCTCCCCGCTGACAACGCCCCAGATGTCTGATTATGTGCATTGTCGCAACGCTCACAGGAAAGGGGGAATGGGGAAGGCCCTGGAGTGGGATTTATGAGAGAGAGGTTAATTCTCAACCCTGCAAAAGGGATAGTGCAGGGGCAGCAGTCTGGCCTAGTGGTCACAGACCAGCTGATAGCCACAGGAGAAAGATGACCATGAGCTGGTGGCCAGCAAGCAGAAAGCAGTATTTACTAGAAAAGTGGTTTTCAAAGTTTTTTTTCCTCATGACCCAGTTGATGCCCGTGATCCAATGTTGGGCTCTGAGGTGGGGAATGAGGGTTGGGGTGCAGGAGGGGGCTCAGGGCTGGGCAGTGTATTGGGGGGCCAGGTTAGGCATGGGCTTACCTCCAGCGACTCCCAGTCAGCAAAGCAGCGGGGTTTCTAAGGCGGCTTCCTGCCTGCCCTGGCACTTCAGACCATGCTGTGCCCCAAAAACAGCCACTCGCAGGTCTGAATCCTAGGCAGAGGTGCCCAGTGGCTTTGTGCACGGCTCTCACATGCAGGCACCATCCTCCCCAGCTCCCATTGGCCAGGAACCAGCCAATGGGAGGGTGGAGCTGGTGCTTAGGGGGAGGGCAGTGCATGGCCCCCTATCTAGGAGCTGGATCTGCTTCTGGACACTTCTGGGGGGCAGTGCGGTCCGTGGAGCCACGGCAGGGAGGAACCCTGCCTTCCCAACCCCCACTAGTCACCTGGTCACCCTACAGCAAAGCGACCCCCTGCCTGGCATTCCATGGCTGGGTCGTGGCCCCTCCTTTGAAAACCACTGCACTAGAATTGGGAGAAAGTAGGCAAAAATTTGGGTCAAAGTCAGGTCATGGATGGAGACTGGGGATCAGAAAGTGAGACGAGATCTGGAATCACAGCAAGCCCAAATCTACCTGGCTTTCCCTGCAACTTCCTGATGCATCCGCCAGGGCTGAATAGTGAACGTGAGCCAATCAGAAGGCTGCGGCGCATGCTCGCTCTGAAACCTTTGGGCAGTGCTATCTGCGGCAGTTAGGGGCCTGAGACACACTCTAGCCATGTGCCTAAATACCGCTTCATACAGTGGGGGCCCACGCAATTCCTGTCACAATTCAATCCCCTCTTAGGAATGGAACCCTGATGCAGAAACACATCAGCATGCAAAGACCCTGGACCACCAGGCGAACAGTCAAATTAAAGACAAGGCACAAAAAGTGACTGGCACAAACCAGAGGACAAGACGATGCCAACAGTGAAAGAGAGCACGTGTGTGCTCCCGTCAACTTCTCTTACTCCTCACAACGATGGTGGATGGGGATGCCTTCAGCATTCAATTTAGCGGGTCTTTACTAGACCCGCTAAATTGAACCCTGGAAGATCGATCGCTGGCTCATCGATCCTCTGGTAAGTGGAAATGTGGCGTAAATCTCTAAATTGGCAGAGAGAGAGATGTGGCATAATGAATGAAAGCCCTTCTTTATTTTAACTTTTAAAATAATGCCTTTAAAAGCCCCTGGTTTAGACTCTTTCCTGCATCTAAAAACAGCACGGAAGGCACTGTGGGGTCTAATCCGTGCCTGGTTTAATTCCCCCCCCCCCCACCCCTTTTCTAACTGTTATTTTGTTTGCATTTCTTTGTTAATCTGAAGCTGGTTAGCCCTCCAAAGTGCAACAGGTGTTTGCAAACCAAACATTGCGGTGTCATAATGGTGTTCCCTCAAGTGTGGTAGACAGCAAGATATGTGCCCTTGTTATCTAGTTCAGAGCCTTCCACGGAGGCAGAACTAAATATTATCTAGAGCCTCCCTGACAGGTGTTTGTCACTGGAGGTTTCAAAGACCAGGTTTGACAGAGGTTCCACAGCCTCTCTCAGGGTATGTCTACACTAGCCCTCTAGTTTGATCTAGGGAGGCTAATGGGAGTGACCGAAAATGCAAATGAAGCGTGGAATTTAAATATCTTGCGTTTCATTAGCATGTTCCCGGCTGGTAGCCATTTTAGAAATTGACTAGCCTGAAGTAACTGCCTGTGTTTACAGACGGCAGTGAAACGGGATTCCAAATTAAAACCCTAAATCAAATTAGCTGTTATTCCTCCTAGAATGAGGTTTACCAGCTAATTTGATTTAAGGGCTTTAATTCGGAATCCCGTTTCACTGCTGCGTGTAGACGCGGGCAGTTACTTTGGGCTAGTCAATTTCTAAAATGCCGACCGGCCGGGAACATGCTAATGAAGTGCGGGATATTTAAATTCTGTGCTTCATTTGCAATTTCGGTCACTCTCATTAGCCTCCCTAGATTGAAGTAGGGGACTAGTGCAGACATACCCTCAGTAATTTGTTCTGGTGCTTAGCTACCATTAAGTCAGGATGGTTTTCCTCATGTCTAATGTACATTTCTGGAGCTGGAATTTGAGGCCTCAAACCCATTTTTTCCCCCAATCTTTCCTCGTAGGCCAGGTTTTCTAGACCTTTTCCTCTGTTCTGGACTTCCTCAATTTGTCTACTTTTTTCCTGCAGCGTGGACACCAGAAATGGACACAGTATTCCAGCAAACACCATATTAGAGCAGAGTACAATGGAAGAACTTCTTCTGGTGTTTTGTTTACAATACTCCTGCTAATGCTCCCAGAATGTTTGCTGTTTTGCAACAGTATTACATTGTTAATTCATATTAAGTTTGTGATCCACTATAACCCCCGATCCTTTTCTGCAGTTAGGGTTGCCAGATATTTTCACAAAAAATACCGAATATGGCAGGGGAAAAAATTGGTTGAGCAAAAAAAAAAAAAAAAGTCACTGCATCTTTAAATCCCCATGTTCCTCGCTCCCCATGCCCTCACCCAGACATGACAGGGGTAAAATGTCCCAAGCGGCCTTCCGTCCGAGAAAAACAGTGTCCTGTATTTTCTGTTTTTTTTTGTTTGTTTGGTTTTTTTTACCAGACAGAGGCTGCAAATACCGGGCTATCTGGGCAAATACCGGACACCTGGTAACCCTGTTTGCAGTACTCTCTCCTAGGCAGTCATTTTCCATTTTGTATTTGTGCAGTTGACTACTCATTCCTAAATGGAGTACTTTTCATTTGTCCTTTTTGAATTTCATCCTGTTTATGTCAGACAATTTCTCCAGTTTTTATCAAGGTTGTTTTGATTTCTAATCCTGTCCTCCAAAGTGCTTACATCCCCTTCCAGCCTGGAATCTTCTGCAAATGTTATAAGTAAACTCTCTGTGTTATTACCCAGTTCATTTATAAAGATATTGAATAGCACCAAGCTCTTCAAGGACCCCACTCTATATGTCCTTCGAGCTCGATTGTGAACCATTAATAATTACTCTCAATGTGGTTCCATAAAGTGAAGAAACTGGTGTGACAAAGGCCAGGTCTACACTGGGGGAGAAATTCGAGTTAAGATGTGCAATTATGAGAATGATGTAGCTGGAGTCAACATACCTTAAATTGATTTTCTGCAGCAGCTCCATTGTGGGAAGTCAAAAGGAAGAAACTCTCCTATTTTCCTTATTCCTCATGACGCCATGGCGTAACAGGTTCAACAGGGGCACCATCAGCATTCGATATAGTGGGTCCTTACTAGACCCACTAAATCGAACCCCGGAAGATTGATCTCTGGAGCATCCATCTTTGGGTAAGTATAGACAAGGCCCCAGTGTAGCAGACTGCAAGTTGCCCAATGTCACGTATAAGGATGGGAGTGAGAAGTACTGCTTCAGTGCATTGCAGATTGTCATAGGTTAACTTTGGCGGTCCCCTAACTGATTAGAGATCCTTCCCCGAGTCAAACTTTATTCCATGAGTAGTTTATCAATCTACCATCATTTAAGACAAAGTCAAAAAAGACCCTCGTGATAATTTGGTCTGTGCTGCATAACACGAGCTGTATCATTTGCCCACTGATTCCTGCATCACGTCCAATAGTTTGCCGTTGAGCTAGCATCTTTTAGCCAGTCATCCGCTTTTGATGTGAAGTCTTCCAGCAATAGAGAATTTATGACATCCCTTGGGAAGCTGTTCCAGCGTTCAATTACATTCACTGGGAGAAATGCACGTCCCATGTTCAGCTTGAGTTTTTCTTACATATCTCGGAGGGGTGGGGTGAGGATGAATTAGTGAAGGCTGATAAAGTGTTCTGAAAATAATTAGAGCAGTATATGTGTTCAAGGCCAATTTCCCTCCCTTCAGATATGCTCACATTCTCTGTGCAGTCCACAGGAGTTAGGCATGGATATCTGTGAGCAGAACCTGATCTTAAGTCTTGCTTTCTTCTTACAAATCTTTGTAAACTCTGTGGATTTTTTCCCCTGTTTATTAAGTATTTGTTCCCCTACTAAGAACAATCAGTGCCAGCAACCCTACAGCAGGTTTAAAACAAACAAAAGGAAGTACATCCTCATGCAACGCACAATCAACCTGTGGAACTCCTTGCCAGAGGATGTTGCAAAGGCCAGGGCTTTAACGGGGTTCATGGAGGTTAGGTCCATCAATGGCTATTAGCCAGGGTATGTAGGAATGGTGTCCCTCGCCTCTGTTTGTCAGAAGCTGGGAATGGGCGACAGGGCTGGGATCATTTGATGATTCCCTGTTCTGTTCACTCCCTCTGGGGGCATGTGGCACTGGCCACGGGATAATTGGCTCCATGGATCTTTGATCTGACCCAGTATGGCCATTCTTATGTACAGCACCAAATCTTTTTGTGTCTTCCCTTTGTTCATGAGTAACCCTGCAATAAAAAAATCTACAGGAAAAAGCTCGGTAGGATTCCAGTTCCAAGCTTCCCAGGGAATATAATCAACAGTCAATCATAACAGTACCTTTAAGACTGTAACAAAAAACAGGACTATGCACCACTTTAAAGGCTAACAAGTTGGTTTATTAAGTGATGAGCTTTCGTGAGCCAGACCCACTTCCTCAGATCAAATAGTGGAAGAAAATTGTCACAACCGTGTATACCAAGGGATACAATTTTAAAAAATGAACACATATGAAAAGGACAAATCAAATTTCAAAACAGAAGGGAGATGGGGGGGGAAGGTAAATGTCTGTGAGCTAATGATATTAGAGGTGATAATTGGGGAAGCTATCTTTGTAATGGGTAAGATAATTATTAATTATAATTAATGTCTTTGTTTAAACTTAGGCGTAAAGTGTCAAATTTAAGTATGAATGACAGTTCAGAGGATTCTCTTTCAAGTGTGGTCTGAAAAGGTCTTTGAAGCAGGATGCAGGTAATCAAGTTGTTGAGATTGATTTACTGGTCCATCATTAGATAACTTCCTCTGTGAAGCACTTAAAATAGGATCTGGAGGGAAGCCACAATGAATTTGATCCTGATCCTCTGTTGCAAAAACTCACCAGTTATGAAGAGGGAAATCATAACTTTAGCAGCGTCCTGGAAATAAGATGCTGGACTTTGGAAGATGTTATTTGTACGAGTGCTTATGACAGAGTGAATGTAGATTTAATGGAGGCTAATAATGGTTATTATTAATGACACATTCATTAGGTTTTAACCATAGAGCCCTTGTTTTTAACTGTTTCTGATATTCAGTTTATATGCTTTTGATAATCAAGAATCAATTGGTATTTATTGAAAACGCAATACATATCTTATTACTAGAAGATTTACCGAGTGTCGCTCAGGTCCTTAACTCAATGTTTGCTTTTTGGAAAATAAAATGGAAATGCCCAGGCTTCATTGAAATCATTGCTCTGGGGTGGGGCTGGGGAGGAGAAGTTCAATAGGAAGCTGCCCTGGGAAGGGAGGACCAGCTCAGCCAGCCCTCTCTCACCGCAGCAGCTTGGAACCTGGTGAGAAGCACCTCTCCATGGGCACTCCAGCTCCAGCAAGCACAGCTGGGGGAGGGGTGCATGTCCCCTTGCTGGGGCAGGTCCAGGTTCATATGGCCCCTAAACTGCACAGCCAGAGCGAAGAATGCAGCACACTGTGCACTTTCCCCTCGCCCGCTGACAAAGAGGAACAGCCAGCAACGTTCCTGTACTAATCGGGGAAGGGAGAGAGGGAGCTTCACCTCTCCCTCCCCCTGCACCATTCCTAAAGGGTGCCTGGGGTGGGAGGCCCAGAATTGGGGCAGTCCAGGACAAGTGGGGCTGCGTCCCCAGCCAGCCTCTTTCACCTGTCTGGTGATTCTGTCTCTTTTCTGTCTAGTTTTCCGAGAAGCAATCCCATTCCAGCATAACCCATTTTCCTGGCACAAGCAAACCCTAATCTTTCTTTGAGTGATGATAAGGGGAGGCTGCATACCAAATCTAGTGGGCCTAGCTCCTAGGCGGTGTCTACACTGGCAAGTTATTCCGGAAAATCAGCCGCTTTTCCGGAAAAACTTGCCAGCTGTCTACACTGGCTGCTTGAATTTCCAGAAAAGCACTGATGATCTAATGTAAAATCATTAGTGCTTTTCCAGAAAAACTATGCTGCTCCCGTTCGGGCAAAAGTCTTTTTCCGGAAAACTGTTCCGGAAAAGGGCCAGTGTAGACAGCAAGTAGTGTTTTCTGCAAAAAAGCCCCGATCGCGAAAATGATGATCGGGGCTTTTTTGAGGAAAAGAGCGTCTAGATTGGCCACGGATGCTTTTCCGCAAAAAGCGCTTTTCCGGAAAAGCGTCCTGCCAATCTAGATGCGCTTTTCCGAAAATGCTTTTAATGGAAAACTTTTCCGTTAAAAGCATTTCCGGAAAATCATGCCAGTGTAGACGTAGCCTACATAGTGTTTAGGAGTTGAACACACAGACAGACGGACTGATAGACACACAGACCAACTCTCAAATACGTCGCACAAGATGTAATAGGATATGTTGTGTGATCAACTGATTACTAAAAGCATATTCAGGGAGATTCAGTACCATTGGAATGGACCTACACCTACAATATAGCTAATCTTAGAATCATAGACTCCTAGAACTGGAAGGTATTTTGAGAGGTCATCAAGTCCAATCTCCTGCCCTCACGGCAGGACCAAGCACCATCTAGATCATCCCTGATAGATGTCTATCCAGCTTGCTCTTAAATATCTCTAGTGATGGAGATTCCACAGCTTCCCTGAGCAAGTGATTCCAATGTTTAACCAACCTGCCAGTTAGGAAGTTCTTCCTAATGTCCAACCTAAACCTCTCTTGCTGCATTTGACGGGGCATCAGAGCCCCGCAGTCCCGCTGGTCCGTCCCAGGCGCTATGGGGTAGACAGATGCCGCGGTGGAGGCCCTGAGGCGCATGCTCCTGACTGGCAAGCCATGCGGGTGGCATGACGCCGTACTCAGAGGGAGGAGGTGGGGACTTGGAAGGATGCTCATTGTGCATCCGGCCACGTACACGGTGATACGGGGGGGGGCATTTAAACCCCCCGTACTCAGAGGGAGGAGGCGGGGGGGGAGGGGGAGAAGAGAAGGTCCTGAGGCTCTGGCGGAGGAAGCATGGTTAGGAAGACTCCACGGAGTTTGGGGGAACCCCTCAGTAATTAACGGTGGCCCCAACTGAGTAAGGAGGGCTGACCCAGCGGGTTCTTGCTGGTGAATAGCCCTACCCAGGCAATGGCCTAAAGGACACGGCACTACACGGACCCGGGTAAGGTGAGTTTCAAACTTTCATATAGCACTAGCATGCCTTAAATGATGGGTCACAGTACACGCCAAAGGGTACCCAGAGCGGGGCCTAGCATTTGGCACACGAATTGGCGAGTTTTGGGCAGAGTCCCCACCAACCAGACAGCGATTGTCTTACCCTGCCTTCAGGGCCCTGGGCCGGGACTCAGTAGTGAGGGAGAGTCCAGGTCCCCCTACCTATTCTTCAATCAGCGCCCTGTTGCCATAAGTCGGTGCCAGATGACCGAGATTGAGACTATAGGAGCAATACTTATTGACGGAGTAAGATTGTGGGATTCATAGACACCTGCCGAGAAAGCGGCTAACCTATAAACTTGCAGGGCCGGACTACAGGTTGAATGCAAGTGGAGGAGGCTTTATTTAGCATACCTGTTTCCTGTTATTGTTAATAAAGGTGCTGGAGATACCTGTTTGTCGAATCTGCAGCATGACACTACACTTCAAGCCCATTGCTTCTTGTCCTATCCTCAGAGGTCAAGGAGAACAATTTATCTCCCTCCTCCTTGTAACACCCTTTTAGATACTTGAAAACCACTACTGTGTCCCCTCTCAGTCTCGGCTTTTCTAAACTAAACAAGCCCAGTTGTTTCAGACTTCCCTCAAAGCTCATGTTTTCTAGACCTTTAATCATTCTTGTTGCTCTTCTCTGGACTTTCTCCAATTTCTCCACCTCTTTTTTGAAATGTGGTGCCCTGAACTGGACACAATACTCCAACTGAGGTCTAATCAGTGCAGAGTAGAGTGGAAGAATGACATCTCGTGTCTTGCTCACAAAACCCCTGTTAATGCATCCCAGAATCACATTTGCTTTTTTTGCAACAGTGTCACACTGTAGACTCATGTTTAACTTGTGGTCCACTATGACCCCTAAATCTCTTTCTGCAGTACTCCTTTGTAGACTATCACGTCCCATTCTATATGTGTGGATCTGAATGTTCATTCCTAAGTGGACCACTTTGCATTTGTCCATATTAACCTTCATCCTATTTACCTCAGACCATTTCTCCAGTTTGTGCAGATCATGTCGAATTATGACCCAATCCTACAAAACAGTTGCAACCACTCCCAGCTTGGTATCATCTGCAGACTTAATAAGTGTGCTCTCTATACCATCATCTGAATCGTTGATGAAGGTATTGAACAGAACCAGTTCTGGAACAGACCCCTGCGGAACCCACTTGTTATGCACTTCCAGCATGGTTGTGAACTGTTAATAACTACTCTCTGAAAACTGTTATCCAGCCAGTTATGTATCCACCTTATAGTAACCCCGTCTAGGCAGTATTTCCCTGGTTTATTGATAAGAAGGTTTACTTATGTGTCAAAAGCTTTACTAAAGTCTAAGTATACCATGTCCATCACTTCTCCCTTATCCAGAAGGCTTGATATCCTAGCTATCAGATTGGTTTGACATGAATTGTTCTTCACAAATCCATGCTGGCTGTTACCTATCACCTTATTATCTTCCAGATGTTTGCAGATGGATTCCTTAATTGCTTGCTCTATTATCTTCCCTGGCACAGAAGTTAAACTGACTGGTCTATAGTTTCCTGGGTTGTTCTTATTTCCCTTTTTATGGTTTGGCACTACATTTTCCCTTTTCCAGTCTTCTGGAATGTTATTCCTCAAAAAATGAGGTTTACAGGATCTGTTGAAAAAGGGTTTATTTTTTGACAGATCCCCATCTAGACTGCCAGGGTTTTTTTTTTTAAAAGCTCCGTGTCAAAAAAAAGCGGCATCCATGTTTATGCTAATGAAGTGTGGGATATTTAAATCCCTGCTTCATTAGCTATTATGACATGCCTAATCTACATCTGTCGACAGAGAGGTGTAGTCTAGACACAGCCTATGGTAGGCATCCCATCACTATCCATCTTCTTTACAAAAAACAAAACAAAGAAGTCATTAAGCACCTCTGCCATTTCCAAGTTTCCTGTGATTGTTTCTCCCTCTTCACTGAGTACTGGGACTATCCTATCCATGGTCTTCCTCTTGTTTCTAATATACTTGTAGAAGTATAATCTTTAACACACGTATCCAAAAATCCATTGATCTATATTTAACCTACCATCATTATCTCGTCCACTCTGTATGGACAGGAATCTAGAGGTTGGTCCATTAGGATGAGATGGGCTGAGGACAATGAGTCCATTGCTGAATGACGCAACTGTGTCCACTGAAATATAATTTCTCCCACGGTCAGAATACTTGCCAGGATTTGTGACATGTTTAGCTATTCTATCGAGCTAGATGTGTCTACCTCTCCCATCCCCACAGTATCAAGGAGCCTCACAGCACCCGGGGGAGGGGGGGAAGGGAGCTATTACTTTCCCCAAGTTTCAGAGGCAAAGAATGAATAGGGGACTTGACCAAGGTTACACACTGAGGCTGTGGCAGGGCCCAAAGCAACACCTTAGCTCTTCTGACTCTGTCCAGGGTCTTGGTGTGTCTTCCAGAATAATGGCCAAAAAATGGTGCAGTCCACACTGCAATCGTGTTATTTTGACAGTAAGTCAAAATAATAGAAGGCTTTGTCCGACAGCGGTCAACCTCATTCCACAAGGAATAAGCCCTTTTCTGAAAAAGCTTGTTCAGAAGAGGGTGTGTGTAGACGCTCCGTTGCTGCTATGTTGAAATAGCTCCTCACCGGGACGATTCTAAAGTTATTCCTACCTAGTGCTTCCTGGGGTTCATAGAATTATAGAACCATAGAGCTGGAAGAGACCTCAGAAGGTCAAGTCCAGCCCCCTGCTCTAGGCAGGACCAATCCCAACTAAATCAACCCAGCCAGGGCTCTGTCAAGCCGAGACTTAAACACCTCTAGGGATGGAGACTCCACTACTTCCCTAGGTAACCCATTCCAGTGCTTTACCACTCTCCTAGCAAAATAGTTTTTCCTAATATCCAACCTGGACCTCTCCCACCACAACTTGAGACCATTGTTCCTTGTTCTGCCATCTGTCACTACTGAGAACAGCCTCTCTCCATCCTCTTTGGAACCTCCCTTCAGGAAGTTAAAGGCTGCTATCAAATCCCCCCTCACTCTTCGCTTCTGCAGACTAAACAGACCAAACTCCCTCGGCCTCTCCTCATAAGTCATATGCTCCAGACTCCTAATCATTCCAGTTGCCCTCCGCTGGACCCTCTCCAATGCGTCCACATCCTTTTTGTAGTGTGGCCTCATAAGAGCCGAATAAAGGCGAATAATGACATCTCTGGATCTGCTCCTCTGCAATGCTCCTCTTAAGGCAACCTAATATGCCATTAGCCTTCTTGGCTACAAGGGCACACTGCTGACTCATATCCAGCTTCTCCTCCACTGTAACCCCCAGGTCCTTTCCTGCAGAACTGCTACTTAGCCGGTTGGTCCCCAGCTTGTAACAATTCTAAGTCAAGATAGCGCATCCACATTAGGGGAGCCTGCCTCTGACAAATTTTCAGGATTCCCTGCAGTGTGGATGCTCTATTTTGAAAGAAGCTTGCAGTGTAGATGTACCCTCAGTCCCAAGACCAATACTCCCATCTGGTCACTAATTCAATGGGAACAGAAAGGAAATCGGTACCGTGTCTCAGTGTACACAGGGGTCATTCAGCGTGAGACACATTTGGAGACATCGCCGCTGGGACTTGCCACCCTTGAGTCAGATTCCCCTATGCAGTCTGCTCAGAGGAATCTCTGCTAAGCTAGTTTGCTCTCCTGGCACATGCCGATAACATAACCAATAACCCCCCCCACAGGGAGGAAAGGAGTCAGAATAAACAGGCTAGCAGCGTGGGAAAGGAGAATTTAACCCTTGATTTGCTGCAGCTGGTCTAACCACATCAATCCATTTTGCTTTTCTCTCTGCAAGGAGTGACGGGATTTGAGTGCACACTTCTGCCCTGTCTACCCTGCCACATTCCCCATCCTGTGCATGCACCCCTATAAGCCCACTCTCTGCTTTCCTCCACCCTGAATCCCCTACAGTCTAGAGATGTTTGGCATCAGGCCCTTTGGTTAGGACCTCTCTTGAGACAAAAGGTACGTCTACACTAGCCCCCTAGTTCGATCTAGGGAGGTTAATGAGGGCGACCGAAATTGCAAATGAAGTGCGGGATTTAAATATCCCGCGCTTCATTAACATGTTCCCGGCTGGTCGCCATTTTAGAAATTGACTAGCCCGAAGTAACTGCCCACGTTTACACACGGCAGTGAAACGGGATTCCGAATTAAAGCCCTAAATCGAATTAGCTGTTATTCCTCCTGGAATGAGGTTTAACAGCAAATGCAATTTAGGGCTTTAATTCAGAATCCCGTTTCACTGCCTTGTGTAGCCGCGGGCAGTTACTTCGGGCTAGTCAATTTCTAAAAATGGCGACCGCCGGGAACATGCTAACGAAGTGCGGGATATTTAAATCCCGCACTTTATTTGCAATTTCGGTCGCCCTGATTAGCCTCCCTAGATCGAACTAGGGGGCTAGAGTAGACATATCCAAAGGGTCCATGATCCATTTGCTAGTTGAATCCTCACACAGCAGAAGACATTTGTCTTAGGCAGTGGCCAGCACTGGTTCCCTTTCTGAGCAGCCTTGCACTTTGGTTCCCAGATGCTCTCCTGCATGAATACAAGGAGGGCAAAGAAATGGCTTACGGAGCCCTCAATTATTCGGACATGCAAAGCACTACCACCACGGTGCCTTTTTGGCATCACTGCTTCCTTCTGTTCTTAGTTCTGCAGAACAGGTTGCATCTGGAGTCCCTGTGGAGTGAAAAGGTTTATGTTGGACTGTTCAACATGAACTGCCGGGACTAAGGCAAACAAAAGGAGAGAAGTGAGTCTCATTATGGAATGCATGAAGTGCAGCGACGTGTCCAAGAAAAAAAAAACTCACAAGGGGAGAGGTTTTTTTTTTTCTTTTGTGCATTTTCATGAACTTCTTTTATTTTGTTACAATGTGTCACCAGTGAGGGCAGGGCACATGTTTGGGAAAGAGGCTAGAAGGCAGCGTGCACTGCTGAGGTAATTGCAATGGGTCCTGCAACCCCCCTCATCAGAGAGGGGCAGGAGGGGGATTCTGCAGGAATCCTGCTGCATTGAGCAAGAAAACCCCCCATGCACCCTGTTGGGGGAGGAAGGTGAAAGCCAATGAGGCTCTGTCTTGTCCAACTGGGAGCGATGACACAGTAACAACACAGTAACCAAGCTGTCCATTTCCTGAGCATCTGCGGAGCGCTGTTCAATAGGAATTTCCACCAACTATGCAGAGCCGGTCTTAGGGGTGGGTGAGCCAGACAAGCACCCAGGGCCACCATTTTCAAGGGGCCACTGACAGAGCCAGTCTTAGGGGCAGGCCGCAACCACATTTCGGCCTGACCTCCTGAATCCTCCCCCCAGGTTTCCCTGGTTACTCCCTGTGACAGGGAAGGTGTTCCCCGCACTCGCAGCCGCAGCCTGACAGAGGCGCGCGGTGGGGAAGCATCTGAGCGCCCTGGGAGAGCCGGCTGTTTGGCAGCCGGAGCACTCAGCGGGTGCGCTGCCAAGCAAACTGGGGAAGCCGGGTGGGTGGGGCGCACGGCCGGGGGTAGAACCGCGGCGGCAGGTATGCTGCCCGGGGTGGGCATTAGGACCCCGAGGGTCCCAGGCGGCGGGGACGCCATGGGGGAGGGTGGCCCCAGCGCACTGGGTCAAAAGGGTGGCGGCAAGGGGGGAGAGGGAGAAGAGAGCCAGGAGGGAGCGGAGACTGGTGGCGTTCTCCCCTTCTCCTCCACAGGCGGCCCCAGTGGAGCAGCAGGCGGAGGGCTCCGGGCGGAGTAGCCGACCACTCTGGACCTGGCCGGGAATGGGAGGACCAGGCCCAGCGGGAGGAACAGGCCAGGCCAGAGGACTATTACCAGGAGCCGGGAGCTGCGGCCACCGTGCCCAGGAACCAGAGCGGGCCGAGCCCGAATAAGGACATTCCAGCCACGGCGACCCGTGAGTGCAACCCAGGAGCGACCTCCAGGGAGGACGGCAAACCGGTGATCCGGGAGCTCACCGGAAGGTGAGAAGGACAGAGAGAGAGAGGCAAGGGGGTGATGGTGAACAACCTCGCCACACTCCCCAACCCTTTTTTTTAAACCATCTGGCAACCCTATGAGTGAGCTGGGCAGTTGCCCACGGCTGCCAATTGGTTAGGACTGGCCCTGCAACTGTGATAGTGGGGGGTTTCACTTAAAGGAAGGCTGCTGACCCTGGATTCTGACAGTTCTTCACTAGTGTTTGGGACCCATTTTCTTTGGGCCCTCGCACTATCATGGGAGGGGAGGGGATTGTGATCTGGGGCACGAGATTGGGGTGCTAGATCTGGGAGGGGGTATGGGTAAGATGGCAAGATGGGGGCAGAGGGTTTGGGTATGCTGATTGCGGGGCAGAGGGTTGGGAAATGGAGGGGCAGGCTCTGGCCAGGAGACTTACCAGCCAGCAGCCAAACCTGCCTGCCTGCCGAGTTAAAGCCTGCAGAGCTTAAAACATTTCCCAGCCAGCCAGCATTCCTGCCCAGCCATGTGCTTGTGTGAATAACTGAATTGAGGAGAGGGGGGTGTGGTTCTTCCTTGCTGCCTGTTATTCTAACAGGCAGCTCTCATTGGCCAGCTTGCAATGGGATTGTGCTGGGGGCGGGGGCAGCTCCAAAACCTTCCCCCCCTCCAGTTTTGAAACAGAAACAGAGCCCGGAAGCCACGTTTCTGAGCGGCTTGCAGGGCTGCGGGGCAAGCAAGGGAGCCTGTCTAGGGCTTCCCATTGCCTTCATGGGTCAGACATGGTGGCTTGGTGGGTTGGATCTGGCCTGCGGGCTGTATTTTGCCCAGGTAAAATGTGCCCTTTATTAAAATTCTAAATGATTCCATTCATCCCTAACATCTTTCCAGGTGGGTGAAGTTATTTGACCATTGGCTGCTGGCCGTTTGCGAAACCATCTGCCACGCAGTTGCCCGTTAGCCATTTTCTGGAGGTCACATGCCAGACTAGTTGTGACGTTGCAGCTTGGCTGCGAAAAATGAAATAAATCCCCCAGCAGGTACGTGTTAGTCTAGTTCCATTACTTATCCTCGTAACATACAGCATGTCTGAAGATATTAATAGCTGGAAACAGTGGCCATCACGCCAATCCTTTACCACCCTGGAAGCTGAAATCCGCCTGCTTCTTGTTAACTTGCATCACCTACATCGTTCTAACGCTGTCGAGGGGGAAACATTAGAGAGCAGCCATCACTTAGCACAGAAACAGAAGGAAATGGAAGGCTCATTAATAGGGTAGTTGGAAGAACCGTGTCATCACAAGGCTGTCTCCTTAACATGGCAACTGTAGAGGAACCAGGTCTGTATATTCAAAGAACTGTCCTTTGGCCTTTCTGTTACTGATTAGGGTACCAAGGAGAAACGTGTCTAACCAGTGAGTAGGGTTAACCGGTTACCCGATAAGCAGGCAGCTCATTGGTAACTTAGAAGGTAACTGGTTAAGCAGCCTGGCCTGTGGCTACAGCAGACCCAGCTAGAGCAGCCCTTCCCATGTTCGCTGGGGCCAAGGTGGGGCATGCAAAGGGGCCGGAGCAGTCCCATCCAGCCACAGTGGGGCTGGGACTGGAGCGGCCCTTTTTCCCCCTTCCCCCACCCTCCCGACCGCAGCAGGGATGGAGCCGGAGCAGCCCCTTGACTCGGCCATGGCCCGTCACACTGCAGGGAAGGAGCTGCTCCAGGGTTAACCGGTGAAACCTAGCACTTAACCGGTTAACATCCCTACTAAGCAGGCTGACGTGTTTCATTTCCATTCCAAGGACCAGCAGTCACAGGCCAGATGATGTTGCCTGAGCACCCCCGCAAAGTGCCGGGAGCTGACTGGAGCCCAGAAACCACAGTTCATGAGAAGGCTCCTTTGCAGACTAGTTGCCAGGGATGGGATGTGTGTTGGTGCCTACCTGGGGTCAGGGCACATGTGATGTTGCAGCTTGGTCTTGGGGGCAGCGGTCTACATGGCCTGCTTGCGTGGTTGTCTGCATCGGGGCTACACTAGGATCAGTCAGGTTAAGGACCTGCCAGCCTCATTACCTGGAACAGCAGAAGTGCATTTGCATAAGGGAAAAGCAGATGCAGGGTCACGCTGCTTTCTGGAGCTGGCGATTCTAGTGAGAACAGCTTCCTTCGGCGCTTGCCAGTGTTCTCTGGGTCTGAGTGGGCCTGAAACACCCTGTGAGGAGTCACCCCGTGAGGATTTTCAAGAAGCAGGAAGGGCAGAGTGAAACAAAACTGATGGGGAACAGGTAAAACAGCTTTTCTGAGCCTCCAAAAAAGACTGTGTTGGGGGTTTTCAGGAAGGTTCAGGATGCTTCTTCCATCATCAGACTCTTATTCCCATCCTTAATTCTGTTCCAGAGTTTAACCTCAGAGTTAGAAATTTTTTGCTCGTGTCTAACAGAAATCTTCCTTGCTGCTGATTAGTCCTCTCAGGCTATGTCTATACTGCCAGCTTTGCCGGCAGAGCCTATGCAAATGAAGTGCAGATTAGCATTTTGTTGCACTTCATTTGCATAATTTAGTCACGCCTGGAGAGGCATAAGGATCTTGTGCAACATGGGGGTTTTGTGCAAAAAATCGCATCCACACGGCTTGTTTTTGCGCAAAAACCCCTTGCGCAAAAACAGCTTGAATAAATTATGCAAATGAAGCATGGCAAAATGCTAATCCACACTTCATTTGCATAGGCTCTGCCAGCAAAGCCAGCAGTGTAGACAAAACCTCGGTGTCTTGTCCTGCCTTCAGTGCACCTGGAGAAGAACTGATCATCGTCCTCTTTAGAACAGCCCTTCCCAGGGCGCCAACAGCTTCCATGGGCCCCTGGGCAGGGGGTGAGAGGAGTCCAGCTCTGAGCCCCCAGAAGGGGTGGAGTCAGGTGGAAGGGGCGGGGCCAGGGCAGCCAGCCCTCAGCACCACCCAGACTGCAGTTCTAGGCTCCCTCCTCCCCCCCAGCTCTCAGAGCTTTGAGGCACTCCAGCAATGATTTAAAGGGCTCAGGCACCTAGAACCGACACAGTCCTCTAGATGAGGGGAGGGAGAGGTTCTAATGTGGGTTGGCGGGACAGAGACCCTCAATTAAAAGCCCTCTGTTATTCTGAATCAGGTGACAGTATCTCAGGACGGCTTCTTGGCATGTGCCCGGAAGGGAATGTTCACACTCTGTTGGGTGGGGTTTTAGTTTCATTGGGGTAGTTTCAGTACAAGACCCCTTATTTCTGCTGAGACACTCAACTGGGTGTGGACAGGGGTCAAGGAATCTTATTACACAAACTTCCCCCTGCCTCTTTGGCTCTAAACAGCTACGCCCCGCCATGTCAATGGCTCTGGCTTTCCCCAGTGGGAAATTGGAGTCCGCGCGGCTTTGTGCATGTTCAGCTGTTGGGCTTTGGAAAGTCCTCATGCAACACAGGGGGAAGGACACGCAGATCTCCTCTGTGGAGATCGGGAGGCTTTTTTTTTTTTTTTTTGGCAGACCTAATCCCTCGCTTCGCATCTGCACTCCCAGACCTGCCAAGCCCTCTGCGTCTTAGAAACACAGCTTCACTGAGAGCCATCTGAAGGGAAGAACAACCCATCGTCTCAGCTGGCCGGGCTGGTGTGTTTAGATCCTTTATCTAAATAAATCAGATGCTGCACATGGTTAGTGAGGCTGCGGCCAGGCGGACTCTCCCTGTGCCTGCCCATAAGGAAACATGTAGCGTAACAAATGGCTCTGTGTCCGTGGAGCCCACCCAAGCTGTTTGCCATCACCTGGCTCCCGTGAGCCTCTGCCGCGGCTGCTACCGGCACGGCTGCCCTGTGAGGCCAGGTCTTCAAACTTCAGCCCCATAGACAATAGGGGCTGCCCCTCCCAAACAAAGGGGTGTTGCCATACCCCACGTGCCCCCCTACGTGAGGGAATGAGGCCCATAGAAAAATCAGTCGGGAGCCACCCACAAGTGAGAAGCAGACAGACATGCCTCACATTCCCCTCACACACCGCGGGGGAGGGGCAGGTGTAGTGCCAGCGTGGGCTCCCCAATGCTGGGGGAGGGATCCCCAAGCTTTGGGGGCCTGATCCAGGGAAGCTGGAGGCCACATTCGGCCTCTGGGCCGTAGGTTCCCCACCTCAGCTGGGAACCGGCTCTACGTTTTGTTGCTGCGTCCTCTCTCTGTACTGGGGCAAAACAAACCCCGAGATCCCAACCTCTCCCGGGTGCTGAGGGATGCTGGACACTCCGATGTGTATTGTATAACTCAGGCCCTTCCCGGACTTCACCTCCAGGCCATGGCCTGTGCCAGGTTGGGAAACAGCGACGCCAGTTGCCGTTTGACCCCCGAGGGGCATGGGCTGTGCTGTGCAGAGAGTCACAAAGCTTGGCTGGGCCTGGCAGTGTCCAAGGCCCCAGGTTTGGGATGGAGGAATGAGATGCCTTCCCTCTTTGCTCCTCCAAATTAGGGTTGCCAGGTGTCCGGTATTGACATGGACAGTCCGGTATTTTCGCCTCCTGTCTGGTACAAACATTCAGAAAATACCGGACACCTAAAATGTCTGGTATTTTCTGGGTTTTTCCAGCCAGGAGGCAAAAGTACCAGACACCTGGCAACCCTAATTTGCCTGGGCCCAGCCCCCAGCCCTCCGGACCCCCTGCTTACCTGGTGTGACGTAGTGGGGGGGAACTTGCTGGTTTCTATGGGTCTGTGGTAACCCCACTGGCTGCCGCCGGTACCACAGCCCAGAAGGACAGGGATGGGTCATTATGCAAAGGGATCTCTCAGCTGGTCCGACCAGCTAACCCCCATGGAGAGGAACAAAGGAAGGTGAATGCTGCCCTGGCTGGGGGGCAGGGCTGGAGGAGAGTGAGTTAGTTTCTGTCTGAGAGGATGGAGGAGGCAGCCTCAGCAACAGGCTGGGGGGGTTTAGAAGCCGAGACCCCTGCCCCATATCAAGGGGGGCTGAGGCATCCTAGGCCTACCCTGTAACCTGATGACATCTGTGCTGTGCTGTATCCTGGGGAAGCAATAAACCACCTCTATTCTACTGGCTGGCGGAGTCTGTTCGTGCCATTTCGGGGGTGCAGGAGACGGGGGACCCCAACACGTCGTCACACCTGGTTCCGCAGGGAAGCTCCCTTCCGGCTCGACCAAGAAAACAAGACGGCCGCTGGCGAAAAACCTAAAGACCTGAGCAAGGGGAAGCAATGCCTTCCCTGGGTCTTAGTGCTCAACCTCTTCTCTTCCTATCCCTAGTCTTTGCTTAATAACTCTTGGGGTCCTTTTTTTTTTTTTAACAACTTTGGTCCTTCCCCACACTTTTTTCCCCCCCTCAACAGAATTTTTCCCTGGTGTTTTTTTGGGGGTGGGAGGGTAGATATTCTTGATGAAACCATCTGTCAACTCTACCTCCCAATGCCTGGGGTAGGGGATTCAGGCGCTGAGTTGCTGTGGATACCAACCCACCCCCAAGTAGCCTCTTCTCGGGCCTCTCTCTGAGGCTGGCTCTGCAGGGAAGATGGCAGCCCTTTTGCAGGAAAGCACAAAGTCCTCCGCTATTGGTAACATGGCCAGTCAGCAGCGGCAGTGAGCAGCCCCTGGCGGCCAATTTGGTCTTCTTATTTTAAACCAAGCTTTCATTGCCAACAGGGCCATCTCAAGGGAGGTGCGGGGCCTGGGAAAACCACCTCCCGCAGTGCCTCAGATAGGGTTACCAGATAGCTTCAGAAAAAATACTGGACACACTTGATGGGGGTGGTGGAGGGACCGTCTGGGAGGGAAGCGGAGCTGGCCAGGAGGAGGGGAGGTACAGGAAGTGGGGCTAGTGGTGGGGGAGGTCAGGGGCAGCAGGGCTGGCCGGGGGATATTGAGGTGCGAGGGGAGCAGGGCTGGCTGGAGGAGATCGGGAGGAGGAGAACCAGCCGGCAAGAAGCAGGGCTGTCTGGGAGGGGGTCGAGGGGAGTGGGGATGGCCGGGAGGGGTCAGGGGGAGCGAGGATGGCTGGGGGTGGGAGTGGGGCGGAGAGAATTGGCCAGCGGGGAGCAGGACTGATCCGGGCACATGCAGATCCCAGGGCGCTGCCTGTCCCACGCACGGTCCCGGTGAAGCACGAGCGAGTCTGGCTATCACTCCACAATGCGCTTGACCAGCGCTCAGGAGCACGGACAGGGCTTCTCCTCCTCCCCAAGGCATCACTCCTACGTCAGATGCAACCAGAGGCTCCCAGCGCCAACCGTGCCCCGCCTCCCACCCACTCCCCCCGCCCCTGCCAGGCTTCCATCGGGCGCCCAGCCAGAAAACCAGAAAATACTGGACATTGCACATATCTGGTATTTTCGGAATTTTTTTACCAGACAGAGGGCCCCAAAACCAGATTATCTGGTTGAATACTGGACACCTAGCCTCCGAGGTGGGACCCATGGCTGGGGGCAACCCCCGGCCGCAGGCCCCGCTCCACACCCATCCCCGCTTTACCCCTTCTCCAAACCCCACCCCTGCTTCGCCCCAGTGTCCCCTTCACTGAGCAATACAGCCTGGAGGAGGGGAGGCCCTGCCCAGCAGGAGTTCCCCCCCTCCCAATACGGGCAATGGGACCCAGAGCGGCCCAGCAGTCTGCTCCGCTTTGCTGCGCCCTGCCTGTCTGCAGCAGTGGAATGGTGGAGCATCCTGGAGCTGGAGCCTTCCATTGTACTCGCTGCCGGAAGAGCTGTTTAAAGCTCTCTCAGCCTGAGAGCCACTGCCCCGTGGCGCAGGAGGAAGGAGGAGACTAATGGAGCACCGAGAATTCCTTCACACTGGTTTCTCTGGCCATTAATAGGCACATTGGCTATGTCTAGACTGCAGGCTTCTTTCGAAAGATGCTCTTTCGAAAGCATCTTTCGAAAGAGCATCTTTCGAAAGATCGCGTCTAGACTGCAGGCGGATCTTTCGAAAGAAAAATCCGCTTTTTCGAAAGAGAGCACCCAGCGAGTCTGGATGCTCTCTTTCGAAGACGGCCTCTTTACATTGAAGAACGCCTTCCTTCGAAAGAGGAACTTTCGAAGGAAGGCGTTCTTCCTCGTGAAACGAGGTTTACCGCCATCGAAAGAAAAGCCGCGTTCTTTCGAAATAATTTCGAAAGAACGCGGCTTGAGTCTGGACACAGGGGAAGTTTTTTCGGGAAAAGGCTACTTTTCCCGAAAAAACCCCTGAGTCTGGACACGGCCATTGTGTGCACTGACGGAAGGAAAGATGCCGCAGCCCAAAAAGCTGTGGCCAGTGCTCTTGCACCTGAACAAAAGTAAAGTCTCCCATCCCCAATCCCAGCTTCCCTTCCACAAAGCCCCGCAGAGAAATGAGCTGCCTGGATAATAAAAAGTGTGGGGAGGGGGAACGTGCTTTTCATTCAGAACCGGGAAGAATGTTCCCAAAGACTTGCAGAGTTCAATAAACTCTTTTGCCCCAATTTCTATATGGGCGTTCGAGGTGCCCTTTGGCCCACCTGGACCTCTCCAGCATAAATTACAGTCAGAAAAAAATGCAAATGAACTGTCCCTAAATGTACCTAGATGAGCCCAACACCCACCCCCACCCCACGGTGACTAGCTGTTACGTTATTAATCCCAGGGCTGGGCCAGGGAGGCTGTATTTCATTTTTGGTTTAGCAAAATCGAAACCAGGGTTGGTTGGGAGTCAGATTCCATTTTATCAAAATCACCTAAGGTCAACCACGGAGGGTGGGCTATAAAGGTCTATTTTTCAGCGCACACTCGCTGTTTGAGTTAGGACTTAGCCCTCCCACTCTCCATATAATGTTAAATAACATTATATATTTGGACTACTCTTAGGAGCCATCTTCTAGGGCTGTAAACTGTGCTCCTGCTCCAGATGGCCATAGGGTGGGGCGGGTCTGTACACATTGTACACAGGCACACATGCTATTTGAATGCCAAAGGCAAAAAAAAAAAAAAATTACAGGGCCTGATCCAAAGCTCTTTGGTGCTAATCCCATTTAACTTCAAGAGATTTTGGATTAGGCCCAAAGTAAGTAACATAAATTGTGAGCACAACACTGAAGGTGCAAATGGAGAGGCAGCTTTCGAGACCTTGCGTCTTTTAGGCCAACCCGAGTGAAGACCAAGCCGGGCAGATTTCAGGATGTCAGTATGTGGCTTTTACTTCTGCACTTTATTTATTTACCAAAAATCAGGCACGGATCCGTTATACCTAATTTTTTATTCTGATATTTTTAATTTTTATTATTGTTCAGAAGACATTTAGTTTGGCTGGGCTTTTTTTGTGTTTTTTTTCTTTCAAGTTGGCTGCCTGCTCCCAGAAGCCTGTGCTGATTCTGAATCAGATGTCTAAAAGTTTCCATGCTGGATGCCAAGTGAAGGATTCTGGCTGTAATGTCCAGAAATAAACATATATACCGAGGAAAAGCGAATGCTAGGAAAATATAGCACGGGAAGGCAGATAAGTGTTGGGGGCTCCTAGAAGAGGGCTGTAGAAAACCACGACGATGCCCCTCTCTCATTCATGTACTAGTGCATCAAAGGCGTGTTCGGGGTGTACAAGGGTCTGACTCAACATCTATCCAAGCCAACGGGAGACTTTCCCATCTCTTGCATGGGCAGCGGATCAGGCGTCCAGTAGTTGAGCCCTTTCAAAAAAGTTGTTTCTACTTGTTTTCCTTCCATGGAACCATCTCAGAGGCAGGAGTGGATTAGGGAAATGCGTCTTGGTTCTTCGTGAAGTGGGGGCAGAGCAGAAAACAGCAGTCTAGCATGCACTGCACTGGTGCAAGCCAGTGTTTCTCAACCAGTGGTGCGAGTATCCTTAGGGGTACTTGAAAGAAGTTTTGGGAGGAGAGGGGGGCAGATGAACACTACTGAAATTTGGAGAAAACTGAATTTTTGTTTTACATTTTAGAGCACTTTATTATTTTTGTACTTTTTACACCCCCCAAAATTTCATCGCCAGTCCGGCTACGATTAAGTTGTTTAAACAAATGTGTTGCAATGGCAGACAAAAAAAATTGTGTGTCTGAAAACTGTAGGTACTGTGGAGACTCATAACTTTTTTTTAAAGGGGTACTTTCTAAAAAAAAAAAAAAAAAAAAAGGTTGAGAAACTCTTGTCAAGCTGGGCTGCCTCTCTTTGGGGAGACCAAAGATTCAGGGACTGAGAGAGACGTGGGTTGGGAGGGAAAGTCTGCCCAAACTGGGGGCCAAGGCTTAGCTGGGATGAAGGCTCTGCTTGAGCGGAAACAAAATACAGGACTATGTAGCACTTTAAAGACTAACAAGATGGTTTATTAGATGATTAGCTTTCGTGGGCCAGACCCACTTCCTCCGATCAAATAGTGGAAGAAAATAGTCACAACCATATACAGGCAGTCCCCGGGTTACATGGATCCGACTTACATCGGATCCCTACTTACAAACGGGGTGAGACAACCCCGCACTAGCTGCTTCCCCCCAGCAGACCAGGGAGACGTGAAGCTAGTGCCACCCCCAGCAGACCAAGGAGACGCGGAGCGGCTTTTCTCAGCAGACACCTCAGCTTGAGAATAAAGGAATGAGGGAAGTGAGGTGTGGGAGAATAAAACTGAGCTCTGGAGAAATGTTTGGCTCGAGTTTCCCCTACAATATGTACCAGTTCCGACTTACATACAAATTCAACTTAAGAACAAACCTACAGTCCCTATCTTGTACGTAACCCGGGGACTGTCTGTATACCAAAGGATACAATTTAAAAAAAGGAACACATATGAAAAGGACAAATCACATTTCAGAACAGAAGGGGGATGCAGGGGGGAGGGGGAAGGAAGGTGAATGCCAGTGAGTTAATGATATTAGAGGTGGGGAAGGGTAGATGTCTGTGAGTTAATAGTATTAGAGGTGATAATTGGGGAAGCTATCTTTGTAATGGCTAAGATAGTTGGAGTCTTTGTTAAGTCCCCTGCGGAGAGTGTCGAATTTTAGCATGAATGCCAGTCCTCTGAAGACTGAGAGGGGACGTGAGAGCAGCTTTCAAGTACCTAAAAAGGTGTTACAAAATTGTTCTCCTTGACCTCTGATGGTAGGACAAGAGACAATGGGCTTAAATTGTGGCAAGGGAGGTTTAAAGTGGACATTAGGAAAAACATTTTAACTGTGAAACACAGAATGGTTAAACACTGGAATAAATTGCCTAGGGAGGTTGTGGAAATTCCTTCATTGGAGAATTTTAAGAGAAGAATGGACAAGCAGCTGTCAGGGATGGCCTAGATCAGGGTTACTCAACATGTGGCCTGTGGCCCATTTGTTTGCAGCACGCAGTGCAATTTGGGTTTACATGGGACTCAACACGTGGCCCACAGGCGGGATCCTTCGAATGTGGCCTCCACTGGGAACATGCTCCACAATGGAGAGGTGTCTCCCAGGCGGGGTGAGCACTGAAAGATGCAAGCAGACGGGCTGTCTGGAACAGACGGGTACAGGATGTCTGCGTTTCTAGCCCCCAGGGAGGAGATGCCGGGAGCACTGGGGCATTGTGGGAAGTACTGGCTACTTAGCCTTGTGGGCAGAGCCAGAGAGGTGCTGACTGGCTCACACTGGCCACGTTTGTGTCTGGCGCCATGGTTTAAGGCTTAATCTTTGTATTCATGCCTGTCAGTGTGAAAGAAGCGATTTGCATATATTTGCATATATATTTGCATGTATATGCAACCACACTTACTCTGTGGCCCTTGGCATGTGCTGTGTGGCCCCCGAGACTTCCAAAGTTAAATAGTCCTGGTCTAGATAATGCTTGATCCTCCCACAGGGGCAGGAGATGGAACTCAAGGTTCCTTCCACTTCCATGGTCCTATGATTCATGTGACTGTAGAGTGCTAGGAAGGACCTGGCATTCCAGATATGTGGCTGCCAGCAGAACAGCCCTCGAGTCCACAAGTTGTTTGCATGGTTCTAGGATGGTTTAGGACTCCACGTGAAACCTTTCATCTCAAAGTCTACCACAGTCCCCAGCTTCAAAACTAGCTCCGCAGGCTTCACACTTCCTAGCAGCCCATGTTCCATAGCAAAGAAATTCCACAGCCTGGGATGCAACGTAGGCTCTGTGTAGCTGCACTGAAATATTCCGTGGCAGCTGATAAACCAGGGCAGCTGGATTTGAATTTTCCAGCATCTCATCGATATTCTGCTCGGCACTGTGCAGTTAATATATCGTTCAGGGAGCGGGGTTCCTCTTCTGCTTTGCATTCAGAAGACTGATCATAAAAAATAGGCGCATACTCTGCTTTCAGTTATTCTGGGTTTCCAGCAGCATTACCCTGAATTTCCACTAGAATAAGTATGACCAGAATACGGTCCATATTTTTAATTGCACTTGAAGATCCTTTTATCAAAAGGGAAGCTCTCTGACTCCGCTCTTGGCAAATGTTTCCAAGTGCCTCATTAAAAATTCAAAGAAAACGCAGCATTTGAACACCGTGCTTTGCCAGGAGAAGGCAATAAAGTCCTTTTAGCTGGCTCTGAGGGCATCCTCCCAGAAGAATCTTTCACTCACAAAAAAACCATATTTACCATCTGGTGCAGTCCGATGCATTCCAAGAACAAAACAAAACAAAAAAAACCCCACCATGTTCTTCACAATTATCTTTATGAGCCAGGGACAAAAGCCACCTTTGGTAGTATCCAAAAAGGTGATGAGTCCCAGCAGAAACAGGGAAATTCTCTCCTCCCCGCATCTCCTGCTGCCCGCCACATACACTCTCTCAATCCCTTCTGCATTTATGCTAATCTCATAACCATTGACCCCTGAAGAGGAGAAGGGACAGGCTTATGATTGGGGCAGAGAAGTTGGAAGTTGGCTTGAAAGAGCCAGGTTTTGTTTCCTGCTATGCCCTGGATTTTTCTTTACGTGCACGTCCATTTTACAGATATGGAAAGGCACAGGGAGGATAATGCTTGTGGGTGGCCATGAAGGGGTCGTGTGACTTAATCCATTAGTATTTGTGTGGTGCTTGGGTACTATGCTGAAAGACACCGCAGAAATGCCAACAAAGAAAAAAAAATCCCACTGAGGTTATGAGGAAAAGTCTGCAAGGACTGGGGAGGGGCAGAAGGAGCTGAATAGCTTGGGAGTGGTACAAAAATGATCGGTGGCAGATCCTATCTGAGCTCTATCGGCAGCAGCCAGGGATACGCGAGAGCAGATGTCCTGGGAGGAAACATGTCAGGCCAGTTCCACAAGTGACCCGTATTTTTGTGCAGCTGTAATGACCCTGATTCATCCCTTATCTAAACAAGAGCCTTCATGAATCAAATCTCCGCCACGCCCAGCACACCAGAGTCAAAAACTAGCCCCGGGTGAGTGATCTCAGAGACCACAGAGCTGGATTAATTAAGAACTCCCCCCAAACCTTGTTCTATGAAGCCATGCTCCACATAGAATCATAGAACACTAGGACTGGAAGGGACCTTGAGAGGTCATCGAGTCCAGTCCCCTGCCCTCACAGCAGGACCAAGTACTGTCTAGACCATCCCTGATAGAGGTCTATCTAACCTGCTCTTAAATGTCTCCAGAGATGGAGATTCCACAACCTCCCTGGGCAATTGATTCCAGTGTTTAACCACCCTGACAGTTAGGAACTTTTTCCTAATGTCCAACCTAAACCTCCCTTGCTGCAGTTTAAGCCCATTGCCTCTTGTTCTATCCTCAGAGGCCAAGATGAACAAGTTTTCTCCCTCCTCCTTATGACACCCTTTTAGATATCTGAAAACGGCTATCATGTCCCCCCTAGGTCTTCTCTTTTCTAAACTAAACGAACCCAATTCTTTCAGCCTTCCTTCATAGATCATGTTCTCTAGACCTTTAATCTAGGCATGGCAGGGCACGACTCTTTGTGTGGACCACGCTGTGCTTAGAAGAGCTAACCACCGTCACACCAACATGAGGTCATGCTACGCAACGCTTGTTTCACATCCTCGCAATGCGATCTGGAGTCAGAGAAAGAATATTCCACCTCTTTCATTGGGGAGTATAAAAATTGCACACCAGAATAGGCTAGTCGTGAACACATGCCGTCCATCAGGGTTCTGTGGGTGGCCTGTGAGACATTTTGTTTTCTGTTGCCCAGGCAGGGTTGCCAGTTTCGGGCCGCACCGGTTTTTTCCTATTGGTATTACCGGTGGAACCTCTAAAACCCAGGCCTCTCTGGTCCGGCAGGGCCATGACTATTGCTGCACCAGAGCGCCCTGGCTGGCCAGGTTCTGAAGCGCAGGCCAGGATGGACTGGTGGTGGAGAACGCAACACCAGCAGGGCCAGCATGGTGGGGTGCACAGCCTGAGTTGGGGCAGTTGCGGTGCAGGTGGGGCACTGCCCCGGCCAGGACGGGTGGCAGAGAATGCAGCAGGGCTGGCAGTCAGGAGCACAGCCCTGGACAGGACTGAAGGCAGCAGAGACGGCTCCTGTCTGGGGCTGGTGCAGTGGGGAACACAGCCACAACCAGATCTGGCATGGCAGGGGACAGAGAGCATAACCTCCTACTGGGTAGGGAGCCTTGACCTTATCTGGTCCAGCAAACTCCCAGGTCCCAAGGGTGCCGGACCAGGGAAGTCTGACCAGTACTAAAGTGATACATTGTCATGAACAGAAGGAGTGCTGTCCAGCACCCAGTGCCTAAGGGGTTAACTCAGGTACCTAGCAAAGGTGTCAACTAGGGGACTGGGAGAGCCAATCGAGATAGAGACTTGAAATTAGAATTGGATAGATGTTCCCTGCCTGCCGCCTTTGTGTGGGAGAGTTACACCAGGGCTACGTCTAGACTGGCATGATTTTCCGCAAATGCTTTTAACGGAAAAGTTTTCCGTTAAAAGCATTTGCGGAAAAGAGCGTCTAGATTGGCACGGACACTTTTGCGCAAAAGCACTTTTTGCAGAAAAGCGTCCGTGCCAATCTAGACGCGGTTTTGCGGAAGAAAGCTCCGATCGCCATTTTCGCCATCGGGGCTTTTTTGCGCAAAACAGTTTTCAACTGTCTACACTGGCCTTCTTGCGCAAAAACATTTGCGCAAGAGGACTTTTGCCCGAACGGGAGCAGCACAGCATTTCCGCAAGAACACTGACAATCTTACATGAGATCGTCAGTGTTCTTGCGGAAATTCAAGCGGCCAGTGTAGACAGCTGGCAAGTTTTTCCGCAAAATCAGCTGCTTTTGTGGAAAAACTTGCCAGTCTAGATGCAGCCCAGGAGTTGAGAGAGACAGCATGATTTAAACCCAAGCAGGACTACCACTCATCTCCACCCCCTCACACACACAGAATTCAGGGCATGCGAGCAGACTGGACAAAGAAAAAATTAGAAGTGAGTATCAGGGAAATGTGAGTCCCGTCACGTTCAGGGTAATTTTTCTTTATTTTGAGGTTTCTTTTTGAACTACTCTGTGTGAATCTATGACTCCCCTCCTCCCTTGCCATCTAAGCAGTGTGCTGAGATTTTTCTCTGGTTTATTTTGTTTTCCTCAGTTGCTCTGTAACACCTAACAACCGAGCGAGCCTTCTCAATCTTATCTTCTGTTCTGTAATAAAAATCACTTTTTTTCGGTGATGATTTGACTCTTGTGTCCTGGAAGGTCTGTCTGTGTGTATCTGCAGGCCTCCAACTGAGGAGTCAGCTACCAGAGACTGCAGCTTTTTCTCTTTTCTTTTTTCAAACTCTTTTGGGGAAAAAGGGTGTGGGGTGCCCTTTGGGGTGATTTCAAGTGTTCACCCCCCCCTCTTCTTTTTAGGGGATCAAAGCACTTAATGGTGGCAGCGAAATTCCCAAACTCTGCATTAGCATGGGGGGGAGGGGGAGATTTTTGTAACCAGTGCTTGTAGAGGCGAGATTTTGAGGCTCTCTTGTGGGCCCCCACCTTCTGCATTCACAGTACCAGAGTGGGAAGCAGTCTTGACATACGTAAAGCCAGGGCACGTGCAGTGAGGTGCGGGCTGATCACACACCACACTGGCTGTGAGAGCCGGGCGCTCCCTCTGCATCCTAAGCTCCGCTGCAGTTCAATCAGCCTCCTGCACATTCTAGGTACCCAACCACAGCGAGCAAAATTAACCTCTCCCAGGATATCGTCTTCGTTGTGACAACATCATAGCCCACAGAGACAAAGGGGGGCCACTCGTGTCCCGCTCACTAGCCTAGGTTGCCCATTGCTGCTTACAGCATGGCTCCCCGTAGATCTGTAATTCTCTGTTCACTCAGGAGTTCATTCAGGAGCACCAGGGACCGCTGGAAACCTCCCACATCATTATTCTGGTTGCTAAATTCCGTCTCCTGCCCATTGTTGACAGAGCCACAACCAGCCAGTTACAAAATTAATGTTGTGGATACTGTAGATGACAGGTGCGCACACTCAAGATCTGGCTATGCCGCAATCCGGGGGTGTGGTTGTGGCCCATAGGCGAATACCCAAATTAGCAGTAACAATAGCAGTGTTACAGATGCTCGAGGGTGTACCCAGGATCCTGGCTGGCTGAGATAACTGCAGCTGCTGACAGATCAGAGCTAGCTTGGGTATGTCTGCCTTTCCTGACTGCAGTGCGGGCATGCCCGCAGAGCAAATAGCCCCAACAGTGTTAAGGGCATGAAATATGGGTTGCAACCCAGGTGCCTTAAAAGCCATGCACATTTGCCTGCCGGGGGTTTGGCAGGTGTTTTCCATCTCTGTAGATTCATCCCCTAGATCAAATGGTGAGCAATGAGTGGGTAGCACAGCTAAGGGGAAAAAAATCTAACCGCCTTGCTCAGCAAAATAAAAAGGACATTCTCAGGGTATGTCTATCCCTAGAGGAGCCTGTATCATAGAATCATAGAATCATAGGACTGGAAGGGACCTCGAGAGGTCATCGAGTCCAGCCCCCCGCCCTCAAGGCAGGACCAAGCTCCGTCTACACCATCCCTGACAGATGTCTATCTAACCTGTTCTTAAATATCTCCAGAGAGGGAGATTCCACCACCTCCCTTGGCAATTTATTGCAATATTTGACCACCCTGACAGTTAGGAATTTTTTCCTAATGTCCAATCTAAACCTCCCCTGCTGCACTTTAAGCCCATTACTCCTTGTCCTGTCCTCAGAAACCAAGAGGAACAAATTTTCTCCTTCCTCCTTGTGACACCCTTTTAGATATTTGAAAACCGCTATCATGTCCCCCCTTAATCTTCTTTTTTCCAAACTGTATTGGCTCTCCGGCTGCTTCCAAGGAGGGTGGGTGGGTGGGGGCACTAGAGCCCCCAACACTGCACTTCACATGCAAATCCATAACCCCATGTCCTCTTCTCAAGAACCCACCCCACCTCACCCGCCTAACTTCAGAGGGTTCCTTATCCTGTTTGTAGTTCATCCGCTCCCAGGGTGGACTGTTTCAGGATACCGGTATCCCAAAATTACTACCCTGCATCTTTTAAATGAGCCCATTATTTTGAAATGTTTTGGCATCCCCGTAACCTTTGTTCCACGGGGGTTAAGGGATGTATCGAAATAACGTGTTATTTTGAAATCTGGCGCTGTGTATACGTGCCCAATTTCGAAACAAGCCATTTCAAAATACAATCGAAATAAGATGCGCCGTATGCGTAGCACAAACTGTATATCGTATTTCAAGTTTAGGGTGCTGTGTAGATGCACCCTCAGTGATATGCACTGTGAATTAACAGCACTTCGTGTCAGAAGGGACCTCTGAACAGCCAGTGGTGAAGCCCACAGCACCTGCTTCATGCCCAATCCGCCCTCTGCAATTTTTCGGCACATCTGGTGAATATTCCTCCGTGCTGCAAAGGAATGGAGTAATCCTTTCCAGAGCTATCTGTGCACCACATGCATGCACGGAGCCGCCTGGATTTCCTTCTGGGGCAGCGCTTTGATCTCCTCCCGAAAGCGGATGTTCCGTTCCTTTTTCAATACACGTTGCCGTCCACAGACGAGGCAAAAGAGGCAGGACATTTGGTTATCATAACAGCATGGTTTCCGTTAGCTGGGCACCCCCATCTCTCCAACCAACATCCCAGCCTCCTGAAGACATCCTGATGCAAGATGGGGCATATCTCGCTAGAGGAGGAGGTTTCCGGGGGCTTGCTCCTCTTTCTCTTTGCTGCGTTGGTTCATGGGAAACATGCTGTTTTAATACAAAACCAGTTAAAAGATGCCATTCAATCAAAGTCTTGCGCTTCATGAATACTGGCATTTTCTGTATGCACAGGCCCGAGGCAGGTCATAGCAGCAGCGTTATTATGGTTTTGGCTTTCCACTGCTGGTTCACCCAGTGGCAGCACTGGATGGCTCTGAGGATCAGAGACTTTCTTCCTAAGGCCCATGGGCAGCAGGTAAAGGCCCATCTGGGGAAGGCATGCCCTAGCCCTGCCCCTTGTGCCTGAGGCTCCGCCCCTTCAGCAACCTTCCCATGGAGCTAAGCCTCGCCCAATACCAGCCCGATCCTTTCTGGCCATCTAGAGGGCCAGGGCTGCCATGCTGCTGCCCCCAGTCTTTCCCAGGAACTGGGATGTGTAGGCAGATTTGGGAAGGCAATGCCTTCCCTCGCCTACATTACCTGCCACCCATGCTAAGGCCACTCATTCAAAACCAACCTAAGTCAGTCGCGGTGGAAAATCAAGTTGCTTTGGAATCTATTGGTGTGTGTCAGTTTGGTTCCTGGAGGACAAGCATCCGCATCAGAAAATAAGAAGATAAGAATGGCCATACTAGGTCAGACCAACGGTCCGTCTAGCCCACTGTCCTGTATGTTGACAGTGGCCAAAACCAGATGCCCCAGAGGGAGGGATCACAACAGGTAATTCTCCGGTCACCCATTTACAGACAAAAAAGAGGCTAGGGACACCATTCCCACCAATCCTGGCTAATAGATTCATGGAGGTTAGGTCCATTAATGGTTATCTAGCTCTTTTTTGAACCCTGTTAAAGTCTTAACTTTCACCACATCCTCCGGCAAGGAGTTCCAGAGGCTGACTTCCTTTGGTTTGTTTTAAACCTGCTGCCTGTTCATTTCATTGGGTGACCCTTAGTTAATATATTGTCGGAATAAGTACATAACTTTTCCTTAGTCACTTTTTCTACACCAGTCATGACTGTATAGACCAGTGTTTCTCAACCAGTGGTATGAGTACCCTCAGGGGTACTGGAGAGAAGTCTGGGGGGTACGTCAACACAACTGAAATTTAGAGAAATCTAAATTTTTGTTTTAAGTTTTATAGCACATTATTATGTTTGTACTTTTTATACCCCAAAATTCCATCGCCCGCCCGGCTATAATTAAGGTGTGTAAACAAATGTATTGCAATGGTAGAAAAAAAAATTGTGTGTCTGAACACTGTAGGTGCTGGGGCTACTCATAATTTTTTTAACTGGGTTCTTTATAAAAAAAAAGATTGAGAAACACTGGTATAGCCTCCACTTAGCACAGCACAGCTCAGATAGGCTTCAAATAGGCTGCAAATCTTGTTTACACTAGGAAAATTCTGCAAAAAATTACAAAGAGTTATTCCCATGCTAAGCTAGGAGTCCTGGTATAGACAGGGTGACACCAGCATTTCAAACACCAGGCTGATGTGGCCTGCTCTGCGCAAAATGAAACAACACAGTCCTGATGGCTGGGATTTTCCGTGGGGCCTAACTCCCGTTTTCTTTACGTTGTGTGTCCCTGAGTCAACAGTGTGATGCTGTTGCAAAAAAAGCAAATATGATTCTAGGTTGTATCAACAGGTGTGTTGTAAGCAAAACTCGTGAAGTCATTCTGCCGCTCTACTCTGCACTAGTTAGGCCTCAGCTGGAGTACTGTGTCCAGTTCTGGGCGCCACATTTCAAGAAAGATGTGGAGAAATTGGAAAGGGTACAGAGAAGAGGGACAAGAATGATTAAAGGTCTAGAGAACATGACCTATGAAGCCAGGCTTCATGAACTGGACTTATTTAGTTTGGAAAAAAGAAGATTAAGGGGGGACATGATAGCGGTTTTCAAATATCTAAAAGGATGTCACAAGGAGGAAGGAGAAAATTTGTTCCTCTTGGTTTCTGAGGACAGGACAAGGAGTAATGGGCTTAAAGTGCAGCAAGGGAGGTTTAGATTGGACATTAGGAAAAAATTCCTAACTGTCAGGGTGGTCAAATATTGGAATAAATTGCCAAGGGAGGTGGTGGAATCTCCCTCTCTGGAGATATTTAAGAACAGGTTAGATAGACATCTGTCAGGGATGGTGTAAATGGAGCTTGGTCCTGCCTTGAGGGCGGGGGGCTGGACTCGATGACCTCTCGAGGTCCCTTCCAGTCCTATGATTCTATGATTCTATGAGAACAGCTCTCCAGCTGGTTCCACAGCAACGACAGAGAGCATAGGCTAGTGAGTGGCCACATGAATGGCCCTCCATCTCAGTGGGCTGCAAGATGGTTGTAGCCAAGATGGTACCCTGGGATGGGGTGCTTTTTTAAATTGTGCTTGCGTGCCTAGAATTTGTGGGGGGTTGCCGATGGAACCGTAGTGGCGCTGTGATTGGATGCAGAGGGAGCACCCGGCTCTAGCAGTCAGATAGGAAAAAACCCTACCTGGACAGAAACCAGCAGAATCTGGCAACCCTGTGTGTGGGCAACGAAAAAACAAAATGTCTTGTAGGCCACACATAGAACTCGAACGGACACCGCTGCCCTACAGTGTTTCTGGTCCTCCAACAACAGGATGCTCCCCGCCTTCCCGCCTCTCTGGCCCTCCTTCCAACGGCTCTGGGGAACAACAGGCTAATGAAAAACAACGTGAGCCCAAGAGCTGACGGGCAAACTGTCTTGGCTTTGCAAGGGCCTCGCTAGCTGCGCCATAGTGTGCCATCGGCAAAGCCCCCATGTGGACCTCACCCAAGTGAAAGTGTTGTGTTATCAGAGTTGCCACATGGAGAGGCAGCTCGGCAGTGACCTCAAAGGAAGGTTGGCTTGTACTGAAGTCACCGGCCGCACGGAAGGGTGCCTTTCGCAGGGGGAACGAAGAGGAAATACAGAGTCACGATTCCAAACAACTGTCTCTCCATGGCACCCTTTCGGCCCCTATTAATGTCTCCTGCTGGAAATGGGCTTCAACGGCATCAAGTGAGGTGTAGGTTGGACGTGAGGGAAAACTTCCTACCTGTTAAGCACTGGACTAAATCACCGAGGGAGGTTGTGGAATCTCCATCACTGGAGATATTTAAGAGCAGGTTAGACAGACCCCTGTCAGGGATGATTTAGATGGTTCTTGGTCCTGTCATGAGAACAGGCAACTGGACCTGATGACTTCTCGAGGGCCCTTCCAGTTCTAGTATTCTGATTCTCTGTGCTGCTTAAGGAGTCTCCTCAGTGTGCAAATTTCCCTCTCAAATCCCTTTTCCTTTGTTCTGTTGAACTTGGCATTCAGGGCTTTTCCTTCCCAGCTCTGCCCCACCACTCACCAAACTCTCATAACAACCATCTCACGGCAATTTCCTCTCCAGTCTTTATTCTCACAAACAGCTATGCACCAGTTTCCAGATGCCTCTCTTCCTGTCTCTTCCCCCTCCTCTGTCCCCCCCCCCCCACCACTTTTTCCATTACTTTTCAGCTGGAATCGTAGGGCTGGAGGGGCTGACACAAATATCCTTCATTCCAGTCCTAGATTTGAAAAAAGCAAAGCAGCAGCAGAAGTGGGATCCGGAAAGAGGTGCATTCACTTCTGGGGAGGTGGTTCTGTGGCCCTGTGGCCATTTGGGTAGGGAACAGGGACCCATGGGAATGTGTTAATGAGAGGAGAGACCCCACTGGAAGAAGAGAGTTCTGCTGTTGTGTTTGCTTCCCAGCCCCTTCACGATGCAGCCACAGCTATTCAACAAGCACATTTTTAGACTGTGAGTCAAGTTGAATGGAGGTTTCTGAATCATCCCAGAAGCCTGTTTGATTTATAGTTACTTTCCACCAGAACACAGGGAAGGACACTCCAGCACTGTTAATATGATCTTGAAAGAGAGGATTTCGGTACAAAGGTATTCTCACAACATAAATTAAACTCGCTGTCCAGTTTCCGTGACTGTTGCTCTCTGGAAGGAAGGGTCTCACAGTATTTTCCTGGTAGTCTAAATCCAGAAACACTTTACCTTCATTTGGCATTGAAGATAAAACTAAAGCTAAACTAAACACACCCCCAGATCTAACTATGGAGTGTTTGAAATCCACATTCTGGATGTAGCTCTCTGTCTGTGTCCAGGGGGAGTGTGTAACCTTTGTTTTAATTACGCGTAGCAAGTCTTTCCTGTGGGGGACGAACGAAGAGCCCTTTGCAGTTCCTTGCGTGTGAAAAGATGGGCAATCAAGGCACTTTCTGACCTTTTCTGGCGATGTGTCAGGGACATTTTAGAAAATGTCTGGCTATGTGTCTGGCCACATGTTAGGGAAGTTTTAGAAAATACGACTGTCTTAGAAAAAATATGAAAGCTAGACCTAACTAACTGTTCATTCCTTCTGCCTTAATTAAATAGGGCCTAATGACCAGGAAATTGAGCTAGCTTGTCCTCTGAGTTATTGCCTTGTGCAATAGGTACAAGATTACTAATACAGGTTGAACTTCTCTCGTCTGGCACCCCCAGGACCTCACCAGTGCTAAACCAGAGATTTTGCTGAACCACAGCTGGTCTATAGTGTCTAGCAGCATGACCAACACTTCCACTCCTTACTGGGCTCTTAGAAAACATTTAGGGGGTAAATTAGAGCTAAATAACAGCACAGAACACTGAGAGCCTGGACTGGTGGCTGGAAAGAAACATTACAAGATTGTCAGAATCTTGGCCACACCCATGATAAGTAGACACCCGGCTAACTAACATCATGCTGGATGACAGATGTTGCCAAACCAAAGAATGACGGATTAGAGAGGTTCAATCTTTACTCCCTTACAATGGCTGAGGTGTCCTGTGTGGTTTGCTACAGGGAAAGAGGCATCTGTACCCATCTGAGCAGGAAAGGTGTCCCATGGCAGGGATCTCTATGGATTGCTAGGGTTTTCTGGAGTGGACTGGAGCTATCGCAAACGCTAAATAAAAGCAAAGGCTGGTGCTTTGATGCAGGGGTAGGGAACTTAAGCAACATGTTAGGCTGCGTCTACACTACAAGTTTTCTTGGCAAAAAATATGCCAATAAGGGACTCATTTGCATGAGTCGCGATCTCATTTGCATATTTTCTGCCGAGCCAGTTTTGCGCTGGGGTTTTTGCGCAAAAACAAGCAGCGTGGACGTTTTCTTTTTGCGCAACAACCCCTTTTTCTGCAAGACTGGGAAACCTCCTTTTTTGGGACAGAAGGATCTTGCAGAAAAAGGGGGGTTGCTCAAAAAGAAAACGTCCACACTGCTTGTTTTTGCGCAAAAACGGATCTGCCGAAAATATGCAAATGAGATTGCGACTCATGCACATGAGTCCCTCATTAGCATATTTTTTGCTGAGAAAACTCGTAGTGTAGCCTTAGAGTTCTACAGAAGGAAGGGGTTGCAACCTAATTCTTAAACTCATGGCAGAAGAAATACAAGAGAAAAAGAGAGATGGTGTGTTCATAGAAACATCCCAAAGCCTGAACTGTTTCCAGTGAATTACTTGGTGGTATGGAATGTATTCAACGGCTTTTCCAAAATGTATGTTGCAATACACTGCTCCATATGTCCCATGTCACCAGCTTTATGATATACCGCAGTGCTGGGATGAGTGGTCATTTCAGCTCGGAACAGCAGGGCCAGATTGACTGCTTGCCACAAATCTATCCCTTGGAAGGTACCGAGCTGGCTTAGCTCACGTTAATTTTGCTTTTGTGCTCATTGACTTGGCAGGAGGTGATAAGCATCTTGCAGGACTGAGACCCCTCTCCCCTTTCCTCATAAATACAGTTCTCCAGGAAATGCACCATGATGTTTGTTCACACCTCCATAGCTAAGATACGGGAGAGCCATGTTCAATGTTCTAGATCAGTGGTTCTCAATCTTTTCGGCTCGTGGCCCACCCTGCTCAATGCAGACCTTTCCGTGGACCACCAGCCAACCACTCACGATGACAAAATGGGTGGGGGGGGGGGGTGGAGGTGCAGGGTCTGGCCAGGAGGTAGGGTGCAGGAGCAGGCTGAGGTGAGGGGTCAGGGTGGGTGCAGGAACGGGGTGGGAGTGGTCTGGCTGGTAGGGTGGGTGAAGGTGCAGGCTTGGGGTGGGGGGGCCTGGACTTGACAATGATGAGAAGTGCTTTACCTGACTCCATGCCTCCTGCCACTCTCAGGCACTGCCCCCCTGCTGCTCCCATTGGTTGTGATTCCGGCCAATGGGAGCAGCAGAGAAAGCCTCCAGGTGAGTGGTTTCCTGCACTGCCATTCCCCCGGGGGTGGGGGGAGAGGAGTGGCAGCTCACGGCGCCACTTCCTTCTCTCGCAAGCCAGATCCAGCCCACGAGGCTCGCCTCCACCCCTGCCTCCCCCTGTAGTGGGAAGCTGGTGGCGGCACTCCAGCCTCACAGAGAGGGGGGCAAAGAGCTGGAGCACCAGCACAGGCTCCCCGCTGCAGGAGGGGGCTAGCACCCAGTCTGCAGCCCACCTGCAAGATGGTCACAGATCCACACTTTGAGAACCACTCTTCTAGATATAGGAAAAACTCAAAAAACCACAAATTGTCTAGCAGCACCTTAAAGACTAACCCAATATGTAGCTGGTATTATAAGCTTTCGTGGGCACAACCCACTGAAGAAGTGGGCTGTGCCCACAAAAGCTCATGACACCATCTACATGTTGGGTTAGTCTTTAAAGTGCTGCTAGACTATTCGTGATTTTTTGAGCTTTTCCAGTTACAGACTAACTTGGCTACCCCTCTGAAGCTTCTAGACATAGGAGTGCTGTACCTTTAAAGCTCGAGGACCTAAATGAATTGTCAGTCACGTGTATCTCTCCCTGAGGTGTAGACAGCTCAACGGATGAGCTGTGTTCACTGACTAGAGCACCTCTATTCACTGACATGGAACTGCTAAAGGTAACTCGATGCCTCTTTGCTGTTACGGAGGGTGGTGTGCCTTCCCACTGCTTTTCATAACAATACAGCCCAGCAATATAGAGAGGGAAGCCACAGGCCACATTTTAGGCCCCTGTGGGTCTTACTGGCTATATCGTGGGGACACGTGAACAATGTTATAGTGAGCGGCAGGGACTGGGTTACATAGAAGGATGTTAAATAACAGTTCCTTTCCCATCTGTGGCCTGTTAGCTTTATTGTTTCCATGTACAAGCAGGGTCACTTCAGGCAAAAAGTAATTCTGTTTATCAGTTGGAACAATATAAGAACATAAGAACAGCCATACAGGGTCAGACCAAAGGCCCATCTAGCCTAGTATCCTGTCTGCCGACAGTGGCCAATGCCAGATGTTCCAGAGGGAATGAACAGAACAGGTAACGATCAAGTGATCCCTCTCCTGTCATCCATTTCCAGTCTCTGACAAATAGGGGCTAGGGACACCATTTCTATCCATCCTGGCTAAGTATCAATGGACCTAACCTCCATAAATTTCTCTATTTTTTTAACCCTTTTAAAGTCTTGGTCTTCACAACGTCCCCTGGCAGGGAGTTCCACAGGTTGACTGTGTGTTGCATGAAGACAAACTTCATTTTTTTAATACCTGCTACCTACTAATGTCAGTTGGAGAGCCTTAGTTCTTATGTTATGCAAACAGGTCAATAACTTTTCCTTATTCACTTTTTCTATACCAGTTATGATTTTATAGACCTCTATCATATCCCCCATTAGTCTCCTCTTTTCTAAGCTGAAAAGTCTCAGTCTTTTTAATCTCTCTTTATATGGCACCCATTCCAAAACCCTAATAATTTTTGTTGCCCTTTTCTGAACCCTTTCCAATGCTAATACATCTTTTTTTTTATGAGGTGACCACATCTGTACTCATTATGCAAGATGTGGATGTAGCATGGGTTTATAGAGAGGCAATGAGATATTCCCTGTCTTATTCGCTGTGGGTATGTCTACACTACAGTGTTATTTCAAAATATCTAATTTCAAAATAGTTAATTCGAAATAGCTTATTTCAAAATTATGCATCTATACACAAAATGCATTTCGAAATAGCATTTTTCTATTTCAAAATAGCAAGTCCACACTGAGTGAACATTGAATCGCATTTAAGGCTGGTTGGAACCAGTTCCGGCAGGGCATCAGGTCAGAAGTTGCCTTGTGGCCAGGGTGGCCAGAAGGGCACTCAGGGAAGGACTGGAGGCCCCCTATTTCGAAATAAGCGTCTACACAGTGCTTATTTCGAAATAGCAATTTCGAAATTGGCACTATTCCTCATGGAATGAGGGTTACCGATTTCAAAATAAGCCCTCCACTATTTCAAATTAATTTCAAAATAACGGAATGGCTGTGAAGATGCTAGGATAGTTATTTCGAAATAACTTTGCTGTGTAGACTTACCCTGTCCCTTTTTTAATGATTCCTAACATTCTGTTGGCTTTTTTGACTGCTGCTACACACTGAGTAGATATTTTCAGAGAACTATCTACCATGACCCCATGCAGACAAGACAGGGAATACTCAAGATGAGGTGCCTACATCTGTGGCCCACAAAACCACCACATCATTATGTTTTCTTCTGCACCCTTTTAAAGTTTCATATATTCACATTATCTCTTCTCCCTTGGGTCGGCCGTGTCTTACACTTATCTTCTCATTCTCTCCACTCCCAAACTCCTTCATAGTTGAAAGACTTGAGAGAGATGGAATCCAGTGTTGTCCATTTTAAGGAACAGAGGAACAGGGTCATCGTGTAAGTGTGAGTGAGCCCCTTAAAAACATGGCTGCCTCAATGTATCTCCTTTCTGGTTGCATGAAATATCATGTGACCTCACTGGTTTAGTTATTGCTCCAGTTTGGAAAAGTCAGGCAACCCAAGAGTGATTTGCCCTGGAAAGGAAGAAGCTACATTTCTGAGTATTGAAGGTACTTATCTGTCTCTCATCCCTATGCCTTCTGGGAGGTGGGGAAGTGCTGTTACCCCATTTTAGGGAGAGGAACATCTGGTGCAAAGTGGACAAGTGATTTGCCTAAAGTCACGCCCACCTGTCACAAAGCAGGGACCTGAACCTGGGTCTTTCAAGTTAACAGCTAAGCCGGACTTTTGTCAGGATTATGTCCCTCGGAAACAAGCAGAAAGAGCAAGATACACACAAGGAAAATATGTCAGCAAAGTTTGTCTAACAATCGTCTCATTGACCCTCTCTGCCATCCCTGGGTCAGCTTTGTGCAGAGTCAGATGATAATGGTGGACAGCAATTGAGTACCAGATGGGAATGAAAATTTTATCAGGTCTGCTGTAAAATGTTCAGGCTGCCTCCGAAAGCACAAAACAACGAAGAGTCTAGCAGCACCTTAAAGACTAACAAAACATTTAGGGTGTGTCTAGACTACATGCCTCCTTCGACGGAGGCATGTAGATTAGCGAGATCGGAAGAGGGAAATGAAGCCGCGATTAAAATAATCGCGGCTTCATTTAAATTTAAATGGCTGCCCCGATCTGCCGATCAGCTGTTTGTCGGCAGATCGGGGGAGTCTGGACGCGATGCCCCGACAAAGAAGCCTTTCTTCATCGACACAGGTAAGCCTCGTGAAACCAGGTTTACCTGTGTCGATGAAAAAAGGCTTCTTTGTCGGGGCATCGCGTCCAGACTCCCCCGATCTGCCGACAAACAGCTGATCGGCAGATCGGGGCAGCCATTTAAATTTAAATGAAGCCGCGATTATTTTAATCGCGGCTTCATTTCCCTCTTCCGATCTCGCTAATCTACATGCCTCCGTCGAAGGAGGCATGTAGTCTAGACACACCCATAGACGGTATCATGCGCATTTGTGGGTACAACCCACTTCTTCAGATGACTGGAGTATTAAAAGTCCAGATCCAAAAATTAATAAGGGAAGGGGGGAAAGAAGGGGAAGAAAGAAAGAAAAAAGAAAAAAATAATGAATTAGATTGTTTGAATTACAAGACGTTGAGAAGAACAATTTGCACCTTTTTAAGTACTCAGGCTGTGTCTACATTGGCAAGATTTTGCGCAAAAGTGGTTGATTTAATAGACATTGTCCAACCATCTGTACAGGTCCCCTGGGAGGAGGGTGTAGTTTACAATCTCTGTTGTCCTACATCAAAAGCTTCGGCACAGAATTCACATTTGCCAAACCAGTGCCTTTTATAGTCATAGAGAAGTGTCTTAAATACATTGCCAGCTATTGGCATGACATACATAAGAGAAGATATGTCCAGGTAGGAAGACAGCCCAGGCAAAACTACCCTGAATATGGTAGCCTGGATATAAATACCCCTGACTTTGGGGCTTGGAATGCATATATAGGTTCAGATTGAATTTAATTTAGTTTTGCAGTTGGTCTAGGAAGGAGTAAAACAACCTCCTGGAGTAAAACATGCACTGTATGCTGGGAAAAATCTTCATAGAGTAATTCTCTCCTTCAAAATTCAAATACATCTCTAGTTGCTAGGTTTGTCTTGTGATGATACATAACTGCTATTGCTTTTTTCTCTAGTGTTGGGGAAGGAGGATTAGGGAAAGACAGATATTAGACCATGCATGTTGAAGGAGTGTCAATATTCATGCAAACATATTTGGAGCTGAGTGTTACTGCAGTCAATAGCTATGTGTTCCAGTCCTATTAGAAGAAGCTCAGACAATCTCCCCAGCAGTAGCTAAACGAATAATGTTTTAACAATGTGCAATTGCTCTGTTTATGGCAAGAATTCTGACCACACACTCGATGATGGTTTTCCATGAACTGTACCTCACTTGGAAAAAATGCTTAACCCACTATCAATAACTAAAGTCTGCAGTTTTCCCAGTCAACCAAAACCTTTCCTCCGGTAGCTGGAATGTTTCTGATGTGGCATTTCCACCATTTTCCTTGTGAACCAGGAATGAAGCAACATGGTTTGGGACTCTGTTACACTACAGCACTATTTTCAGCCGGGAGAACGCACCATCTTCTTCCCTCCTCCCATTCATTGTCTGACACATGTCAACATGAATCTGTCTGGGAAGCAGTAGGTAGAAGATGTCCCTAGTGCACATCTCGGAGTGGCAAAAATGAGCTCTCTTTTAATCCCATTGGTACTTGTTTTAGTAAACTACTAATGTTCAAATGCAGTCTTCAGAGCCTGATGACAAATATTTCATGTCCACATCACTAGAAGGTATATGTCAAATGCTTTGGATTCGTCTGATGAAAAACAATCTAAGTGTAAACACAACGAGTAGTCCTGTGGCACCGTCGTGACTAACAAAAAGACAAAGTATCATGAATTTTTGGGAGGAAGACCTACTTTATCAGATGTGTTGGAGACTCATGAGTTGGAGACTGATGAAATAGACCTAACCCACAGAAGTTCATGATTCTCTATATTTTTCCTAGTCTCTAATCCCTGGTCTACACTAGACCAGGCCCATCGGCTTAAAGTACACCATCCTAATAAACTAATAAAAGAAAGTTCTTCTTCACACAGTGTGTAGTCAATCTGTGGAACTCCTTGCCAGAGGAGGCTGTGAAGGCTAGGACTATAACATAGTTTAAAGAGAAGCTAGATAATTTCATGGAGGTTAGGTCCATAAAAGGCTATTAGCCAGAGGATAGAAATGGTGTCCCTGGCCTCTGTTTGTCAGAGGCTGGAGAAGGATGGCAGGAGACAAATCACTTGATCATTGTCTTTGGTCCACCCTTTCTGGAGCACCTGGTACTGGCCACTGTCGACAGACAGGCTACTGGGCTAGATGGACCTTTGGTCTGACCCAGTACGGTTGTTCTTATATTCTTATGTTATGTTCTTATCCAGCTATGCCAAATGCATAACTGGCATCGACTTACCTGAAGCCGAGCTGCTGCAGCATCTACACTGTGAGAAGTCCATGGGAACGCATGCTCCTGTTGGCTTCCCTTACTCCTCACAGAATGAGGAGTACCAAAAGCTGGTGGGGGCTACCCTCAGCATTCGATTTGGGGATCTACACTAGACCTGGTAAATTGACCCTCCAGAGGTCGAGCTTCTAGCCTTTAATCTTCCCCATAGCGTAGACATGCCCTAACATGCCACAGGACTTCTTGTTGGTTTTAACATTACAGACTAACATGGCTACCCCTCTGAGACTTTTTAAGTGTAAATGGTTATTAAACCCTTGAAAGACTGCTTATTTCTTTTAATCTCAGAGGAACACATTTCTTCACTGAGTTGGATTGCCAAGGAAGGAAAATGTGACCTTCTTTTAAATAATAGTAATAATAGTTTTGCTATGGTTAAAGAGAAGAAATTGCTATGCAAATCTGCCAGCCATCAGGAAAACGTTTTATGGTCCTCCTTTCCATAGTATAGCTTTTAATTAATGTGATATATGGACAAACATGTATTTTATTTCCAGAATGGGACTTGTAATTTCCTGAGGCTTGGAAACCCAGATGTCTTTGAGTTTAGAATATTTAAGGCTTTTTTAAAGAGTATTTCACAAAAGGGAAACAAATCTTTTTTTTTTCTTTAGTTAGAAGTTTAATTTGTCTGTTTGGAGATGAAATTATGAGCTCCCTGCTCAGATGTCTGCTGGGACCGGGGATAATAAAGGACTGAAGTATGCAGACAGCCACAGGACAATAGCCGAGTGATTTTTTGTCTGCCTTTGAAATGAGCACTTGACCAAGGAAACAGCATGAGGAGTAGCTTCAAAGAGACTGGCACAATGCTGATGGGGGGGTGGAAAGATGAGCGCAGAAGATTTATGCCATGCACATACAAAAATAAACCTGAGCTGGTTTGATGTTCAGGATCTCTACTCATAATTTTCCACCCATCCTTTGGTGGCACAGCCGGAGAATTCCTCTATCAGGTTGGAAAGTTTCTCCTGGGATGACTAGGAAGAGGTTCTTTGGTTAGTCATGCACTTAGGATGCAACAGCAGCCCGTTTATTTTTTTTCCTCAACTCCTGCATATTGGTAGAAGTCGGAATGGTGACGCGCATCCAATCTAGTTTCAGGTTCTTCTCAAAGGCCTCAAGGATGGAGACACAAGTAGTGGACACAAAACCTAGTTCAAAGCCAGCTCTCGCTGAGTCATGAGGCAGACCAGATGGCCTCGTGGTCTGTATGTCAGCCATTGTGCTGTGGGGTTCTCCCCCTCCCCCACATTCATTTTCTCTCAGTTTACAGTCTCGCGGTGCAAGACTTCTTCCCCCAGTGCATATCCCTTCTTAACTTCATTTGGAGTCCAGCCACTCTGCCCAGCCGACAGGCAGTACAATCTTCCTTGGGAAAGCTTCCCTCATTCTTCAGAATCCAGAATGACAGCGCACTCCAAAGGAAACCTGATTTGCCAGATTCCTCAGTCTCTTTCATGTTATTATATGTACGCATGGTGGTAGGCCACCTCTTCAGCAGAGTCCATTACACTACAGTCCCTTTGGAGTTCTCTTAATGGTGTGAGCCAGCAGCTACAGAACGATGGATGGTATCTAAGAAGTGTCAGAGGGTGGTAAGTTGACAATGTCAGAAGGTGGCAACTTGACACATCAGGAATGATGTATAACCTGTATATGAAGTGGTGTCTTGTGGGGGACAGTCTTTGTATGACCTGGGTGGCAGTTGAACCTCCCACATGGAGAATTCCATTGCTACGGGGTACATATGCGTAGTGGTTCGGTATAGTCTACTGACAACTATGACTGTGCTTCGCTTAACAACAAACCTGTCTGGGCACCTTTGATCTTTATCCAATTTGTGTTCTTTGGGGGTTCTTTCGGGGGGGTGCGGTAGTGACTAATAGTGCAAATCAACACAGCGCACAACACTGAGCACACATGCAAGCATCCTTCTGATTATCATTATCGACGGAGCCAGAGACTTGTCAAGAACTCATCAGGAGGACCCGGCTTGACTGACAACAGCGACCTCTCTCTTGAATTTACTGTGTGAGTCGACGGGACCTTAGCTCAAAAGTTGTTTTAAAATTATTGCGTTAGTGTGCTGCTGAAGATTATAAAATCACATCTCTGAAAAAAACATCATCCACCTCCCCAGCTGCCCATGAGCACCGGGGTACCAGTTGAATCGTACTGTGTAGGGTCCTAAAAATCGTAAGAACATCGCTGGTTATGAGTGTCCAGCAACTCTGATAATCAGCTGGGTTTCTTTTCATATTATTGCAACCTCCTGCAATTTGAGGTGGGGTTACTGCTGCATTTGTAAAGGGCAAGTAAATTGCCTGTAGTTTGAATCTTGGTTTTGTTTGCTTTTGTTTTGACAGTGTGCACCTGTGGGACCATCCATCCTGCTTTTAATTGTAATTCAACTATAATTACAACTGTAATTCATGGAGTGCTGCTGTGAGATACAAGATTGATGCTCAGCATGAGCAATGGAATGGTACCTCTATACGTTTTGTCAGGAATCGTGTACACAATAGACCACTGACTGTGACTGTCTGATTTTGGGGCAAGAAATTAGTTCAGTCCTTAAATGATCAGGCCTAGTTTGGCACTAAAACCATGTCTAGGCTACAGGGAAGATCCATGCTGCTGTGGTCGATCTTCCAGGGTTTGATTTAGTGTGTCTAGTGAAGACACACTAAATCAAACTCAGAGGGCATGCCCATGAGTGCCAGAACTCCTGCTCATCATGACAAGTAAGGTAAGTTGACAAGAGTGTTTGCTCCCATCGACCTCCCGCTGTGTGGACTGCAACTTAAGATACGGCAACTCCAGCTATGCAATTAATGTAGCTGGAGTTGCATACCTTAAGTTGCATTTCTGCTCTGGTATAACTGAAACAGAACATAAACCAGGGATGAGGAAGCATGAACACCCAATTCTGGAGTCTTTGGAGTGGGTCTAAGTAGCAGCCATAGCTTATCTGTCATGTGTGAAACCATCACACTGCCAGCTGGGCCCACGGTTGTCCTAAAGGTGCAAGCGCATGTGCCCTAGAGATGCTTATGGCTTGACCGGCTCTGTTTCTGCTTCTGTTTCCAGCCAGTTGCAATTCAGACCTCTGCTTATGTTCGCTTCTGGCGCCTCAGACCATGAGCTAATTTGGCTTCAAGGAGCAGAGTCAAAAGCCAAATTAGAAAAGAGGAGATGGGGGGGAGAGAAGCAAACAAGCCTCAGCATTTCCCAGCGTGATGGCTTCCAGTGGCAGCCGCCCTCCCTTTCCAGCCACTCACTCACTAGTATAATTTGCCTCGTTTTCTGTGATTACACTCAGATACTACAAGTGGCTCATAGGGGGCTGAAGTGATAGCTAACCGCGTTCAAGGCCGCATTTCTGTGTGGCCTGGTGCCCCATGAAGGACACAGGACTCAGGAGTGAGTTTATGACCATTTTCCTGAGCCATGGCCTCTTCTTTCCCAAGGGGAACATTGCATTGGAATGATGCCATGAGGGCTTTGTAATGTGCTCAGCCAGCTCTGTTTCTGGGATGGGTTTAAAAGGAGCTGTAAGAGTCTCTCCCTGGCTTTTCCCCCAGCCAGGGCTGGATTAAGGGGGGGCTAGCCAGGCAGCTGCCCAGGGTGCCAACCTATGGGGAGCACCTGATGGCAGCTGTAAGGGGCGCTGCACGCCGGGGGGCCCACGGCGCCCCCTAGAGCTGCCATCAGGTGCTGCATGCCTGATTGCAGATGTAAGGTGTGCAGCGAGCTGGGGGGCGGGGCCCCGCATGCGCTGTGTGCCCTGGGGTGGAGCCACGCATGCGCCGTGCAGCCGGGGCGGAGTCGTGCATGCACCATGTGCCCGAGGGCGGAGCCGCGCATGCGCCATGCACCCAGGGGTGGAGCCGCGCATGTGTCATGCACCCAGGGGCGGAGCCGTGCATGCGTCATGCACCCAGGGGTGGAGCCGTGCATGCGTCATGCACCCAGGAGCGGAGCCGTGCATGCGTCATGCACCCGCTGCCCGGGGCGCAGGAATGGCTCGAGCCGGACCTGCCCCCAGCCAGCCTTCCTACAGACTGTCGCCCCAGGTGTGTGTGCGCCCCAGCCATGTTGGGTGACTGTTTACGGCCCTGTCCCTGGAGAATTCCAAAGCTCTCCCACCGTACGAGTCTGCTTCCTCCTTCCTGCTGCTCGGGACGAGAAGAAATTCCCCTGGACGTGGACTGGGAGACGGAGGCAGAGGCCTGGATGGAGAGGAGGATACAGGATGGCCCCAGAAATGGGAGGGGCATTGCTCTGCTCCATTTCTAGGGCACCACCCCAGTTCGATCGATCCCTGAGGAGATTTCTAGACAAACACCTGGCAAATCCATCCGGGAGACCAGAGATAGGGAAACTAAGGCCTGAGGGGCTGGATGCGGCCCCCCGGCTTGCCTGGATCTGGCCCCCAAGGCTTGAGGATCCCTCCCCCACACTGGAGAGCCTGTGCTGGTGCTCTAGCCCTCCCCCCGCTGTACCCCAGCAGACTCTGGAGCACACAAAATCTACTAGCCTGGGGCCCACTAGGCTCTGGTATGTGGGGGGAATGTGGGGAGTGTCTTTCTGCTTCTCCGCCGGGGGCCACATCAGAGAGGGATTTGGGGATTTTTTAAATTTTATTTATTTATTTATTGCTTCTCACTTGGGTGCGGTCCCCAATTGATTTTAATGTGGGTCAGTGGCTTTCCCCACCCCCCGCCCAAAAAAGGTAGAAGGTCACAGAGAAACAGCCCAGCCCCATCTGAAAAACTCCATGATGCCACTTGGGGTGCCGTGTGAGGGTTTCAGGAAACCCGGGGCAGTCTTCCTTCACGTCCAAGCGGAGATCAAAGCTCCAACAGAATGCAGGGACCTCCCCGCCGACAAGAGGGGACCATCCAGGTCACAGGCTTGTGCCTCTCTACACATTAAAGTAGATATTTTTAGTCAAAAAATTGACAACCAGCTCTGTCTGTATAAATCAAACGCATAGGCCACCCCTTCTTGATAGTCTAATGCAGTGTTCCCAACCAGGGTTCCGTGGAACCCTGGGGTTCCGCAAACCGTCATCAGGGGTTCCGCAAGAAATCGTGGAATAAATAAATAAATAAATAAATAAATAAATAAATTCTTACAATGTAAGCTGACGTATATCCTGTATATAGAACAACTCTTTACAAATACATTTTCTTGACAATAACTTAGCAGTAATTGAATTGCGCTCCCCGCTGTCAAGTTTTTCTGGCCAAGCAAATGTTTTCATAGGTAGGGGTTCCTCAGGATATGAAAAATTATTTTAGGGGTTCCTCCATGGGAAAAAGGTTGGGAATCACTCGTCTAATGTTTGGGGCATCTTTTCTCCTCCTAATACAAGCATTCTCCTACTTTGAAGTACTGTTTCCTGTTCATAGTTTGCATCCTGCCCACTCTTTGCATAAATCCGCCTCCCCATTTCTCACCATGGGAGACTTAATTTTAAAAAAGGCAGACAAACCCTTTGCAGATTCCAGTTGATTTTGCAAAAGCAAATACCACTCACAAAGCTGGCAAAACATCAGATTCTTTGAGGTTTGCCCACCACTGATCTTTATCTTCACAGTGGCTTCTCTTTCCAACAGCCAGAGAGCTAAAGGCTATTCGTAAACCTTGAGTTTTGCAAACGGACTTGCAAAAGAAAAGAAACCCCCCATGAAATAAGTCTTTATAGCAAAGAAATTTCAGCAGTTCCTTCAATGACTGCATAAACAGGAACGTAATCAAAGAGCAATTAGCTGTAATTGTGCGTTAGCCCCCCCAAACCCTATACACGTGAAATAATTACAAAGACAGTTCCCAAGGATGTGTGTGGACATTTGGCTGGCATCGTTAAATAGAATGTCCCCTTCAGAAGAAAGCAAATTCCTTCTCCTTGTGGTTGCCGGGTTTTCTTCTTTCCAGTCTGTCCATCTCCACTGATGACTAATTCAACATTCAAGACATCTGCATCCAAACCACCACTGTGGTGATTTCATTTGGGCTGAAATGCTGCTCCTCTGAGAGAGGCCCAGCGTGCTTTCACCATAGCACTTGGGAAGAAACACAAAACTGAACGTGCAGTCCTCCCATTCCAGGGAAGAATGCAGAGAAACAAGGAATGCTCTACTTGGAATAGACTCCAGCTGACCACAATACGTGGCTCAGATACCTGAGTGATGAGCCTGGTTTGAAGCCTGAGGCAAATTGATTTCAGGGAGATGCTCTGAGGGACGTCTTTGTCCATGTGTGGAGGCGTCATAAGAATGCCCACACTGGGTCAGACCAAAAGTCCATCTAGCCTAGCATCCTGTCTTCCAACAGTAGCCAAGGCCAGATGCCCCAGAGGGAGAGAACACAACAGGTAATCCTCACATGATCCCTCCTGGCATCCATTTCCAGACAGAGGCGAGAGACACCATTCCTACCCATCCTGGCTAATAGCCATTGATGCACCTAAGCTCATTGAATCTATCCAGCTCTTTTGTGAACCCTGTTTAAGTCCTAGTCTTCACCACATCCTCTGGAAAGTAGTTCCACAGGTTGACTGTCCGCTGCGTGAAGAAAAACTTCCTTTGGTTTGTTTTAAACCTGCTGCCTATTCATTTAATTTGGTAACTTCTAGTTCTTATATTGTGGGAATAAGTAAATAACTTTTCCTTACTCACTTTTTCCACATCCATCATGATTTTATAGACTTCTATCATACCCCCCTTAGCGTCCTCTTTTCTAAGATGAAAAGTCCCAGACTTTTTAATATCTCTTCAGATGGGACCAATTCCAAACCCCTAATCATTTTTGTTGCCCTTTTCTGAACCTTTTCCAATGCCAATATATCTTGTTTGAGATGAGGTGACCACATCTGTACAAGAGAGGCAATAAGATATTCTATTAGAGTACGTCTACACTAGCCCCCTAGTTCGAACTAGGGAGGCTAACGAGGGCGACCGAAATTGCTAATGAAGCACAGGATTTAAATATCCCATGCTTGATTAGCATAATCCCGGCCGGTCGCCATTTTGGAAACTGACTAGCCCGAAGTAACTGCCCGCATCTACACGCGGCAGAGAAGCGGGATTCCGAGATAAACTCCTTAGTTCGAATTAACTGTTAAACCTCATTCCACGAGGAGTAACAGTTAATTCGAACTAAGGGGTTTATCTCGGAATCCCACTTCTCTGCCACGTGTAGACACGGGCAGTTACTCCGGGCTACTCAGTTTCCAAAATGGCGACCGGACGGGATTATGCTAATCAAGTGCGGGATATTTAAATCCTGTGCTTCATTAGCAATTTTGGTCACCCTCATTAACCTCCTTAGTTCGAACTAGGGGGCTAGTGTAGACATACCCTTATTCTCTATCTCCCTTTTTTTTGTCAGTACTACATAGTTACACAGGCACTGGTCCATGGATATTATAACCGCTGACTCCTTCCTTGTGGAGCAACCCTGACTAGGCAGAGCTCATTAAGCAGCTGCAGGGCCGTGCTGCCGCGCACCGTAGAGGGAACCTTGATCCAGACCCTGATTCTTACTAGCCCAAAGGTTGAAGAATATTCAGTTCTGGGGGTTTGCTTGTTTCATGGTAAAGCCAGAGGATGTTGACCTTGTACAGTTCTGGATCTCCAGCAACCCCAGCCTTTTATGCTCTGCTGTCAGATATATTCATATCTCGGTAATAGCACCGGCATTTACAGTGTAAGTGTAACAAACTCTACCATAAGCCTTCAGCATAGACAAAACCTGGGTCTTTGTCTTCACTATGAGTTCTTCCACCAGAAAATATGCTAATGAGGGACTCATTAGCATAAATCACAACATCATTAGCATATTTTCTGACATTTCTTTTTGCACGAGGGCTTTTTGCACAAAAAGAAGCAGCGTGGACCTTTTTTTGCACAAAACCCTCTTTTTGCACAAAATCCTTATGCCCGTCCTGGAGCCGCATAAGGATCTTGCGCAAAACAGGGGTTTTGCACAAAAAAAAAGCCCATGCTGCTTCTTTTTGCACAAAAACCCCTCGCACAAAAAGAAACTGCAGAAAATATGCTAATGATGTTGCCACTTATGTTAACGAGTCCCTCATTAGCATATTTTCTTCTGGAAGAACTCGCAGTGAAGACGTAGCTTGGGACTATTAGGAGCAGAAGAGGATGCATCTAACTTGAAGAAGCAACACAACTAACAGGAGGACAATCTCTGTGTCTGTCTGGGTCAGAAAACTCAGCATGTTTCAGTCAGCTGGTTGACAAGACCGAGAATTGCCATTTTGAACTGTTCTCTTCCTGGGCAAACTCAGGCCGCATGAATTTGTGTCAGATTGTGGTGGTGCAATATTATGGCGCATGGGCTACCGAAACTATTTCTGATCCTCCAAGGTAAAGCTTCCAAATCAAAATCATGAAATCATGGCAAAAAAATAAAGGTAAGTGAGGGGGTATGATAAGAAACTTCTTGCTGGGTCTGGTGCAATTAATGCCAACTGTGATAAATGTATGAAGGGCAATACCAACTTGGATAGCAAGAATAGCTCTTTGAAAATGTATCCCTAAGTCAGTTCAGACTCCATCTCTCCTGAAAGAGTAACTCTTGGCAAGAGGTCTTGGTCTTCCAGTAGAATGTGTCGGACCAGTAAATAAGCTTATTTCTATTCTAGTCAGCACCTCTGTTCTATCTTGAATTATGGGGAAAACATATGGAAAGAAATGAAAATATATATATATTGTATTCCCTGTGGCTCTTCTCTCTCTTGAGCTGGGAATGGAAATATTAAACATCTGTGATGCTTTAAGGAAGGATAAGTGACTTACTGAGATGAACTCTCACCCTCTGGACTCTCATTGAAATCCACCCGCCAAAAAATGTAGAGCAAAGTGGAATCGATATTACTGAGATCAGCCCATTCCCCCGATTCCCCTCCCCTTTGTTTCAAAGGCGGGAGCTGTTGTGTGTTATTTGACCATGTTTGAAGATCTGATCATAGAATCATAGAACACTATGGTCATCAAGGGGCATCAAGAGGTCAAAGGGTCCAGTCCCCTGCCCTCACAGCAGGATGAAGCACCGTCTTGATCATCCCTGACAGATGTCTATCTAACCTGATCTTAAATATCTCCAGGGAAGGAGAGTCCACAACCTCTCTAGGCAATTTATTCCAGTGTTTAACTACCCTGACAGTTAGGAAGTTTTTCTTAATGTCCAACCTAAACCTCCCTTGCTGCAGTTTAAGCCCATATTTCTTATTCTATCATCAGAAGCCAAGGAGAACAATTTTTCTCCCTCCTCCTTATGACAACCTTTTAGAAACTTGAAAACTGCTATCATGTCCCCTCTTATTCGCCTTTCCAGACTAAACAAGCCCAGTTCTTTCAGTCTTCCCTCATAGCTCATGTTCTCTAGATCTTCAGTCATTCTTGTGGCTCTTCTCTGGACCTTCTCCAATTTCTCCACATCTCTCTTGAAACGTGGTGCCCAGAACTGGACACGAGACTCCAACTGAGGCTTAATCAGCGCAGAGTAGAGCAGAATGACGACTTCTCCTGTGTCGCTACAACACTCTGGTTAATGCATCCCAGAATAAAGTTTGCTTTTTTTGCAACAGTATCACAGCCCCCTGCCCTCACGGCAGGACCCAGTATCATCTCATAACAGAGCAGGGAACGTGAAGGTGGTTGCATTTCTCTACTGCTGCATGCAAGACACTGACTTTGCAGATGAATGGAGGAAGAGCAACCATCTCAATCCCGCACTAAGGCACATTCTGTTAAACCCAAAGGCCATGGCATCAAGCAATGAGCCATGATTGGCTTTGCTGCTGTTTCACGTATTTGTTCTGTATTTACACCTTTCTGGAATAGATGCAGTTTTCCTTAAAAATAGATAATCACCCACATATTCCTCTACAAACAACATCATTTTTGTGACTGACCCCAATCAATGCCTTTAGGAGGAATTTCAACCACGGATTGTGTTACTCATGGAGGACGAGAATTTGCCACTCTTTTCTCCCAATATGGTCTGCTTAATCCCTAATTTTAGGATTGAAGTGGGATTTTGATGGGTTTGTGATGGCCCTCTGCACACCTGGGGTTATCAGCACTTGGATCCATGGTTTACTTAGATCCCATAGGATCCAAGGGCCAAGTCACACTTCCTTGTGCTACATTCAAGGGAGGTCATGAACAAGCATCTGTGGACTACTAGCAAATAGGCCATGATATGTGTAGTCAAAAAGGATGATGTAACTCTATAAGGGTATGTCTACACTTGCCCCCGAGTTCGGACTAGGGAGGCAAATGAAGCATACTGAAGTTGCTAATGAAGCGTGGGATTTAAATATCTCATGCTTGATTAGCATATTCGTGGCTGGTCTCCATTTTAAAATGCTGGTCACCCAATTTAAATAGCCGCGTACAGATGCAGTAGTCCGATCCAAAACCCTTCTCTCAAATTAACTTTTCCTCCTCATTGCATGAGGAGTAACAGTTAATTAGAGAAAAGGGTTTTGGATTGGACTACTGTGTCTACACGCGGCAAATTAAATTGGGAAACCGGCATTTTAAAATGGCGACCGGCTGTGAATATGCTAATCAAGCATGAGATATTTAAACCCCACTCTTCATTAGCAACTTTGGTTCGCTTCATTTGCCTCCCTAGTCCGAACTAGGGGGCAAATGGTTATACCAACCCACGGGCCAGACCCAGGCGGCCAAGGTTATTCCTGGTGGTCCTCCACTGCTACATTTATCTGCACCTCTGTAGGAAGCAGCAATCACAGCTCTTGTTGGCTGCAGATTTCTGTTCCCAGCCAATGGGAGTGGTGGGAAGTGGCATGGATCAGGACACTGCTTTTTGGCATACCCATTGGCTGTTAACAGCAATCTGCAGCCAATGGGAGCTGCAATCTCCCCTACTTGCAGAGGTGCAGGTAAATATAATGGCAGTGGCCCACCAGGGACAAACCCTAGTAAGCCATCACCTTTTTATTGCCCACCCCTGCTCTGCAAGAAACAGCAGCATTGCACTGAAAATTGAAAGGAGAGCCGGGGCAGACAAATCCTTGTCACGGTTATGCCGTGCTGTTTTTGTGCTCGAATGCAATGAGCACTTCATATGTAGGTATCCTCCTCCTCAGGGGGGGCTGAGAGAGATCTAGGGGCCATTGACAAAAATTGCATCCTCTAGATTTGCGAATGCAAGAATAGTTCTGCACAGAGTCAACCCAATCCCTCCCCCTGATTCAACTGAAAGCCCCGCACTGTCGCTCGCAGATCTTACAACCCACCTTACAGCTCAAAGAGGCTAATTCCGTCTGTTTATCTTGAGGTCCTTGTGTCAAGTGGGGAAGGCCTTTATTAAGTGCCTGTGGCAACAATCCAATTTTACCAATTCAGTGATTATTTTATCTACTTAAATATTTAAAAAAACCTTTGACAAATTCATCTCATTCAGTTTCCTAGTTATCCTTCCCCTGGAATTAAGATAAAAGAGCACATAGGACAGCCAACTAAGTGACACGATAGGTCTCCTTTTTATGGCTAATTGCTAGAAAGAAGCTTATGCTTTGAAAGATGAGGGTTGAGACCTCTTACAAAATTTGTTAGTATTAACTGGCAGGGCTCGACAAATAATACAATCTACTCATCCGTGGTGAGTAGATTGTAACCCAGAAGAGCCGGGTTCGGGTGATCTGCGCATGCTCAGATCGATCTGTGCATGCGCAGATCGCCGGACAGTGTGGCTGGCGAGCCCTGTTAACTGGCATAACTCAATTCTCAGAGGGGCCGCTGTGTTAGAGTATGTCTACACAGCAAAATTATTTTGAAATAACAGCCGTTATTTTGAAATAGCTTTCCTAGTGTTTACACAAGCCAACTGCTATTTCGAAATTAATTCAAAATAGCAGAGGGCTTATTTCAATATGGGTTAACCTCATTCCTCGAGGAATTGCGCCAATTTCAAAATTGCTATTTCAAAATAAGCGCTGTGTAGATGCTTATTTCGAAATAGGGGGCCTCCAGCCCTTCCCTGGGTGCCCTGCTGGCCGCCCTGGCCGCAAGGTAGCTTCTGACCTGATGCCCTGCCAGAACCAGTTCCAGCTGGCCTTAAATGTGATTCAGCGCCCAATCAGTGTGGACATGCTATTTCGAAATAGCAGAAAGCTATTTTTTGTGTATAGATGCGTTATTTCGAAATAAGATATTTCAAAATAACGCTGTAGTATAGACATACCCTTAGTCTGTACTTTAAAAACAACGTGTAGTCCTGTGGCACCTTAGGGTATGTCTACACTTGCTCCCTATCTCGAGATAGGGATGCAAATGTAGTGTACCGAATTTGCTAATGAAGCACGGAATTTAAATATCCCGCACTTAATTAGCATAACTGCATCCAGCCTCCATTTTAAAATCACATTATTGTGAAAAAAAATGCCCCGTGTAGCAGTGTTATTTCGAGAGAAAACCCTTCTCTCGAAATAACTGTTACTCCTCATACAATGCACTCATATCTCTTGAACCAAGTGCCATTCTGAATATAGCTGTTCTGAACATAGTTAAGATCTTAGGCGGAAATGGAATGGTTTTAGTTCTGAAGGCTCAGTATATGTCTTAAAGGTCTCTGTATATTTTTTAAAATTGAACCACGTCCTTGCTAGCTCTCAAAGGGAGAAGAACAATGTTCAGAATCAGAATCCTTGAATTGGCCCCGAAAGGTCCTTTCTTGAAGTGAATGTTTCAAAAGATTATATGATGGAGTTGCTTGTGTTCGCAAGTAGCTTGACTCGATGACCCTGAAGCTTCTCCTAAACCTATGTCCTACATCTCTAATATTCATAAGTTTCTATTCTCGTAGAAGTCCTGTGGCACCTTATAGACTAACAGATTTATTGGAGCATAAGCTTTCATGGGCAAAGACATGCATCTGACGAAGTGGGTCTTTTCCCATGAAAGCTTCTGCTCCAATAAATCTGTTAGTCTATAAGGTGCCACAAGAATTCTTATTGTTTATGCAGATTCAGACTAACACGGCGACCCCTCTGATACTATTCTCCTAGAATAATTGTCCATTCCTGACCGTTGTTCGTCTCAACTACTCTTAAATATCTCCAGTGATGGAGACTCCACAACCTTCCTTGACAATTTATTTCAATGCTTAAGCACCCTGATAGTTAGGAAGTTTTTTCCTAATGTCTGATCTAAACCACTCTTGCTGCAATTTAAGCCCATTTCTTCTTGTCCTATTATCAGAGGTCAAGGAGAACAATTTTTCTCCCTCTTCCTTGCAGCACCCTTTTAGGTATTCTCAGTTTTCCCTTTTCCAGACTAAACAAACACAATCCTTTCAGTCTTCTCTTACAGGTCATGTTTTCTAGACCTTTAATCATTTTTGTTCTTCTTCTTTGGGCCCTCTCCAGTTTGTCCACATCTTTCCTGAAATGTGGTGCCCAGAACGGGATGCAAAACTCCAATTGAGGCCTAAGGGTTTAACTCACTTTATACACTTCAGGGCTAGATTCTCAGTTGGTGTCAATCAGCACTGGCATCCACAGAGCTGATATTCTAGTCTTTAAGGGTGTGTCTAAACTACAGGATTTTGTCGACAAAAGTTGGCTTTTGTCGACAAAACTATACCTGCATCTACACTACTGCCGCGCTCTGTCGACAGTAAGTCGACAAAACGCGGCAGTTTTGTCGACAGTGGTAAACCTCATTTTACGAAGAATAACGCCTTTTTTTTAAAGCACTCTTTCGAAAAAAGGCACTATTGCATGTCAACGGTGCTTTTTCAAAAGAGAGCATCGAGACTCTCTTGCGAAAAAGCGGCTTGCTTTGTCGACAATACTGATCGTAGTCTAGACGCTCTTTTTTGACTGAGGCTTTGTTGACAGTATCTGAGTGTTTAAGTGAGTCTGTACCTTTGCTAGGACACATCCCCATAAGGAAAACCTAATGGATAAACACACAGTGTAAGAACAAAGCGAATGCTAAAATCAGAGAGGAGAATCTGTGGCCACCATTAATTGCTATTCTAGTGTCAGTATCACATGTTACAGTATTTTATCCTTCCATCTTCTGGGCAGGCCGTTTGCAATATAATCTGATGTGGCAGGAGAGAAAAGGAGGGTTTTCTGGTTTTTTTAGCCATTATAAATTCCACAGACATTCCACAAGCACGACTAAAAAGGGCAAAGATTAAAATTCCTCTGATATAGGAAGAACTCAGCAATCAGACAGCTCTCTCCCGCATTGGGTCGCCAGCCATTGACTAAAGACCACGGGGAAGCTATCGGAATACCCAATGTGAAATCGCTCATGCAGACCGGGACCCTTCTCCGTTTGCTAGAGTGCTTAGCCTGCTTATATTGTTTGATTGCTTTTTCCTGGCCCTTCTTTTGCCTCAGCTCTGCCAAAAACTGAGTGGAACCATCTGATAAAAGCTGGAAGCCTGTCAAAGTGGCGATTTGAACTCAAGTAATTTAATTCTCGTCTGCCGTCCAGAATCACCATCTGACCTGGAGCTTTGCTAGCTCTGAGTAAAAGACCATGCAAAGCACACTCCATCTTTGTGTGTCTCTTTAGTCATCAAATGAACCCAAGGGCTTAATTCTCTTCTCACACGGCTCCCACTCCTTTGACTACAGCAGCAATGCTGCCAGACTCACCCTGGTCTAACAGACACACAAGGCACAAACCCTGAGATGTGTCATGAAGCTCATGAGAATCACAGAAAAAAAAAAGATGAGGGATTGATTCATGAGGCAGAACTAATAAATCTTAAACATGTAGCTTAGGTCAGAAAGGCAAGTTAGTGGGACTGGACATGCTCACAGGCTACAAGTATTTTAAGGGCGTAAACTCTTCAGAAAGAGAAGAAATATGTTGGACAGTACAAGGAAGTGCAACTAGGAATTCTGGACTGAAATCTCTGAAAGGATGAATATTATTCCATTGACAGGGAAGTGGAATAGGCTGCGGAACAGGCTCAAATGGGTAGTTGGGGAAAGCCGAGTCGCTTGAGGATAAAACTGGTCAAAAATCTGAATTGGAAATTCTTTTGCAATGTTTTGTGCTTTCCAATTTTTTGATGCAAACCCCCACTTCCTTATTGTTTCCTGTTTGTTGGGGGTTTTTTTGCCCCCGATTCTTCTTTGTCTCTCCTCCCTCCGTGGTGCTTAGTTTTTGGACGGGTGGCAATACAGGGGGGTGAGAGAAAGGGAAGAAAAAGAAGAACTGGGAAGGGGGGGGGACAGGAAAAATCATGGTAGACGTGATGCAGCTATTCAGATATGAGCTGCAACTCGGACTCTCTCACCTCATGGGGCCTAGACTCCAGATTCCAGGCTACGCCCACACATCTACACTGCAGTTACACAGCCCTTTAGCCTGAATCCCATGAGCCGGAGTTAGCTGGCCCAGGCCAGCCACAGATGTCTAATTGCAGCTTAGCCATACACTAATTGTCTCCTGCCCAGAGGGGACGGAGCTTAGTCACAATTAGCAGCTGGAGGGACTGCAGAAGACGTGGGTTGCTCTGACCGAGAGAATCCCAGAGCAAGGGTTTAACTGCACAAGAAAAGGGGAAACACACAGCAAGGTTTGCACCTACCGGGGAAGCCCTGAAAAAGGATTTACAATTAGAAAGAGATGAGTTCTGTGGCCCGGGAGGGTGGCAGAATTATTCAGATTCATTTCGACCTGGCAGTGTTAGTCCACAAGGGGGGTGAACTTTGTGACTTGGCCCATAGAAATCCGAAAGACAGAAGTAGCCAGCCAGCAGGAGGTGCTGGGGTTATGCCTGGGCGCAAGAGGGTGCCCGATGGCTGAGCGTGTTCTACCACGCCTTCTCAGAAACGCTGTCGTTTATCTTAGATTTAGTCATTACACAAAAGCCAGGCATGTTATAATGGCACACATCAGGAAGTCGTTACCGATAGAGGACAGCTGTATCAGTGCAGATAAAAATCAGCTCTTTTCCCAAACATTCAAAGCAACGCTGCTTTTGTGGCTGGAAACAGTTTGTTCCACTTGTTGCCGATACTCCTTCCTTTGCATTGCTGTTGTTGCAGCTTGCACGGAAGGGTGCCAGCAATTTAAGACCATAAGAACGGCCATACTGGGTCAGACCAAAGCTCCACCTAGCCCAGTATCCTGTCTGCTGACAGAGACCAATACCAGATGCTCCAGAGAGAGGGATCACAACAGGTAATCCTCACATGATCCCTACCCTGTCACCCACTTCCAGAGAAACAGAGGCTAGGGACACCATTTCTACCCATTCTGGCTAATAGCCATTGATGGACCTAACCTCCATGAATCTATCTAGCTCTTTTTTGAACCCTGTTAAAGTTTTAACCTTCACCACATCCTCTGGCAAGGAGTTCCGCAGGTTGACTGTGCGCTGCGTGAAGAAAAACTTCCTTTTGTTTTTTTAAACCTGCTGCCTATTAATTTTGTTTGGTGACTCCTAGTTCTTTTATTGTGAGAATAAGTAAATAACTTTTCCTTATTCACTTCTTCCACACCAATCATGAGTTTATACTCCTTTATCATATCCCCCCTTTTATAGACCTCTGTCATAGCCAAGTCTTTTTCTGAAAGTGCAGGGCCACAGCCCGATGGGTTCTCTGCTCAGATGGAAGCAAAGAACCCCAAATTCTGAGGCAGGGACACAGGGATCTACCACAGTGCCAACCAAAGCTCAACAGTGTGTTTTGCCAAAACAAGGGGGTTGTACATGGCTCTAAGAGGAAGTGCCAGAAATTTCAGTAGAAAATAATTCCTTTAGAGAGTTCCAACTCAGTTTTACAGCCTCAAGAAGCTTCATTTACACTATGGAACTCCAGGGGGCAGATTTGGTGTTTGCATCTGTAATGAGGTGGCACTTGCCTCTTGAAAGCGCCTCCCTCCCTTGGCTGAGTGGGTGTGCTTGCACTTCTTGCTATGGTGACTCTCCTGTGACCCAGCCCTCCAGCTGAGTCTGCACTTCTTGAGCTCCAAAGAGGAACTTCCTGTCTCCGGCTCAGCAGCTTCTTTATACTGGCTTGCTGGGCCCCGATTGGCTGGCTCTGCTGCAGCCACTCTAGCCTGCCTGGAGGACTTCTCTTCTGCTCTTTTCCTAGTGTGGGGGGTGGCAGGACCACAAAGCCTCTGTAGGGGGCCTCGGGGTCTAGTCTCCCTGTCATAGCATTGCTCTATTGATGCAAGAGGAGTTATGCACAGATTTTAAGCCCAGGAGGCATCATTATAGCCATCTAGTCTGATCACTGGCATAACACAGATTATAGCATGCCACCCAGTGATTTCTTCATGAAGTCTAACAACCTGTGGTAGAATGCACACGTGTCTTTTAGAATGCCATCCCGCAGAAAACTTTGGCCTGTTAACTTCATTGCAGTTACTCTTGATTTGTAACAATGTAAGAAGAGGATCAAAAGAGGATCAAGTTGAAGAGGTTCAAACAAATGTCAAAATGTTTGTACTTTAACCGAAGTAAATCCACCCCTCCTAAAGTTTTTGAAGTTCACGCATCCCTATATTCATTGGGAGTTTTTCCACTGTCTTCCATTGTAAGGATATTCTCTAGAAAACATTTATAGCATCCTCTCTTCCTTTTTGGACTGAGATCTGAAAATATGTGTATTAACCAGGGCATAGGTAACACTATCATGACCCACAAGTGTCTCATTGCTTTGGGATAAAAGGCGCTCATTTTCTAATAAGTAAAATTCGATTTTTCTTCCTGCAGAAGAACATACAACAATTTCATTTTTTTTCTTTCCTCCTTCAGACTTATCCCTGGAAATATCACATGGGCCAACACAGGCCAGCCATGGGTGTTGCAATCTAGACACACTCTAAGGGTACATCTGTACTGCACCTCTCTTCCACAAAAGCTTATGCAAATGAAGCATGGATTAGCATAATGCCACGCTTCCTTTGCATAATTAATTAGGGGCTGTTTTTGCGCAAGAGGCTTTTGCGCAAAAAGGAGCTGTGTAGACGGCTCCTTTTTGCGCAAAGACCCCCCTCTTGCGCAAGAGCCGTTTTTCCTCATTTTTTTTAGGAAGAACGGCTCTTGCGCAAGAGGGGGGTTTTGTGCAAAAAGGAGCCCTCTACACAGCTCCTATTTATGCAAAAGCCTCGGGTGCAAAAACGGCCCCGAATTAATTATGCAAATGAAGAGCAGCAATACGCTAATCCATGCTTCATTTGCATAAGCTTTTGCGGAAGAGAGGTGCAGCATAGACATAGTCTGTGGCACAGAGAAAGTAAGTGACAAGCCCAAGACTGTAGTAGAGCTAGAAATCTGGACTTGTGAGCTCCTGAGTTCCAGCCCAGTGTCTCAGCTGTCCTCATTCTGAGGTACTTCATTTCCATAGCACAACTATGTTAATGTCCTTGGGGAAATCTAGTGATCATCAGTGTGAAGGGATTGTTAGTACCCCAGTTACCGCCAACACACGCCAGAGCTCCACCAACGGTCCTCAGTCCTGAACTGCAGCTAACACAGCAGTTTCGGCTCTGATTCTTCCTCCCAGCAAACCTACATTCTGTCCATCTGAGCCCTGTGAAAGCCATTTCTGATCCTCTCCTGAGAAGAGACTTTCTGTGGTTCTGGACTGGAGCTGAGATTCATTATTGGCATGTAAAGTCACTGACAGTGCTTGTGCGGAGTCACTTTTTTTTTCCTAGCCCACCCCACTAGTCCTGTTTATCTTCTCCTATGCAGGCTGATTTCCATCTGCCCATTGAAATTATTCTTATAAAATCAAGAACGGTGACCTCATCCTGTAGAATGCCAAAGTAAGCAAATAAACCACCAAAAGTCCTCACAAACTAAACTTGTAGGGCTGACATGCCGGCTCTGCTAGGTTTTGGTTGTTTGTTTGCTTTTACCATGGCCTGAAAGCTTCAACCGAGAAAGGCACAAAATCCCCATTGATGCAGTTGCTTTCTCCTGGAAGTGTGAGAAGAACCCCTGCCTGACCTCCGTGGGTGATCAGCTTACACCCTGGAGGATATATTATATCTTGAAAGGGCTTCTTTCTAAGTCAACTCGCTACAATTTGCTTTGCTGAGTCAGTCCAAGAATGCAGGAGGAACGTTCTCATATAGTTCTCAATCCACTCCTGGGGACAGACTCCCCATCTTAGATTATATATGAGGCTACCCTGGGCACGTCATCTCCTTTGCTTGGCTGGTCTTCATTGGGACATACTTTTGGTGTTGTCTTCTTCTGGGCTACGTCTAGACTGGCATGATTTTCCGGAAATGCTTTTAACGGAAAAGTTTTCCATTAAAAGCATTTTTGGAACAGAGCGTCTAGATTGGCACGGACACTTTTCCGCAAAAGCACTTTTTGCGGAAAAGCGTCCGTGCCAATCTAGACGTGCTTTTCCGCAAAAAAGCCCTGATCGCCATTTTCGCGATCAGGGCTTTTTTGTGGAAAACAAATCTGAGCTGTCTACACTGGCCCTTTTGCACAAATGTTTTGCGCAAAAGGACTTTTGCCCAAATGGGAGCAGCATAGTATTTCTGCAAGAACACTGACAACCTTACATGAGATCATCAGCGCTTTTGCGGAAATGCAAGCAGCCAGTGTAGACAGCTGGCAAGTTTTTCCGGAAAAGTGGCTGATTTTCCGGAAAAACTGGCCAGTCTAGATACAGCCCTGCTGTTTTGATATGGAAGGTCTCGCTGCCCTTCGAAGCTTTTTTCGCAGACTTCAGGTGGTCCACCCTCTCTGCTTTCCCCTCCTAATCTTCCCCCTCCCTCGCCCCCCTGCTCCTGCATGAAATGCCAAGGGCATCACACCACTTGACACAAAGGTACTACCAAACCTAACAAAAACAATTTATGCTGAGTGGACGTGATGGAAGGGGCGGTGCTGCTGTGAGTCTTTCAGGGCAAATTAAACCCCAACCTGTTGCGTGGATTGGCATTTTGGTGCCAGTTCCTGTTTGTAACCATCTGGACAACGTTCAATCACACGGTGGAAACGTTCTAATAAACTCATGGACAAAGAGCCCGTTGCTGTGGGAGTCTTCCCTGCAAAAGAGGCCGCATTTAGCAAAGTCGCTGCGCTGTCCCTCTTGAGAGAACGGCTCAGACATGTTTCAGCCAGCTCTCCGCTTTCAGTCTGTTTGTTCGCAGTGTCCAATGTTTAGCTCTCAGTGACTGCATCCACTCTATTTATCGCTGGAATTCTTCCCCCTCTGAACTGTGTCCATTCTCTGTGGGGCTCTGCAGAAGGCTTCCAGCCAATGGGAGGAACTCAAGCCAAGACTGTAAATGAATTCATTCCGCAGGTTGCTGATCTGGTAACAATTAATACAAAAACTCCCCTTGCAGAAATATTGTAGCCAGTTACATGTGCTTGCTGAGCTGTGTCGGGGTGTTGCTCTCCAATTTGTCTGTGGTAAACAACTCGCTTTTCAATGAGACAAGAAACTCTCTGATCTCATTTCAAGCTGTAGACAAACTTTTCATTCTTTCTCATGGGTTTACAGACCAAAATGGACACACCCACTCTCTGAGCAACATGCCACATCAGAAAGGGAATGGGTCACGGGCCAGTTATCTTTATGCAATGGCTGATTAAATACATTCCAGCACCACCGGCCCAGGCATTTGTGTTGTAAACTTTTTTTGTATTATTATTATTAATTGAAAGAACAAAAGTCCATTAAAAATCCTCTGAAGAAATGTGCTGGCTTCTTTGCTTGTGAGGCAAATGGAAATGCACAAAGTGCTCAGCATAAAACCATTGTAATGGAGTTGAATACACTACATGACTGCTGTATGGAACGAAGAGGCTTCCATATGCAGAGACTGCCACAGGTTTGAGAGTCAGAACTCCGGCATTCTAGTCTTGGCTCAGCTGCCATTAACTTTATATATCACCCCTGAGAAGTCATGTAACCCCACCGTGCCTTAGTCTACTGGGCTATATAATGGGTATAATAACTGATCTTGCAGCACTGCCCTGGAGGCTTGACGAATAGTCTTAGAACAATCCAAGGGAGGGTTCAGTACGAAAGCAAAGCATTATTGGCATTAGTGCTTTTACAATACTTTGCAACATGACATCACAGCTACAGCCAAGGTGGGGTTCAGAACTGCCATTCTTTCTATCCAGCTCCCCACTTTCTCAAGTATCTCACCCTCCTCCCTTTTTCTCCATTCAGTTTCAAACCCTCTGCTGTAAAACATAGAATCATAAGGTTGGAAGAGACCTCAGACGGCCATCAAGTTCAACCCCCTGCCCAAAGAAAGACCAATCCCAACTCAGTCATCCCAGCCAGGGCTTTGTCAAGCCAGGACTTAAAAACCTCTAGGGACAGAGATTCTGCCCCCTCCCTAGGAAACCCATCCCAGTGCTTCCCTACCCGCCTAGGGAAATAGTTTTCCTAATATCCAACCTAGATCTCCCCCAGTGCAACTTGAGACCATTGCTCCTCGTTCTGCATCCGTCACTACTGAGAACAGCCTCTCTCCATCCTCTTTGGAACCCTCCTTCAGGAAGTTGAAGGCTGCTATCAAATTCCCCCTCACTCTTCTCTTCTGTGGACTAAAATCTCTCAGACTCTGAGGGCCAAATCCATCAGCCTCTGCTTATAAGTCATGAGCTCCAGCCCCTTAACATTTTTTCGCCCTCCGCTGGATCCTCTCCAATGCATCCACATCCTTTCTATAGTGGGGAGCCCAGAACTGGACACAATACTCCAGACTGGGCCTCATCAGTTCCAAATAAAGTGGAATAATCACTTCCCTTGACCTGCTGGCAAAGCTCCTCCTAATCAGGGGTGGATGAGAGTGCCGCGGGGCTCCGGGCAGCACAATTTCGCGAGGCCCTCACCTTTGACACGGTGCATGAGCCGTGGTGTCACGGCGCATGCGCAGGGCTTCTGCAAGCGCGGGGCCCGGGGCAGCCGCCCCGCCACCCTGCCCCAAATCTGCCGCTGCTCCTAATGCACCCTAATATGCCGTTAGCCTTCCTGCTACAAGGGCACCCTGTTGACTCATCTCCAGCTTCTCATCTACTGTTATCCTTACGTCGTTTTCTGATGAAAAGCAGTTCAGAGTCACATCTGTTCCTACCCGCTATTTAGGATCGTTTGATTATTTTTGCTATTTTTGGAGGTTGGTTTATTACAAAAGTAAACACGGGGTAGAATCAGTGATGGCAGCAGCTGTAGAAGTCCTATCGTCCCGTTTATCTTTGCATCTTCATGGAGTTCACACTTTTCTCCTATTTAATTCAGTCCCTGGCCTCTGCTGAGGAATGGGAATTGCCTTCACAGTATATTGTTTGGGACCAAAGGGCCAAGTGTATCAAACTTATTATTTGAGCTGCGCAACCATTTCTTTGCAAATAAATGTTTGCATTTTTAAGCAAATTCACCTCCATGGTACCCATTCCCCCGGAATAGTTCAGAGAGGCAGGAATATTTGCAGAAGCAGCAATCTGGAGGGGAGATAGGAGAATATTCCCAGCAAGAAACTTTCAAATGTGTCAGCTCCAGCATTTGCATCCATAACCTGCCAGGCAGTGTGGTCAAGCGGGTTAGTTGTTAGACTGGGACTTAGGAGACAGGGCCATTTTTTCCTGACTTCAGTGGGGCCAAAATGTCACCTCGCAGTTCTGTTCCCATCTCTACCCTTTGCCCATAGGCAAATCACAACTCTGCGCCTTAGCTGCCTGTCACACCCTTTGGGTGTGTTGGGTGTGTGTAGCCTATAAGTGCTCCCAGGCAGGGACTGTCACTGGAGGATGCTTTAAGGCAGAGTTTTCCAACCTATGGATCAGGACCCAAATATGGGTCGCTATTACGTTTCAAAAGGGTTGCCAAGTGTCTCCCCAGGTGGCTCTGTGCCCCCCTCTCCTGTTTTTGAACTGCCTCGGGTCATCAAGTCTTCCTGAATTGTCCAAATGGGTCCCATCTGGAAAAGGTTGGGAACTGCCACTTTAAGGTCTCTTAGGGTATGTCTACACTACCCTCCTAGTTCGAACTAGCGGGGTAATGTATGCATACCGCACTTGCTAATGAAGCCCGGGATTTGAATTTCCCAGGCTTCATTAGCATAAGCGGGGAGCCGCCATTTTTAAATCCCCGCTGCTTCAAACCCCGTGCAGCGCGGCTACACGGGGCTCGAACTAGGTAGTTCGGACTAGGGTGCCTATTCCGAACTACCGGTACACCTCATTTCACGAGGAGTAACGGTAGTTCGGAATAGGAACCTAGTCCGAACTACCTAGTTCGAGCCCCGTGTAGCCGCGCTGCACGGGGTTTGAAGCAGCGGGGATTTAAAAATGGCGGCTCCCCGCTTATGCTAATGAAGCCCGGGAAATTCAAATCCCGGGCTTCATTAGCAAGTGCGGTATGCATACATTACCCCGCTAGTTCGAACTAGTGGGGTAGTGTAGACATACCCTTAGATAGGACTGCTAGATGCTACTCTAAAGCAAACACACTCCAAATATTGCAGGTTGGACCTCCCTTGTCTGGCACCCTGGGGGTCTGACCAGTCCGGAGCCAATCAGTGATTCAAAACAGGGGAGGCCAATTCCAGGCCTTTGGGCTCTGCCCCCAACCCACCAGTCCATCAACCTAGGGCTGGTGGCTAGGAGAAGAGCCTGACTGCTCTGGACTCCAGGCTCAGCCTCCCACCCCAGCTGCTGAGGTCTGGTCCGGCCCCCAAGCCCGGCCATGAGCCATCGGCTCCCTGCAGGACCTTGCTCCCAGCTGCCAGCAAGGGCCACCAGGTTCCACCCCAAAGCCCCGACTCTCTGTCACCAGCCCCGGCTGGGCTCTGTTTCTGGCCACCGACGGTTGCCTCCTGGCTCTGCTGCCTGCTGGTTCCTGGCCTTGGCTGGGCTCCGCTGCCGGCTGCCGGCTTTCTGCCCTGGGCCCAAGTCGGGCTCTGCTCCCTGCCACCGGCCCTGACCGTGCCACTGGCTCTCTGCCCCCAGCCCTAGCCTTGGCCCAGTACACCACGCCCAGATGCTGCCTGGTTCTCTGGTCTGGCAACATCCGTGGTCCTGCTATCCCAGAGCACCCGCGGGGTCCCCAATAAAACCAGGCTACCAATGTTGCCAGACCATCGAGGGCTGGACTAGAGAGATCCAACCTGTATTACCAAGAACCATGCTTATCCCAATGCAGACACAAGTCATAGACTATTAGGGTTGCAGGAGACCTTGGGAGGTCATCTCCTCCAACCCCCTGCTCCAACCGTGTGACATCCAAACAGCTCATGTTTTTAAACCTGCATGTGAGGAAGCTACAGACCTCAGCTCTTGTGTCTCGGCGTCACTTGAACAATTAAGCCATTTGTGAAACCCGTGCTCTTTTCGCAGGCAGCTCATGCACCGGCCAACTTAGTTGTCATTACAATTTAGTCTCCAGAATCCAGTATTCTGAGTATTACTGCCCTGCCGTGTGCCTCAGTTTCCCCCTCTGCAAAATGCGTCTGATGGTACTGACTTCCTTTGTCAAAGGCTGAAACGTGTGATGGGAGAGCAGGATGTTTCCATCATTATCATTGCTGTACATGCAACACTTCTTCCCTTACTCCTCCAGGAGCTGCTTGTGTAAAAAGCATGTGTTTGTTTCAGTGTTCATAAGATGACAGCAAAGAAAAATGTGCGGCTTACGGGCGGCCCGCAGCACTGATGAGTGGCCGCATTTACATGAAATGATTAAGGCCTTGTGGTAAATGAGCCTTCCAAATTTCTGGTCCTTTATAACTCTTTTAATTACACACTTGAACCTCTTTAGGCCGGCAGTCCTGGGAAACAGGGTATACCGGGTTAAAGATTTTGCTAGGCCAGGGAGGGTGCTGCAGGGTCTAAGCCTGAGAGGGTGGGGTGCTTAGGAGGCACCCTGCGCCTGGGGGCACAGGTGGCTCCCCCCCCCCTCGTGCTGCTCCCAGGCACTGCCCCCTGCTCCTATGGGAACGGCAGGGAAAAGACTCAGGGGAAGCAGCTGCGCCCAGAGACACTTCCTCTTCTGTACCATGGGTGTTTCCAGCTTAGGGACATCCAGAGAATGCAGGTTCAAGTGTATTAGATCTTTGTTACTCCCAGCAATTTTTGCCCACCAATTACCATCCACGCTACTCTTTGTAATAACAGGCCATGAGAGTGGAATTCCAACAGACCAGTCATGGAAGATATCAATGAAATGACTCTTGGAGATATGCTGGTGAATGAGTTCCAAAGGACTTACACAAAATACAGGACTATGCAGCACTTTAAAGACTAACAAGATGGTTTATTAGATGATGAGCTTTCGTGGGCCAGACCCACTTCCTCAGATCCAAGCGTGTCCAGTAGAGGGAATCTTCTGAATTCTGCATTTTTGTTGGTGGTGACTTTTAAGTTGACTCCTTAGTGCCATGGTTCCCAAACTTTTCGGCATCACGCCCCCTTTTTGATTTTGAGAAACCCTCAGGCCCTCCTCCCAAAAAATAGCAGCAAAATTTGGGGTGGGAATGATGAGGGTGTGTGTGGCTGGGTCGCCTCGTGCCCCCCCCGGAATTTCTTCATGTCCCCCCTCCAGGGGGGCACGCCCCCCAGTTTGGGAACCCATGGGCATTGTGGTTTCATTGGATTGTTTTTCTGGTGGGGATGTGGGATAGTCTCTAGACTTTGCGTTCTTTTTACAGCTCATTCGTGAAACAAAATGATGACAATGAGGCGCATGATAAGAAGAATGCTTTTGGCTGGGTTTGCTGTACATGGCATCCCATCATCTGGTCTCCTATGAAAAGAGTGGCACATTTAATAAGCCGTGAAGTGCAGGGCAGGGCTCTCAAAACTAATGGCTTTCTTTGTAAGGCTCTTTGGAAAATGTGACTTTGAGACAGGCCTGTACCAGATCCCCTAGCTCAGTGTTTCCCAATTTTATTTGGCCATGGAACCCTTTTAACTCAAAAGAATGTTGTGGAACCCCTAATAACAGTCTAATATAAGGAGCTGAAAAGGTAGATCACAAATAAGTAAGGATAATAATAAACAAATGCTAAACGAGGACATGAGATCAACATTTAGTTTAATTGCACATATTTACAAACAAAAATCACATCATATTAATTATTCTTTTTTTCAATCATCAAGCGTTATTGTAATGGAATTTTTTCGCGGAACCCTTATTTTCACTTTGCAGAACCCTGGGCTACGTCTACACTGGCCCCTTTTCCGAAAGGGGCATGCTAATTTTCAACTTCAGAATAGGGAAATCCGCGGGGGATTTAAATAAAGATGTCCGCTGCTTTTTTCCAGCTTGGGGAAAAGCCAGAAAAAAGCGTCTAGACTGGTCCGATCCTCTGGAATAAAGCCCTATTCCGGAGGATCTCTTATTCCTACTTCAAAGGGCTTTATTCCGGAGGATCGGGCCAGTCTAGACGCTTTTTTCTGGCTTTTCCCCAAGCCGGAAAAAAGCGGCGGACATCTTTATTTAAATCCTGCGGGGGATATTTAAATATCCCCCGCGGATTTCCCTATTCTGAAGTTGAAAATTAGCATGCCCCTTTCGGAAAAGGGGCCAGTGTAGACGTAGCCCTGGGGTTCTGGGGATCATTTGGGAAACACTGCCCGAGCTGAACACCTCCAAAATCTGGCCAAGGTCAGTTTCGGTTCTATAGGACAATTTTGTGGCTTTGACCCATCGCTAACGTGAAACGGCGTCTAATTAAAGAGAAAGATCCAGCTGTGCCCAGAGACAAGAAGGTGGAACATAATGGAGCAGTTTGTGGTTTCCTGAGCTGGGTCAATGCCAATCCAAGCCTCAGCATCGTTTAGACCTGTGTCGTTCTGAACGACGCCAGCTGCTAGTGTTCTTCCAGCAGCCAGTAATTGCTAGAGCACACATTCTCATCTCATCGGCATTCTCCCAGCAATGCCTTCATATGCCTGTGGTCAGGAGCAAAGGGCAGGGCAGAGCTGGCTACCTCAGCGCTGTGCCAGCTAGGAAATCCCCCCATACTGAGGGAATTCTTGGACAACCAGAAATGTTACCCAAGACTGAGAAACTGATCCTCACTGTCAATAATAATAGGGTTGCAATTAGACTTTCCCATCTTCCCTGTCTATTTGAGAAGCCCATGCAATGCTTCAGAAGTAGATTTTCGCCCCCAAACTAAATTCCTTGGTGCCCCTTTTTTGTTCAATTTAATTAATCCGGCCAGCCTTCCTGCAAGACAGCAGTCTGTATAACTTTATAACCGCCCCGCGCGCAAATAAACAACCCAACAGAAGCCGTGTGTGCACACGCAGTGAAGCAAAGTCAAAAATAACACGGCGGAGAATGTGGGTTTCAGCTTCGTGCTGCCAGCAAGAGGGAGTTAAAAATGCTCTTTTAAAAATAATGAACTGTACCTTGACAGTGTCCTAATGAGTAAGGTCAGAGGGCATTTCCTGGGGACTGTAACCAGCTGGAAGGTTAAACCCCCCCAGCTGTTTTTCTGATTGCCAGTGATGTGATCTGGGCCAAGCAATTTTTTATTTTTTTATTTTTTTGCTGTGGGAACCCACTTGGATATTTCTTTTTGCCTAAACAAAGATAATTTCTCCTCATTTCCCCAGAACTTCCCGTTTTGCCTAAAATGCTGCGGGGTTCTTGGATTTCTGCATACCACGGGCTCACTTAGGCCTTCCTTCTGCACTGCTCAATACAATAATTTAATTGGGCTGGTCAAAAACTGTGGATGTTTTGTCACAAAAAGTTTTGAATGAAACTTATTTCACCAATTTTTGTGTGTGCAGGTTTTTGTTTGTTTGTTTGTTTGTTTGCTTGCTTGTTTGCTTGTTTGTTTTCCACCTCAGAAGAAAAGGATGGGAAGAAGAGGCGAAATAGGGAGGGTAAGTAATTGGGAAATTTTGTAATAAAATTATACGTAATTCAAAGAGCCAAAATTTAAAAGCTTCATCGGCAAGTGCTCCAGACCACAAGCCAAGGTGAGTTAGGAACCAACTTTCTCTATAGACAGGTTTTTTTCATGACTTCTGCAGGTGTGTTGGTCCTGGCCGTTCTTGGAGATACAATACTGGATTTTATGTTACAGTCCAGCCTGGCAGTTCCATTGTGCATCTTGTATGTAGCATTCTTCAGAAGAAAAAGGTTGTCGAAGGCATTGCTGTAGCTAAGCATGACTTCTAGAGCACTCCTAGAATGCTGCTCTTGCTGCTGGACCGGCACCCCATGGGCATTGACCTTACAGACTGTGCTGTGTCTAAATTCAACCTTTCCCTAGTTTTTGAGGCTGTTTGCATTTGGGGATTTGATGTCTGGATCTCATTTTTCAGCCCAAAGCATTATTGGCCCTTGGAACAGGTGGCCACAAGATATTAAAGGGTGAACCTCTCTAATCCAGCATTCTCCAGTCTGGCAACATCCATGGTCCGGCATGATATTAGTTAACCAGATGTCCACTTATCATGGGTGTGGCCAAACTTCCTGCAGTCCCATAAAGTTTCTTTCCAGCCCCCAGTCCTGGCGCTCAGTGTTCTGTGCTGTTATTTAGCTCTAATTTACCCCTCAATGTCTTCTAAGAGCCCAGCAAGCAGTGGAAGGGTTGGTGATGCTGCTAGACAATATTGACCTCCCATGGTTCAGCACCGGTCAGGTCCCAAGGGTGCTGGACTAGAGAGATTCAATCTGTATTGAAGAGCTAATAACATTCAACAGACATTTTGACATTTGTATGGATAGTAAGGATGTCAACCGTTAAACGAGTCTGTGTCTGTGGGAGGGAGAGACGGGAGGAGCAGGGTGCAAAGGATGAGCCTTCGTTTTTGTGGATGTACCTCTTTCGCTCACTGTTGACGATATGAGGCGCAGGGCTATGATTATTGGCATCAGGACTGGGACATGAAGGGAGGATGGACGGACGGATAACTGGACATCTTCTCGTGTCATGTTTCTATGTCCCTCATGTCTCTCTTGGGAGGTAGTTGTGTCTATGAACCTATTCCAGACTCTGACAACAACTCGAAAATAATTGAGCAGTTGGGAGCTTGTCTCAATACATTTCGCTAAATCAGGCTGAAACGTGCAAATAACGAGATTCAAGATTTGGTCAGGATCTGGCTCCAAAGAGGTACTCCAGCCGGAGAAGGGAGGGGTTTGTATAATTAACGTAAACTCTCATAAACCCACAGTTGCACGTGGTGGTGCTTGGTCCTGTTAAGTCATTTTCCTTGTGAAGTCTGACATTTGTGGGGTCATTTTCCTCCTTTGCTGTCTGCTTAGGAACCCAAACCACTGTGATCCACAAGTTCTTGGCCTTGCCGTGCATGGCTGTGGCAAGGCCTCCCAAGCCATCCCCAGCAGCTTGAAAAGCAAGCTGGACATGGGTAGCAGATGGCTATTGCAACAGGAAGGCTGAAATGCCTGTACTGACTTGCACCCTGGACCAGAGCAAATCAGACTAACTCTGTTAAAGACTTCTCTCCAGTGTGGTTCAGGAGCTAGAGTGTGGACCAGATGTTCCTGAGTTCTAATCCTGGCTCCAGCAGGATTACAGTGTTAGCCTTGGGCAAGTCCCTTAATCTCCTTGCCTCAGTCTTCCCACCTCGAAAAGGGGAATAATAACACTTACAAACTACCTATCTCAGAGAGCTGTGGTGAGGGTTAACTAACATCTGGGAAGTGCTTTGTGCCCTTACGGTACTGGGGCATGGGTTAACATGATTATTTAAGGTGGGAAGAACCTTTTTAGGGTTGGGGGGGCCACTGACCCACAGAAAAATCAGTTGGGGGGCTACACATAGGTGAGAAGCAAAAAAAGGAAAAAAAACCTGACATGGCCCCCGACTGAGGAGAATGACACTCCTCACATACCCCTCACACACCAGAGCTGGGGGGGGGAGAGGGGAACGTTAGTAGACTGTGTGCTCCACCTCTGTGGGGGACTTGCGTGTGGGGGAAGAGCTGGAGCGTCAGCTTGGGCTCTCCAATGCTGAGGGGGAGTCCTGAGCCTCAGGGGCCAGATCCAGGCAAGCCAGGGCCACATCCAACCCCCTGGCCTTAGGTTCCCCACCTCTGATTTAAGGCCTTTGAGGTCGACAGACGAAAAGCACCATAAAAGAATGGCGTGTTATTGCTGTTACTATAGCGATGCCAGCTGAAGATTTAGCCGCTTTCTTCTCTGCTGAGGGGGGGCTAGGACCCAGCTCAGACACTGGAATGCCCAAGCCCCCATCATGCTCCTCCACGCACACTAAAACAGGTAGCTAAGACCCATGTCACTGGGGAGAAGCAGAGAGTCAAAGCCAGCCTGGTGCCGCAGCCCAGATGCTGACAGAAAAAGGCCACCCCGTGGGCAGGCAGCTTAGGCTGAAAGGGTCTGTCTTGCCAGGAGCTGTCCTCTGTCCCACTTCGCCAAGCAGAGAGCTCTGGAGGAGTCTACCCAAGGCAAGTGCTCCCTTTGCCCACTGACCGATTGCCCTTTGCTTTTACAGAGGGAATCTGCCCTCCTCTCCTTGGCGTTTGTGGCTTGGAGTGAAATTGGAAATTGAGTTACAGTCACGTTGGGAGTTCTTAGGGTGTATCTAGATTACATGCCTCAGTCGATGGAGGCATGTAGATTAGACAGATCGGCAAAGGGAAATGAAGCCGCGATTTAAATAATCGCGGCTTCATTTAAATTTACATGGCTGCCGCGCTGAGCCGACAAACAGCTGGATCAGCTGTTTGTCGGCTCAACGCGCTAGTCTGGACGCTCCGCGCCGACCTGAAAGCCTTTTATCGACATCCCCCTTATGCCTCGTAGGATGAGGTTTACAGAGGATGTCGATAAAAGGCTTTCATGTCGGCAGGGGAGCATCCAGACTAGCGCGCTGAGCTGACAAACAGCTGATCAGCTGTTTGTCGGCTCAGCGCGGCAGCCATGTAAATTTAAATGAAGCCGCGATTATTTAAATCGCAGCTTCATTTCCCTTTGCCAAACAAACAAATCTACATGGCTCAGTCGATGGAGCCATGTAGTTTAGACGTATCCTTAGTGGCTGGAGTTTTACTTGAAAACACAACGCCAATGATCACTGGCATTTTCCTTTTGTCATGAGCAAAATCTCCAGTTCCTGGTGCAGGGGTCTGGTCTGTTGTCAGACTCTCATTTGCTATTCTGACTGTCCAGCAATGAAGGCAGCTCCACGTATTGCCTCTGCTGCTCCAGGGGAAACACAGCCTGAGCTCCTTCTCCATGGGGAAGACTGGGGGGGCAGAGGAAAGGGGAGAGAGAATAAGGCCCTGTCATGGGACTCGTGAGATCTGAATTCAGTTCCCTGCTCGGCCACAGGCTCCTGTGTGACCTCAGGCCTAGTTAGCATCTGGCTTTCGTGATGGGTGCTGAGCTGTATGGGGAATTCCGTTCCTTATGGCCAGGTCTACATTGGGGGAGAAATCCGATTTAAGATACGCAACTCCAGGGCTGGGCAAGATGCAGCCCGGGGGCCGAATCCGGCCCGCCTAGCACTTTGATCCACTTTCTATTTGTATCCTGCTGCCTTTGCCACCGAATTTCCAGGCGGTGTCTCAGGCAGCAGGATCCTATTTCAATAGCTCCCAACTCCCGGTCACAACGCTGCCCCGGGCAGGGGCAGGAGTTGGCACTGTGAACTCTTTAATAGCTGCAGCAATCCTGGGAAGCTGCCAGGCAACACGGTAATGTCAGGGCTGGGAGCTGCCAGCCCTTTTCTGTGTTTTTAATTCCAAGCCTCCGGTCCCCGACAACTCGGAGGAGAGGCTCATCCCCAGCCCCGCCCCTTCCTTCCCAAGCCCCGCCCCTTCCAGAGAGGAGCCAACCCATGAGCAAGTAGCAAAATTCATGAAGTGGGCCCCCTGTAAAAATTATTGCCCCCTCCGAGTTAAATCGCACCTCAGAAGATCAATCTTCAGAGTGTCAATCTCCAAATAAGTATTGAGAAGCCCTGTTTATAAAAAAAGGGCCAGGGTTTTCTCCACCCTTTATCTGTCGTTGGGGTAGAGACTTCTCTTACCATCTAACACCTAGCACAACAGGGCCCCCGTCTTGGTTTGAACGTCAAGGTGCTGCTACAGTGTCCAAAAAAAAAAAAAAAAAAGACGACGATGACTAACTACCCCACCACTGCTCCGGCTTCATACACCCCCCGTTTCCCCCCGCCATACTGATTTCTGCACAGCTCACAGCTGCAGAGTCGGGTTGTTTGAGGAGCCCCCTTGTTGATTTGTGCTCCACTCAGACAAGGTTCCCATCTAGAACATCTCGAACAACGCACAGTTCGGAGGAGGATAAAGGCAGGGAGACAGCGCGAGATAAACAATTTCCTACACTGAGTTGTGGCCCAAGCCTATCTTACAAGAAACACATGCTCCCTGACACAATATTTAGCTCTACTGAAATATGGTCCATTTGGAGGCTGGTGGTTGAGTGGAGCTCAATAGTAAAACATTCTTTCCTGGTAACAAAAAAAAAAACACACACACACACTAATAATAAATGTGGTTAACTCCATCAGGGCTGGGGAACAGGATTTCAGTAGATCCCTTTTTTGGGCAATCATTTTCTCCAGCCATGTGCCCGGAGGCCACGGCCTTGTGCTGATTTCCCTTGGCAGAGTTTGCCTCTGCACAGGACCCCGGCGCGAGAACCCAGGTTTTCTTTCCTGCAATGAACCATTGCTCTAAAGAGTCAACCAGCGAGGATTGCAACATTAGGCTAAACACAGGCTGCTTGCTTGCTTTTTTTTTTTAATTCAGCTTCTCTGTTCATTAGCTCAGGAACTTACAGTTGGAGTCGACACTAGGATCCTCTTGCCAACATATTGCTGGGGTTAGCAAGAGTTACATCATTTGGCCTCGGAGGACGAGCTAAGTGAAAACACATGGCGCTCCGTTCACGTCGTTGGGCCTTTTTGCTCTCTCCCTCCTTCTCCTCCCCCCGCCTCCCACAGGAATGGCAGACAGCTTGAGTGTACCGGGTGTGTGTAGATCATGTGTGTACGGGGCCCCTGCGTCAAGGCCGCAGCGAGATTGCAAAGACAACTCTGCGCTTGTTTCACCTCTTTTTGCTTTGCCTTGAAAATACCCTCCTTGGCAGGCTCGTCTGCAGTGTTTTATTGGGTCCTTGGGATCATCCCACTCCCCCCGCCCTCTGGGGTTGAATAGATGCTCGTACAATCAGCTGGGCTTATTTTTTAACGCTGACGCCTGGGCTGCATTCCAAGTGGGGCGGCATAACACCATCTTTCTCCCTAAAGTCTCCCTGAAATTTTGCTTGGACATGGAGTTCTTTGCTTCCTGGCCTAACCCAGTGTGACGAAGAGCAGCGTTTAAAGCAGAGCAATCGGAATTAAGACTCTCCCAGGCTCCGCCACAACCACCGACTTACTGTGTGACCAGGAGCACGTGCCTCAGTTTACCTTCTTTAAACCGGGCATCATCATTATCTACTAGAAGGCAGAGTTGTGAAGCTCTGTTAATGTTCATAAGAACACTTTGTATTTGTTAAGTAGTAGACATGTCCCACCCCAGAGTTGGCTGCATTGCAGATCAGTGAAGAAAATCCTGTAAATACAATAGCATGTAGTTTGTAGTAACCCATGGGAGGAACTTTCCATCATCTTGACATTTCAGTGCAAAACTGGGCGGGAGAGGGAGGGGCAAGGGAAATCACAGAAATGCTCACTTTCCTCTCTCCTTTACAACCTGCTCTACTGAATTAAAAAAAAAATTAAAGAAACTTAGAATGAAGTTGTACAGATATCTCTCATTTTAGACTAGTAGAATTTGTGCTTCCCAGAATTCAAATGGAACAGCTAAATTACAAAAATGTAACAGGAGATATTATTAAAATATTAGCCAGAAAAAAATTATTAAGCAGTGGATATTATTATTAACAAGGAGATACTATTATTAACTAGGAGACTATTATTAGCCAGGAGATATTATTAAAGCATTAACCTGTGGCACGAGGGGGACGGATGCTGGGAATTCTGAGAGAAACTATTGTCATTGATGATCTGGACTGTGGCTCAAGATATTTAGGGTTCTAGTCTCAGTGTTGCCTCTGCTCCAGCACCCCCACTCCTCCCCAGCCAACCTCGGTTTCGATTTGTAATCTTGTTGGGGCAGGGAGTGTTTCTCACTGCATGTCTGTACAGGGCCTAGACGCTGCTCTAAAGACAATGGACAATAGTGGTTCGTGAGGGTCAGGAAAGACGTTTGACGGCTTGCGTGTGAAACGAGACTGGTGGAGTTCACTTTGGTCCTTGTAGAGAGGTCGTCCCTGTCCCAACACCCAGAAAGAATTAAGCAATAATGTTGCACTTGGCTGTCTGGGCTGATGGAGAGACTGAATGATACTGAGAAGGCCAGAGAGACTGAACACTCCCCCCCCCCTTTCCTCCTGTAATGGTTCTGCCTCCAGATACGGGTTGAGCGAGCTACATGGACAAACTCGCATTGCCTCTGCCAATTCTGTGGACGAACGCTTCCGTCTCAAGGGCGGCTAATTCAATACCTTTCACTAACACGAAAACATTGTTTTGTCTCATTGAGCTTCTGGTTGTCTGCTGAGCTCCACAGACAGATGTTCTGGAAGAAGGACTCGGACATACCATAGCCCAGGGGGGTCTATTGATATGGCACGTTATCTTCACGCCAAGCGAGATTTCCTTCAGTTCAGATATTTCCTTCCTGTCTGCTGTGGGCAGACAGAACACGGGGCTGGATGGATCTTTGGGCTGACCCAGTAGGGCCGTTCTTATGTTCTTATGTCCACTACAAATCATTCCTGTCCTCACATCTGTGCCATCTCCGAACACAATTAAACCACTCTGCCTTCTGGGACAGACGACTGGCTAAGCCAGAGTTCTGCTACTACAGCCTGGCTGAAAAGGCCACTTACAGACAGCCGAGCAAACCAAGGGCTGAAGGGGTAATGGAAGCAGCTATGGGCCTCATTAGCCACAGGGCTAGATAAGGCAACCAGAGGGGAAATGAAGGCGGAGAAGCTACGAGCCAGGCTCTGACTGAGGCTTTGTCTACACTGCCATTTTTTTTTCAGCAGAAGATATGCAAATTGTGCTCTCATTTGCATATCTTTTACCAATCCTTTTTGCAGAAGAGGTTTTGCCGCTAAAAAGCCCCATGTAGACAGGGCCATGTGTCGGGAAAACCCCCTTTTGTGCAAGAACCTCATTTTTTAAGGAATACGGGACCTTGGGCAAAAGTTTTTTTTTCCAACACATGGCCTCGTGTACACAGGGCTTGTGAGCGGCAAAACCTCGTCCGCAAAAAGAATCGGCAGAAGATATGTAAATAAGAGCGCGATTTGCATATCTTCTGCCAGAAAAAAACGACAGTGTATACGTAGCCTAAGAGTGCTCCCCAGGCAGGAGAGGCTGGCTGAGTTTGCTGTAAACCAAAGCTCTGTAAATAGAAGGTGGTGGGAAACTGACAATAAAAGACACAGGTGACTGCACCAGAGAGGGTCTCCGGTTGATTTGTGGACCAGGGCGAGAGGCCTGAGCGAGGACCTTGCCATGCCTCATATTCTGAGAGTCTTTAATTAACACTGAAATTCTAAGTAGCTTTCTCAAACACAATCAGCTGGCTTGGAGCGGCACTAGACTTAGCGCTCCCAATGTGTCCATTCCTAACTCACACTCGGTCATCCGCAAGCCTTCACCATGTCCATTCTTTGCCTTTAGCTCACTTATTTGGAAGCCAGGATCAGGAAGAAAGAGGCACTTTCGCAGGGTGTTATGCAGGCTGGCAGCTGCCATCTCTACCCAAACAGCTCAAAAGTCAAGTGGCTTCATCCGTGGGCTTGTGCGTCCTGTCACCCTGTATATTTGATTGCGTGGTGGAGAACCCCACCCTGCAAAAACTCTCTGCGCTCCTTGAGCACGTCTACACAGCAGGGCTAATGCCGAAATAATCTACACAACTTCAGCTACGTGAACTGTGTAGCTGAAGTAAAAAAATAGCTTATTTCGCCTTTTGGCGCTGTTTCCACAGCAGGAAGTCTGAGAAAGAGCACTCTTCCTACAACTTCCCTTCCTCCTTGTACAGTGAGAGTTACAGGAGTCAGAGTCCGAAGACTTCCAGCTCGACATTATCTCAACGTTATGTCAAAATAACTGCTTGCAGTGCAGATGCGCCCTATGTTATTTCGGAATAACGCGAGTTATTCCGAAATAACGCTGCTGTGTAGACGTGCCCTTTAAGTCCTATTGGCGCTTAAATGGCACGTAAGTGATGCACTGGAGTGGAATTTCCCCCGGTATGAATTTAAAATCCTTCACCGCCCTCGTCTGCAGTAGAAAATCTCTCTCTCTCTGCCTCAAAAACCAGAGTGGAAGAAAGGGATTGCAGAGGAAATCCCAGCTAATGTGAGTGATGGAGAAATGACAGGAAACAGCCTAATATCAGTGTCCTTCTCTATTTGCACTAGCAGGGTTTACATCATCTCCTGAGAGCACCTCTGCTAAAGCCATTCCTCTACTGCTGTGGAAAATGGTTGCAGTCTAGCCTGTCCTATAGATTTTCCTCTGCTTTAGTGTCTGAACACATTTGAGGCCCAATTTTCAAACAGGGGGAGGTTTTAACAGGACATGCAGATTCTGTAAATACTTCTCTTCTTCTAATAAAGAGCCAGTTTAGTTTTACAAGCCGGGGGTTCTTTCATGTTACTCCCCAGAATGCAGTATATGAAAACTTTAAAACTGTAAATCTTCCCAGCCTCGATCCAAAAGCTCACTGAGAAGGCAGTGGAAACCGTCCTGTTGACTTCAGTGGAGTTTGAATCAGACCACACATCTGGTTTCCTACTAGTCACATTGCATTACACTATCTGGGGACAGAGCTGCAGAGTTCAGGGGAATTTGTAACCAATCATAGAATCATAGAATCATAGAATAATAGGACTGGAAGGGACCTCGAGAGGTCATCGAGTCCAGCCCCCCACCCTCAAGGCAGGATCAAGCTCCGTCTACACCATCCCTGACAGATGTCTATCTAACCTGTTCTTAAATATCTCCAGAGAGGGAGATTCCACCACCTCCCTTGGCAATTTATTCCAATATTTGACCACCCTGACAGTTAGGAATTTTTTCCTAATGTCCAATCTAAACCTCCCCTGCTGCACTTTAATGGCTGAAGAAACTCCAGAGAACAAATATGGTGTAAATGTTTGCATTGAAAAAAAATTTAAATCCTCCAGAGAGCAAATTGTCTGCAGTTGTTTTTAACCAAAAACACATGGTGCTTTAGGAACAATATGTACCGGCAGTATAGGGGCGCAATTCGCCTGTTTACTATTCAGCCTGGGTAGTGTGTGCGTCGGTACCAAATTCAATCAGTCACACATGGGATGGGAGGAAATGGGTGTCATCTACAGACCAGGACACCAATCATTTCAGAAGTGCCAGATCATGCTGGCCCGAAATCGCCTTCGCCTGAAGACTCTCTACAGCCACGTACAGTTACACATAGATACAGAAAATTGCGTTAGCACTTGATTTGTGTGCATTGCATTTTGGGTGTTTAGCTTGAGAAACCTGGAAGGTGTGCAGAGTTTTAGAGTTGGATCTTCCGCCCATTGACGTCAAAATGAAAACTTCCACAGACTTTAGCGCAAGTGTTACGAAGTCCTTTGAAATCTAAAAACCAACATGAAACATGCCTATGACAATTAGGGTGGCTGCTATAGTACGTGAGCCTGCAAATGCAACATGTGCGTTCGGCCATTTGCCTGAGTAAAGGCCGCAGAATCAGCCCCTAAATGGGCTTCTTGATTCTTGCTTCCATATATTAAAAAAAAAAATCATATTATGGTGCCAATCGAAATGGGAGGGCCACTGGGTTGGCACAAAGATATAGTGTGAGGTAGGTACCTGCCACAAAGAATTCACAATTCAGATAGGCCAGACAGGAAAAAGGATATGCAGGGGTAAAAGAGGCACTGAGAAGTCAAGCAGCTTTTGTGAGGCAGCAGCAGAGCCAAGACTGAGTCTTAAGCCACAGTCTAAGGCTGTGTCTAGACTGCAGGCTTCTTTCAGAAGAAGCTTTTCCAGAAGAGATCTTCGGAAAAAACTTCTTCCAAAAGAAAGCGTCCACACTGCAAAAGCAGATCGAAAAAGTGATCTGCTTTTTCGAAAGATAGCGTCCACACTGAATGGATGCTATCTTGCATTCAAGCTGTCATTACTATGAACAGAGTGGCCACCAGGGCACCTGTGCTTTTTCCTCTTTCTGCTTCTTTCAAAAGAACTCCCTCTTCCCCGTCCACACACGCCTTTTTCCAAAAGGGCTCTTTCGGAAAAAGGCTTCTTCCTCGTAGAATGAGGATTACCAGTGTCAGGAAAATCCCCTCTGTTCTTTCGATTTTCTTTCGGAAGTATGCAATTGCAGTGTGGACGTAATTGAAGTTTTTTTGGAAAAACAGACGTTTTTCTGAATTAGTGTAGACATACCCTAGGTCTCTGTCCACCAGATCATATTGCATCTTATAAGTCCGTCTGTCTGCCTGTCCGTATATCTAGCTATTGGTCAAGCTGGGCAAGTTTTAAATGCAATATGCTTGTTCTTTTACAGCATATCAGATCTCCGCAAATGACATTGACAAGGTTTGCTCTAACTGTTTCAGTAAAAAAGGTCAAACGAAATGGGACAAACTATCACGAGCAGACCAGAGATGACTGCCATGGTAGAGACAGGAAAACAGGTCAAATAGGCTGGAGAATAATAAATATTGTAAGCTGAAATAAAACATTGCTGAACGAGCACTGAGCTAGTGCAGTGTTACCTTTCCATAGCATGTTTTCTTTTGCTCCTCCATCAATCCCTTACCAAAGGTATGGACTCAGCTGGCACCCTGCCATTTCCCGTAAGCAATGCTATCCCGGGACTGTTCCTTTCACTTCTCCAACCTCTCCTGAACTCACGGATAAGAGAAGTGATAAAGAAAAAGACAAGGGCATCTGTTGACAGACTGGAGTGATTTTTAAATTGGTTGCAGAAAGGTCCAGGAGGCCCTGCATTTCTGAGGACACAGGGATTAGCACAGCCTGTATGTGTGCAACTCCTATACCTCCACTGAATTATTTTACCAGTGGAACCGGACCATTTCAATTTGTTTTACTTACACGGCATTGGAGAAGATTCCTACCTACCAAGGTCTTGATCTCAGGGATGTGGAAACTGGCTTGCATAAAACAAGAACTGACTCAAAACTCAGACAGTCGATAAACTCACTGTGAAGCTCCATGTAATCTTAGTCTTTTTTCTTTTCCTGTTTTCCGGCTCCTCCGCTTTATAAATGCCCCCTGGCTCATGAATGCCCCATCATGCAGGTTTCTCTATTATTCTAGGAGGCAGAGGTTTGAGCTGTGACCCACCTACTTTAAGCCATATTTTTTCTTTACAACAAGATGCTAATACTCAGTTCTAATGAATATAAAGATCATTCTTATTAAAGCAGCTGGATGCAGGCAGAGCTGACTTTCTAACTCCCAGGACAACTAGCATAGCATTTCATTAGCTACAGGAAATGTTTCTTATTTGTTTGTGAAAGCTCATGTGTATATACACACATCCATGAACACACAAACTGGCGCACCAGCGTGTGTGAATACATTTGCGCATCCAAGTCAAATAATCAGGCCCACAAAAAGGCTCATTTTAACAACGGCTTCATTCAAAGCAAACAATCATTTTACTCTCCAATGGACTGTCTACACTATGGGAAAAAAATCGACACTGGCACAGTCGATATTCCAGAGTTCAAATCAGCACGTCTAGTGAAGACCCGCTAATTCGAATGGAGAGGGCGTGCCTGTCGGCACCGGTAATCCTGCTTTTATGAAGAGTAAGGAAAGAGGATGGGAGCGTGTGCTCCTGTTGACCTCCCACCATGTGGACAGTGTCAAAACACGATCGAAGATACTTTGAATCCTGCTACGTAACTAATGTAGCTGCAGTTCCGCAACTTAAGTTGACTCTCCCCTTTAGTGTAGACCTGCCCTAAGGGAAGACACTGGCCAGTGAATTCAGCATAATTCAGCATTGATTTCAAGGGCGTTGCTTTGATTTCATTTAGGGTCTATCTTAGATACTTATCTGCTCCCCCTCCATTATCAAAACTCCTGAGCACCTCACATTCATCAATGCATTTATCCTCACAACCAGAGGTGGATGAGAAATAGTTTTCCCACCCTGGAATAAATTTTGAGACATCAAAAACATGTTGTCTTAAATCAGGATGAAATGTCAAAATCATGAAACAGGATCTGAAAATCTGAAAAGAATTTCTATTCAAGTGAATTGAAATGGGTTGTTCCCGTGTGGATCGCTTTAAAAAGGTATTTTTAACATAACTCACTTAGCTTTGTTTTAAAAGTTGTTTTGAACAGGAAAACTGGGGAGTTTTCATTTTTGACATATTAAAGCAAAATGTTTTTGACCAAATTTTTCAAAACTGACCCTTTCTCATGAAAAGTTTTAGTCTCCAACAAATCAGTGTTTTTCCAGTGAAAAACATTCCCAACATTCCTGACCACCTCTATTCATAACACCTCTGTTAACTATTAGCCCAGTTTTCAGATGGGGGCATGGATGCAAAGTGATTTGCCCAAGGTCATATGGGAAGACAGTGGCAGAGTCAGGAGTTGAACTTGTATCTCTAGAATAGTGCCTCAACTGTTGGGACATCCTTTTCTCTCTTGGGGTTGAGCCTGATATACAATGTATCATTCTGAACCAATCTGTTGGGAGTTTCTTAACTTGTATGCTTTCATTTCATTTACTTTAGAATCATAGAATCATAGGGCTGGAAGAGACCTCAGGATATCATTGAATCCAGCCCCCTACCCAAAGCAGGACCAATCTCAACTCAATCATCCCAACCAGGGCTTTGTCAAGCCGAGACTTAAAAACCTCTAGATATGGAGATTCTATCATCTCCCTAGGGAACCCATCCCAGTGCTTCACTACCCTCCTTGGGAAATAGTTTTTCTTAATATCCAACCTAGACCTCTCCCGCTGCAACTTGAGACCATTGCTCCTTGTTCTGTCATCCCTGACTACTGAGAACAGCCTCTCTCCATCCTCTTTGGAACCTCCCTTCAGGTGGCGGGAGGGGCAGAATTTCTGGATTCTAATCCAGGACCTGCTCCTAATTTGTGCTGAGGGCTTAAGCAAGTCAGTTAGGTGCTCTGTGCCTCAGCGTTCCTGTCTGTAAAATGGGTGAGAATATCCACCCTACAGGGGTGCTGTGAATGTCAATTAATGGAGCATTTGAAATCCATTAATGAAATGGGTAAAGCAGAGATGAATGCAAGGCCACAAAAACTGCACTGCCCTGCCAGGTCACTATGCTCTGGTCTACGCTAGAGAGTTATTTCAAAATAATGCCCCTTATTTTGAAATAACAAGAGGAGCATCCATACTACCAAGCCCATTATTTTGAAATAACGGGCTGGTTATTTCGAAATAACAACTCCCGCTTTCCACAAGGAATAATGCTTAATTTGAAATAGTTATTTCCAAATAGCGGTCATGTGGGTGCTCCACTGCTGCGATTTCAAAATAACAACTCCCCAGAGTTATTCAAAGTAATTACTCCCCAGTTGAGGTAGTACATCCACATTAATGGAGCCTGCCTCGGACTAATTTCAAGGCTTCCCTGTAGTGTGGACACGCAAGTTCAAAACAGTTCTTTTGGGAGGTATTATTTCGAACTAAGATTTTTTGAAATAATTTCCTAGTGTAGACATGCCCTATCATTTAATGGATAAAGCCCAGAGCTAGAACCCACAAAACCTGGGCTTCTATGCCCAGCTTTACTAGTAACCGACTGTAATTTTGAACAAGTCAGCTCACATTTCTGTGTTTCTGACTCCACTCCAACCATCTAGCTGCTTTGTGTTTTTAGGATAATGGGCTCTTTGGCGCAGACACTATCTCTTGCTGTGTATATGTACAGTCAAATCCCAATATTTCTTTAGAGCTGCTAGATGTTTTTGTCATGACAAATAATATAAGGGAAGAAGAGAAAAACATGGGAACTGGATTTTGAGTGCCCTAAAGTGAGGAGTATCTGGATTTGGGATTTTGGCTTGACTCTATAAATTCCAGGAGTGAGGGTTAAATTCAGATTCTGTGCCAACCCAGAACCCCAAAATTCAGTGGTGTTTAGATCCAAAGATTCGGGCTCATTGTTAATTTCATTGTTCACGCCAGTCCTTTATAAAAACGCATTATGAAGCCATTCTGGGGAAACCTGCATAGGGACTGCTTATTCATTAATGCTGAGCTAGAAAATGTACTAGAAGGTGTATGTGTGAGACCGAGATAAGAATGTTAAATGGGAAAGCATGAGACATTTCAAATTAGAGCCTGACTGGGATTCAGTCCCATGGGTTTGGTCACTCGTCTTCTTCCAGGCCCCACGTGACTGACCAAAGATGAGAAATAAATACTTAACATTTCACTGGAACCAGAACAAAAATAGCTTAGGTACGTTTGCAGCAAAATTTCAGCCTCCTGAGCCTTCTTTATTCTGAGGGATATTACCGTGTGGAATGAAGGAAAACCCATAAATATTTGCCTCCAAATGAAAGACTAGGTGCCCCTCAGTGAATGTGCATTTCTGTCTGTGGTGATACATGATTTAAAGTAAAACTGACAAGGATTTTTATGAATGGAGCTAATAAAGGTCCAGTTCCAAAACAAATAGGGGCTCACAGAGGTGGAGGAGGGGAGAAAAAAGGGGGGGAAATAAATCAATTAGAGCAGTACTTTTTTTTTTTTTTTTAATAAAGTACCCCTTTTTAAAAAAAATTTATAAGTACCCCCAGAACCTACAGTTTTCAGGCACACACAATTTTTTCTACCGTTGCAACACATTTGTTTAAACAACTTAATTGTAGCCGAGCGGGCAATGACATTTTTGGGTGTAAAAAGTACAAAAATAATAAAACACTGTAAAACTTAAAATAAAAATTCCGTTTTCTCCAAATTTCAGTTGTGTTGACGTACCCCCCCCCCCCCCGACTTCTCTTGAGTACCCCTAAGGGTACTTGTACCATTGGTTGAGAAACACTGAATTAGAGTGTTCATGTCACATGAAGCTGTTAGAAGTCATCTGAAGAAGTGGGCTGTGCCCATGAAAGCTCATGATACATATTTTGTTAGTCTAAAGTGCTACCAGACCATTTGTTGTTTTTTTCTGTACAGAATAACTTGGCTACCCCCTGAAACTCCTGATAAGAACAATTTGCACCTTCTCTAAGTACCCACTGTTTGGTTTTTGAAATCATTAGGATGTGGAAGGTAGTGTGCTAGCCAAGTAATGTCTTTGTTCATACCTTTGTGATGGGTCCCAAACCTATAAATGAAGTTGAGTTCCAAGGCTTCCCTGGGTTTTTGGCTTGTGGAATTAGCCTGTGACACAGTGACTTTGAGATCCATTAATGAGTGTTCTGGCAAATTAAAATGTTCTTCGATAAGTTTCTGGGTGTTGCCTTTTCGGATATCTGATTTGTTTTCTTAGTCTGTAACTGGAAAAACTTAAAAAACAAGCATTGCTTCCCCTTGATCAGCAGCCATTTTGTGCCGGCAGCCTTGTGGAACCAGGTAAGCATGGGGGCTAGGGTCGGGGGACTGGGGGTGTTGGGAGGCCGGGCAGTGAGTGTTTGTAGGGTTGCCAGGTGCTCAGCATTTTTGCCTCATGGCTGGGGAAAAAAAATCAGAAAATACCAGACATTTTAGGTGTCCGGTATTCTCTGAATTTTTTTTACTGAACAGGAGATGAAAATACCAGACTGTCTGGGTGAATACCAGACACCTGGCAACCCTATGAAGCTTTTGAAAGGATTTTTGTGGTACTTGCCAAAACCTGAGTTCATGGGTTCTGTGTTTCCTCACAATTTTCATTTTTCTGTCAACATCATAACTGTTCATGGTGCTTCACCCTGTAGTCCCTGACAGCACCCAACCAGATTCCTTCTAATATCACAGGCCTTGGTCCCATTTTAGCCCTTTGAGGTCCACCCTTGCTGCAGGGCAATTGTCCATCCTCTTCTCCTCAGAGAGGAGGCATTTTACATGTCTCAGCTCCATCCTTGTCTTTACGGAGACTGTGGATGTGGTGGGGAGTCTTGCGCCATAATAGGAAACATTCTGGCCCTAACAATCTCACACCCTTTGCAGCTGGTAGGGTGACTTGAAGCCTAAACATGAGGGAAGCTGTGGATTTCATTTTCCACCCTGAACATTCCTTTCACCTTCTCTGTCCGTGTCCCAAGTCTCAGCGTTCTGTCTGGTGAGGATGACTACCCTGTCTGAGCATGAATGTGGGGATGTTTTCCTGATGCTCAGGGGGCGCGCATACGTCATCCCCGCTGCAGAGATGGGAATTCATCCCATTCTAACCGGAGAGTTGGCACTCATGCCACGGAGGAGAGAGTTCAGCCCACTCTGACCAGCCATCAATTGCCTCTGTTCACTGCCTGCTTCCTGGCCTAGCCCACGTGCCTCCCTCTGAAGTGTATTCTGAGCGCTGTGCATGGTTCAATGCTGTGCTCTTCCCATGATACGAGCAGCTCCAGTTGCTGATCATAGCCCTGCAGCTCCTCTCAGTCTCTCTGAAGGCCTCTCGTGAGTTGAAACACAACATTCCCAGACACGTTTGTTTAACGTCTGGCTGTGTAAGCGTTGATTAGCGGTGAGTCAAGCGTCTGGGCGAGCCCGCTTGCTCTCTCCCTGCACCTCAACACCTCCACGGGGCCATCAACACACCAGCCACGGCTCATGGCTGGTGCTTCTTGGCAAGCTCTTTACTTCTAAGCACGAGCGAGTGCTTCATATTCGTTCCGCGAAACAGGGAGTGGCTGTCTCCTGGATTTCCTCCTTGCACGATCAACCCCATCAGAGAACAGAGGAAAGATGGGGATAAGTGTTACCCCAAAACATGGATGAGCTCTGGAGTGACTTTCTAAAGCAGACCCGAGTGTTTGCCTGGGGCAGGGGAGTATCCCATAATAAAAGCTCAGGTGGGAATCATACAGCTAAACCTAGACATGGTCATGGTGAATGGCTGAATCTCTCTTCCTGGGAGCTTCTAAACTATTAAGTGCAACCCACACGTGGTCCCATCTTGTGGCACTAACAGAGAGAATAACGAGTCTGCTCTGCAGCCTTAGCTAAGAGACAGCTGGCTATTGTGGATTGAAACCAGAGGAACCAGGGAAGCCTGCACGTGGGCAACGGGAAAGAAAATGTCTTGTGGGTCACACAAAGCACCCCAATGGGCTGCTTGCGGCCACCACTGGGTTCTGATATGGAAACTCTCCTACTGGCAACTGGACTGAGACCAGCAAATGCAGCTCACCCAGGCCATAGACCACCCTCTCCTGGTGATGATGTTTATTTGGTCAAAGCCCCATTGCATGTGAGCTCATAGGCTAGCAAAACAGCATTGGCCTGATGAGTACAGAGAGAGGAACCCTTTGAGGAAAGCTGTAATGCTGGTGACTTCTTTCCTTTGGAGTCAGTATCAAGCCAATAGGCCAGAGCGAGACTAGTGAGTGATATGCTGCTGGTGGTTCCATCTCTTGTCCGTCTGGGTCATTCAAAGTTTCACTAGTACTTTTGACCTATTGCAGGGATGATGATAAACAGCCTTTCCTGCAAGCTGCATGCTTGGGCAGCCAACCAGGAAAGAATCGAATACTGCCCAGCTGATTAGCACAGCGCCCACAGTAGCATGTGTTTCTATGGGTGGTGCCCATCTGCACATGCCTCAGTGCACAGAACAAAATGTATTCCGCACATGGACGGAAAGTAATAGTGGGACCATTGATGATAACCCTGGTGTCCTGGCCAAATTGTTTGCTCTTCCTCTGAATAATCTAAAGTGTGGGGCATTGGACTGGGAGCCAGGAGACTGGGGCTCTATTCCTGACTCTGCTACTAGGTGACTTTGGGTGGTTATTAGAGGTTCAAAATCCTGCTGAAAGGGCATAACAAGTGGGGTTCCGCAGGGATCTGTTTTGGGACTGGCTCTGTTCAATATCTTCATCAATGATTTAGGTATTGGCATAGAGAGTACGCTTATGAAGTTTGCAGATGATACCAAGCTGGGAGGGGTCTCAAGTGCTTTGGAAAATAGGGTCATAAATCAAAAAGATCTGGACAAACTGGAGAAATAGTCTGAGGTAAATAGGATGAAGTTTAATAAGGACAAATGCAAAGTGCTCCACTTAGGAAGGAACAATCAGTCTCACACATACAGAATTGGAAGCGACGTGTTTAGGAAGAAGTACTGCAGAAAGGTATCTAGGGGTCATCGTGGACCACAAGCTAAATATGAGCCAACAGTGTGATGCTGTAGCAAAAAAAGCAAACATGATTCTGGGAGGCATTAACAGGAGTGTTGTGAGCAAGACATGAGAAGTCATTCTTCCCCTCTACTCTGCACTGATTAGGCCTCAATTGGAGTATTGTATCCAGTTCTGGGCACCACATTTCAAGGAAGATGTGGAGAAATTGGAGAAGGTCCAGAGAAGAGCAACAAGAATGATTAAAGGTCTAGAGAACATGGCCTATGAAGGAAGACTTAAAAAACTAGGCTTATTTTGTCTGGAAAGGAGAAGACTGAGAGGAGACATGATAGCGATCTTCAGGTATATAAAAGGAGGTCACAGGGAAGCGGGAGAAAAATTGTTCTCCGTGGCCTCTGAGGATAGAACAAGAAGCAATGGGCTTAAACAGTAGCAAGGGAGGTTTAGGTTGGACATTAGGAAAAACTTCCTCTTTGTCAGGATGGTTAAACACTGGAATAAGTTGCTTATGGAGGTTGTGGAATCTCCATCTCTGGAGATATATAAGATCAGGGATGGTCTAGACAGTACTGGGTCCTGCCATGAGGGCAGGGGACTGGATTCGATGACCTCTCAAGGTCTCTTCCAGTTCTAGTGTTCTATGATGCTATGAAATCAGTTTCCCTGGTCTATGCCTCATTTTCCCCATCTGTATACTGGGGATAGTGATGCTGACCTCCTTTGTAAAGCACTTTGCGATTGAAAAATGAAACTATTAGCGAAAACATGCTGTAGAAGAGCTAAGTATTAGTATAATGGAGCTGTTCTTCACTCCCCATACGTTCAAGGGGTCATGCCCCTGCTGTATTCCACCTCAGAGGCGGGTGCCTCTGAGTGCAGGAAATGAGAATAGGGCAGAAAACAGGGAGTCTGGAAATCTGGATTTTTACCACTGCCCTTCAGCTGCTGCCCGACCTTGGGAAAAATCACTTCTCTGCCTCAGTTTCTCTATCAGGACAATAATAATATTCATCTACCTTCCTCAGGGGGACTGTGAGTTTGAATGTATTTATATTCATAAAGTGATTTGAGATGCTCATATAGGAGGTGCAGCATAGTACTATAGAGAGAGCATCTATGGTGTTTGGGTTACTGTACAGTGAAAGGTGATTCATAAAATAAGCATTATCCAAATGTGAGCATATTACTCCTCTAGACCTTACCCCCCTTCCTCGCCATCTCTGCCTTTCCTTGATTGACACTCACTCTAGGCTTCATAGCTTGCCTCCCTATTACCACGGGGCTCTGGAAAACGAAAGCATTAGCACCATCTAGTGAAATTTACTCCAGTCCTCACCACAGAGCAATTTCAGGGCCGTGCCAAAGCTCTGCAGGGGGAGAATGGGCGTACTTTGTAGTCCAAATGCCCTGGAGGTCTGAGATGTTCAGACCATTTGGGGGACGTTGTGCAAAAGGCTTTGGGTTCCATTTTGAGCTTCTGCCCCTGAGGAAGGGGGGAGCGTCAGAATGACAAAGAGAGGCGGGTGAGCAAATGGGGGGATTTTTCAGTGCCGGGGAAGGGGACATAGGAGCAGCCAAGGCATTGAGAAGACCTCAAATGAAGTCCACAGGAGACAGCCAGGGAATTTATTCGTCTGTCTACCCACGCCCCAGCTTCGTGCTGTGCCTTCTTTCCGTAGTTATCGAGGTGTAAAGGCGATCAGGGGAAAGACGGTAACGTCTGTTTCCCCCTCAGGGGCAGGCCGATTGAAGAGATAGGAACGGTCCTTTCTCTGCAGGAGCATTCATCTCAGCTGGAATCTACTCATGCACTTGAGCTCAGGGGCTTAACAGGCATTAGCACAGTCACTGCCATTGACTCATGTCACACGCATCGTCGCCCTCAGAGTGGCCAGCCGCCATATATTTTCCACGGTTCCGATGCTCTTCGTGGGATAACGCACCCTGAGGCCCAGAGCAGCTATAACGCTCCCAACAGGCTGAGGGGGAGCCTGAGGCAATGGACTGGTTGGTTTTGAAATCTCAGCAACAACCCGCTTGCAGAGAATTAGCTCTCTTCCAACCCATAATCAGTGCGGCTTGTGCAACAGTTGGGCAGATGAAACTAAAAATTATACACACGGGCAATGGCTCCCGAGTTAGCCAAAGCCACGGGGCTGCTCCGCAGCTGTGCGGGTTTTGCCAGTTTTTAAAAAAGAACCAGGCCCAATGTTCCCCGTCTTGGTTTGCAGTGAGATGCAACCGTGTCCCTTCTCCACCGTGTCTGTGTCCAGGGCCTCCTGGCTGTTTCATAAGCGAACTAAGCAGATGCAAATGTCTTCCCTAAACAACAATAGAACAGAGACAGATGGATCCTTTTTTCATATGCCTGGTTCCTCTGCAGGCTCCTTTTCAAATGAGTCATAAACGTTCCTTGGCAGCCTCTTCTGTGTCTCTAATTGGGATCAGGCTAGCAGCACAGTGGATAGCTGCAAATGGAAACTACGTGTCAGCTTGACTCCTCCGTCCCCCTGCTAGTGCAGCCACTTGGGAAGGCTCCCGCTGGCGGCCTACAGAACAAGCCAGCTCCTTTCTGTCAACATCCAGACAGGGCCGCGTTGTTCGGGGTCCTTCTTTACGCTGCTCATTTCCTGCCGGGACATGTCCTTTCGCCTTTCCCCTCAGGAGCCTCTTTTTGCATGGTCATTTGGGCATGAGGAAGGGGCCTTCGAAAGCTGGAAGCGGCAAGACCACCTGAGTGTATACAAGCCATGAGAGAGAAAGGAAGGGGGGTGGGTGCATGTACCCATCCTCTTTTCACCTCAGAACAGCTGCAAATGCAACTTTCACTGTCCCACGGGGAGGCAGTGTTACCCGATTGCACTAAGTCCTATTCTTTATTATGCAGAATATACCTTTTGGGGGTAGGGAAGCACATCAAGTGTCTTCTCCTGCATTCAAAGGCTGGTCAACCCCACACTTACCGAGGACCTGGTCTGAAACCTATTGAAGTCAACATGCCTAGATCAGGCCTGAGGTGTTTGGTGAGTCACTCCTTTACCCAACCTATTGTATTCTCCTGTGGAAATTAGCGGTGGACATTTCCTCCGGGGCTGGGCTGCGTGGAACAGTCCGTCGAGAAGGAGGCCAGTGAGAAAACCTCCCTCTCACTGGCGGGTCACCAATTTAAGGAGCATCAGCACACCTTTCCAGCAGGGAGCAGCCGGACTTGAATGTTGGCTTGCAAGGTAATCATGTAGCCAATAGCCCCAGACTGGCCACCAGCCACAGCTGTAAACTGGCTGCTCCCTGTGACCCATAATGCCACGGGAAGTTCGGCCTTGAGCGATCTGACTCACAATGGCTTTGCGATCCCTGATTGGTTCCTTGGTCCTTTATAAGCCCTGAGAGTGGGCAGGAATGTCCTTACTATTTCCAGGGCCCTACACAGTACTATGAGACTGGCACCCGATGGCAGTCGGGTGGGGGGAATGATGATTTTTTTAGTGGTGTGATTTTATAATCTTCAGTAACACACGAATGAAATATTGTTTAAAAATTTTAACTAAGATCCCGTTGACCCACACAGTAAATTCAGAAACTGACAGGATAGACCTGAGGCTGGCAAATGCCCATTGAATGGTTTCATTACCACCTGAATGGCTCTTTCCCAGGTTCAGTATCTGCCTAATAGCTCTGGCAGGTTTTTTCGCTTCTAAGTGAATTAGATCCCCTCCGGAGGCAAAGCCACAGACCAGGGATAGAAAAAGGTGAGTGGGTGGACATTAAGACCCAGGGGTGCCCCAAATTTTCAGGAGCCCTACACAACAGAGTATTCTACCTCTAGATATGAATGGCTCTGGGGATAGGGGAGAGCAGAGAAGCATTCCAGGAAGTGTCCAAGCAAGAATGGGGATCCTTAGCTAGCTGCCATGACTGCTCTATGATCTAGACGGTGCTGGGTCCTGCCATGAGGGCAGGGGACTGGACTCGATGACTTCTCAAGGTCCCTTTCAGTGCTAGTGTTCTATGATTCTACTTTGCTGTTCCCAAATTCCTAGCTTTGACCTCAACTCTGACTTGGCGTCTGACTCCCAATCAACTCCTGGGGCCCCAACACAAGCCCTGATAGCCCTTTGGCCTAATTCCTGACTCTGTCTCCAGCTTTGACTCCAGTGTGACTCTTGAGCCTGGTCCTGGCTTTGAGCCTTCACGCCAGTTCCTGGATCCCAAGCTCCTGCCACTAATCCTGCCTCCGTGCAGCCAGGATCCTAATGTTTCCTTTCTCGTTCGTGTGATGGGGGGCTGGACACCCGCACTGGAGACCACCTGAGCGTGGCTTTTTGGGGCACGCAGAACAGCAAACGCGAAGCCTGCCATGCATGTGCGGCTACTGTCCGAACCTGGCAGCGCTAGGATCCCGTGGCCACCGGCCGCCCCCAGCATGGGGATGCCGGACGGCGTAATGCGGGGAGTTCAAAAGGAAGGGGGGACTGAAGAGGCAGGGGGAGAGCAGGGGCTGGTTGTGCTCTCATCCCCAGGAAGCCCAGAGGAGGTAGCCTGCAAGAAAGGGGCGGACACGACGGAGATGGAGCCCCCCAGGTCTGGCAAAGGAGTCGGATGGAAGGAGGACGTGGAGGAACTCTGAACTGATAATCACAACCGGGCATGAACTTGCGGTGACTGTGGGACAGGGTTCACTAGCGAGCAAAGAAAGGAGGACAGAGGCAGAGAAAGTTAGGGGGGCTTAGGGCGCACCCCGAACCCTGACTTTGCTACAGTCCACCTGTGCCAGATGAGATGCCAGGGCTCAGCTGATGCTCTGGGGCACCTGGAGATATCCCAGGTCTCTTGGCTCAGCGTGGCTTTCCAACACTCCAACCAGGCCTCCGGGGAGGGCAACAGCTGCAGGAGTTGTCCAGAAATCTCCTAAAACACTGATGACTCCAAGGCTGGTCATGCAGATGTGGATCCATCAGAATGGCTGTTTCTCTTGCCAACATTTCATTTCCCTTTCTGAAGCGCTAAGAACCCTCCCCCCACCTCCCCAAAGTTAGAGGCAGCATGGCTCAGTGCCCCATTAGGTAATACTTTTAATGGACTGTAGAGGAGGTTCTTAGGGTTGGCCGGTAGTCATGGAAGAAGTGTTGTGTTCTACCCAGTAAGAGGCCTGGCGTGGAAGTATCCCCCCGGGTCTCGTTCTTCACTTTACTGGAACTCATGGACGTCACCGAGTTTGACCTACTGGGATTGCAGGTGGCCAGTCCGGGGCCTACAATGCCTCCTTTGCGGATGGCACATCACCATGTGGGCCTGTGGTGGAGAAGGGGTTGATCCCTTGGGAAGTGGGAGAGGTCTAGGTCGGATATGAGGAAAAACTATTTCCTAGGAGTACGGTGAAGCACAGGGATGGGTTTCCAAGGGAGGTAGTAGAACCTCCATCCCTAAAAGTTTTAAAATCCCGGCTTAACAAAGCCTGGGCTGGGATGATTGAATTGGGGTTGGTCCTGCCTTGGGCAGGGGGCTGGACTCGATGACTCCTAAATTCTCTTCCAACTCTGTGATTCTGTGATTCTGAGAGAAAATTGCTTTGACCCCAGTTATTGAAATGGGTCTCACCGGGGGGAATCCTGCTGAACAAGATGCTTATCACAAGTCTGTGCCAGCATTGAGGGGGAAAGCAGATCATACACAAGAACAAAGAATCTAACAGCCCATACAGATTCTAGCTGATAACTTACAACCCCCTTAGTTCCTTGATAATATTTTGCAAAATACACACTTGCCAGAGAATTTTATTTCACTAGAAAGGTCTAGAGCAGTGTTTCTCGATCTTTTTTTAATTTGAAAGAGAATCCTCTGCACTGTCATTCATGCTTAAATTCGACACTTTACACCTAAGCTTAAACAAAGACATTAATTATCTTACCCATTACAAAGATAGCTTCCCCAATTATCACCTCTAATATCATTAACTCACAGACATTTACCTTTCCTTCCCCCCCCCCCCCCCCCGGCCCATCCTCCTTCTGTTCTGAAATTTGATTTGTCCTTTTCATATGTGTTCATTTTTTTAAATTGTATCCTTTGGTATATATGGTTGTGACAATTTTCTTCCACTATTTGATCTGAGGAAGTGGGTCTGGCCCACGAAAGCTCATCACCTAATAAACCATCTTGTTAGTCTTTAAAGTGCTACATAGTCCTGTATTTTGTTTTTTTAATAAAGCACCCCTTTAAAAAAACATTCTAAATACCTCCAGTACCTACAGTTTTCAGACACAACATTTTTTTCTACCATTGCAACACATTTGTTTAAACAACTTAATCGTAGCCGGGTGTGCAATGAAATTTTTGGGTGTAAAAAGTACAAAAATAATAAAATGCTGTAAATCGTAAAACAAAAATTCAAATTTCTCCAAATGTCAGTTGTTTTGATGTACCCCCCAGACTTCTCTCAAGTATCCCTAAGGGTACTCATACCACTGGTTGAGAAACAAGAGAATGCCTCAGTACTTTGCCCATTTTGCTTTGGTGTCCCCCTTGCTATAGCTATAGAATAGTTATCAGATCGATGAGCGGATATTGGGCTTTGTTTTATAACATTCACCAGAGACTATAATATTAGAGATTACAATATTCTGAGTGAATGCAACGGATACCTTTGAGTGGCCTGAAAAGAAATAATATGGTAGAATAATTGTTAGCACTTTCAGCAGCTTTTGACCACTTCCTGCCTCAGTTTCCAATCTGTACAATGGGGATAATATTTCTTCCTTTGACTGTCTTGTCTATTGAGACAAGCACTTGTGGCCAAGAAAGCCTCTGGTATGTCTAGACTACAGGCTTTTGTCGACAGAGGCTTTGTCGACAGATACTGTTGACAAAGCTTCTGCCGACAAAGTGTGTCTAGACTACATCCAGTTCTGTTGACAAAGCAAGCCTCTTCATTGACATGAGAGTGTAGACGCAAAGGACAGTGTAGCTGCAATAACACCTTCTGTCGACAGAACTCTGTCGACAAAAGGCGTCATTCCTCGTCGAATGAGGTTTACCACCTTCGACAAAACTGCCGAGTTCTGTCATTATGTCGACAGAACTCGGCAGTAGTGTAGACGCAGGTATAGTTTTGTTGACAAAAGGCCACTTTTGTTGACAAAACCCTGTAGTCTAGACACACCCTCATTGTGTGAATGTACAGCCCCTAGCACAATAGAGATCTGATCTCACCTGCGGTGATCAAGAGCAGGAGCAGGGCTTTACAACTCCCCTGGGAAGTAGCTATTATTCCAACTGAGAAAGGAGATCACTTGCCTAAGATCACACAGAAGTTAGTAGCAGAGTCTGAAAAAAGACCACTTGTATCCTAGTTCTCAGTCCTTGACTCTAACCACCAAATAATGTGGATTATATGTTAATCTCCCACTCTCTATGGTTAACCTTTAAGAAATAATTCCAAAACACAAAATACAGGAAAAGAATATAAAAGCTTCAGAGGGGTAGCCGAGTTAGTCTGTAATAGAAAAAACTTAAAAAATAACAAATAGTCTGGTAGCACTTTAAAGACTAACAAATCATGTAGATGGTCTCACGAGCTTTTGTGGGCAAAACCCACTTCTTCAGATGACTGGAGTATAATGAGACCAGATCCAAGGATAAATAAGGGCAGGAAGGAGGAGAGAAGAAAAAGAGAGAATATGTGCAGCTCCTAGTACAATTTAGCCTCAGTCGTGGTTGGGGCCCGCCCCCCTAGACGCTGTTATCATTATCATCAGATGTGAAAACGACACTCCCCGTGTATCTGGCCCAAGGAGAAGTGAGAGCAAGTTTGATTTATATAGAGGAAAAGATGCAAAAAGAAGAGAATGTAAAAACAACAACAACCAAAATGCAGAGCCCAGTGTGAAGACACGTACAACCTCGCAGAGCCAGACAAGACACGTTCCCTGCCAAAATCCCAGCTTAGTTCCCTCTATGTCCATTTCGCATCCAGGGACTTCCAGGGAAAATCACAGACTGTTCGCACATTCTTCTTCTTTTTCTCCTGCTAGGGTGTTGAAGGGTGGTGGGAAAGCATGTACTGTGCATAGACACTCAGATTCTGACATTTCTCCACCTGACAAGTTAAAAGTGCATGCCGCCCTTGCCGAGCCAAAGAAAATCACTTCCCCTTGTCCCGGGGACTTATTTATTAGACTCTCCCGTTGGCTTTTGGACAGCACAGCTTTGATTCAGGGGCTGCTGCTGTGCTCTGAAGTGACAGCAGAGGGGAGATACCGCAGTTCCTTCCGTAAAAGAGACAGCAGTAGAAGAGTTAAGACCGTTTGATGTACAACAGCCTGTTTCTTGGTGCCGGGGAAGCAAGCAGGAGAGAAAGAATGCAAAAGAGTACACCGATAGCTTTATAACTCGTGAGAGGAGGTTGGCAGTTTATTGCCTCTTTCTGCTACAGATTTCCTGTGTGATTTTCGTCAACACACTTAACCACTCTGTGCCTCAGTTTGCCATCTGTGAAATGGGGGTACTAGTTCTACTGTCATCTGCCTTGCCTGTTGAGACAAGCTCTTGGGGCAGAAAAAGCCTCTCCTATTGTGTGGACGTTCAATAGGGATTTCATCTTGGTTGAGGTGTTAACTTTTCTAGCTCTAGTATTGATTTCAGACCATAGCCTTCCCCTCACCCCAGCGCACACCCACAAACACTGCCTCTGCTTCACCACAGATTGGCACTAGACCAACTGATTAAGAAGTTTCACTGTCAGTCTGGAGTTAATGTGAAATTTCTCAGGATGGGATCAAATGCAGGATCAGAGAGAGCAAGACCATACAAGAAAAATGACGAAGGGTTCAGAATAGGTGCCATGTGAAGAGAGATTAAAAAGACTCTCCTTAGCTTCCTGGAATCTGTTTAGAAATCATGAAAGTCAATAAAAATCATGAAATTCTCAGAAAAGGCGAGCATTTCTCCTATCCATCACACGCCCCCCCAACTCATAGATGGGACTAGACAGGCTGATCCACCCTGGCTGTGATTTCTTCATGGAAGTTTAGGAGAAACCATAGTTAATAATATACATGCACACACTAGATTCATTACTTGAATACACGAAGAACTAAACAAGATTCCCTATATTTGTAAAATACAGTGACTTAGAAACAGGGAGGCTACGTCTACACTGGCCCCTCTTCCGGAAGGGGCATGTAAATTTCAAGAGTCGTCGTAGGGAAATCCGCGGGGGATTTAAATATCCCCCGCGGCATTTAAATAAAAATGTCCGCCGCTTTTTTCCGGCTTTTAAAAAAGCCGGAAAAGAGCGTCTAGACTGGCCCCGATCCTCCGGAAAAAGTGCCCTTTTCCGGAGGCTCTTATTCTTACTTCAAAGTAGGAATAAGATCCTCCGGAAAAGGGCACTTTTTCCGGAGGATCGGGGCCAGTCTAGACGCTCTTTTCCGGCTTTTTTAAAAGCCGGAAAAAAGCGGCGGACATTTTTATTTAAATGCCGCGGGGGATATTTAAATCCCCCGCGGATTTCCCTACGACGACTCTTGAAATTTACATGCCCCTTCCGGAAAAGGGGCCAGTGTAGACGTAGCCGGAGGGTTTTAACTGGCTTAATCTGGGAAACCTTCACGGGAGAGTGCATCAGCTACTTTGTTAGCAGGGCCAATGCCCTGCGTGAAGAAAAACTCTCTTTTGTTTGTTTTAAACCTACTACCTATTAATTTCATTTGGTGACCCCTAGTCCTTATGTTATGGGAACAAGTAAATAATATTTCCTTATTCACTTTTTCCACAACAGTCATGTTTTTATAGACCTCTATCCTATCCCCCCTTAGTCTCCTCTTTTCTAAGATGAAAAGTCCTAGACTTTTTAATCTCTCTTCATATGGGACCAGTTCCAAACCCCTAATCTTTTTTGTTGCCCTTTTCTGAACCTTTTCCAATGCCATTATATCTTTCTTGAGATGAGGCGACCACATCTGTATTCAGGATATGGACATACCATGGTTTTATATAGAGGTAATAAGATGTTCTCTGTCTTATTCTCTACCCATTTTTTAATGATTCCTAACATTCCATTTGCTTTTTTGACTGTCGCTGCACACTGAATGGATGCTGTCAGAGAACTATTTCAGAGTGACTCCAAGATCTCTCTCTTGAGCAGTTATAGCCAAATTAGTTCCCATCATATGGTATGTATAGTTGGGTTAATTTCTTCCAATGTGCATTGCTTTACATTTATCAACATTAAATTTCATTTGGCATTTTGTTGCCCAATCACTTAGTTTGGTGAGATCTTTTTGAAGCTCTTCACAGTCTGCTTTGGTCTTAACTATCTTGAGCAGTTTAGTATCATCTGCAAATTTTGCCACATCACTGTTTATCTCTTTCTCCAGATCATTTATAAATAGGTTGAAGAGAATTGGTCCCAGTATGGACCCTTGGGGGACACCATTAGTTACATCTCTCCATTCTGAAAGTTTACCATTTATTCCTACCCTTTGTTTTCTGTCTTTTAACCAGTTATCAATCAATGAGAGGACCTCACCTCTTATCCCATGACAACTTACTTTACTTAAGAGCCTTTGGTGAGGGACATTGTCAAAGGCTTTCTGGAAATCTAAGTATACTATATCCACTGGATCCTTCTAGTCCACATGTTTGTTGATCCCCTCAAACTACTCTAGTAAGGAATGACTTCCCTTTATAGAAACCATGCTGACTTTTCCCCCCAACAAATTATGTTCATCCATGCATTTGACAATTTTATGCTTTACTATAGTTTCAACCAATTTGCCTGGTACTGACTTACCAGTCTGTAATTGCCAGGATCACCTCTAGAGCCTTTTTTAAATATTTGCATCACTCTAGAGCCTTTTTTAAATATTTGCATCACCTTAGCTATCTTCCTGTCATTGGGTACAAAAGGGCTACGTGTAGACTGGATTGATTTTCTGGAAATGCTTTTAACAGAAAACTTTTCTTTTAAAAGCATTTTCAGAAAAGAGTGTCTAGGTTGGCATGGATGCTTTTCCGCAAAAGCACTTTTTGCAGAAAAGCATCCATGGCCAATCTAGACGCACTTGTGCGCAAAAAAACCCCGATCGCCATTTTCGCAGTCGGGGCTTTTTTGCGCAAAACAAATCTCAGCTGTCTACACTGGCCCTTTTGCGCAAAAGTTTTGCGCAAAAGGGACTTTTGCCCGAACAGGAGCAGCATAGTATTTCCGCAAAAAGCACTGATTTCTTACAGTAGGAAGTCAGTGTTTTTGTGGAAATTCAAGCGACCAGTGTAGACAGCTGGCAAGTTTTTCCGGAAGAGCGGCTGATTTTCCGGAAAATCTGGCCAGTCTAGACACAGCCAAGCTGATTTAAAGGATCGACTACAAACCACTGTTAAAAGTTCCACAATTTCCTATTTGTAATCTCTCTTCATATAGCACCTGTTCCAAACCCTTCATCATTTTTATTGCCCTTTTCTGACCTTCTTCCAATGCTAAGATATCTTTTATGAGATGAGGCAACCATATCTGTATGCAGTATTCAAGATGTGGGCGTACCATGGATTTCTACAGAGGCAATGAGATATTCTCTGCCTTATTCTCTATCCCTTTTTAAATTATTCCTAACATTCTGTTGCCTTTTTTGATTGATGCTGCCCAGAAAATTCCGATTAATAATGGACAGCTAAATGCTTTTCCTTAATGAGCCATGAGGAGAGGGTGGCATTCTCTTTTCCCATCCCACCCCCCAAAAAACCATGGCTGTATTGGACAATACTAATTATATGATGCTGTGATGTCATCACTAAATCTGTCCTTGGCTGCCAGATAGTATTCATCAAGGCATGATATTCATGTTTCACTTTTTAAACAACTATATAATAAAAATGAATGGTTTGAGGTTTTATCAACCATTTTTTTGCCTTTTTTCAGGGAAAAAATGTTTTCTGGATCAGAATCAAGACTGCTCAAGGTTGGGGCTTCCAAATCGAACCCAGACTAACTGTACATTCAATCATGCAAACACTTGCATCCCTGAATAACTTTACTACCATGAGCAGACCCAATGGAGTTAATGGAACAACACTCACAGTAGCACACAGATGTCTGAAGGGCTGTGCTCTTATTAGGCATGTGCCATACAGGTGGGCTTCGATTTGTTTAATCTCCTACATGTTCATTGCCCGCATAATGAAAAACTCATGTAGACTAGCTTAATGTCAGTGCATCAGAGTAGACGATAACGGAGCAATCTGCTTTCCCCCTCTCCAGCTTTGTCTTCACATTGGTTTACATTTGTCAGCAGGCTCAATGCTGAAATCCAAAGAGGTAATGAAAGCAATACACATAAAAGCGTGCCTGTTAGACTCTTACTTAGAAAGATGAGGTGCTATTAAAAATGTTACAGCTGCTACATTTGTCCATAAATGAAAAATAACTTTTGGTCTTAAAGAAACTGTGCTAAGAAAACCTCATGGCGACTTTAATAAGATTTATTTCCTTTTAGTTTGAACTCCTCTTGGGCTGTCTCATATGTTTGGAAAAGTTTCCAGGCGACAAACTGGCCAAAAGGAGAATTTCTTGGAAATCACCACACAAAGTAAAGGGAGATAGAGTCAGTTAGTATATTTCATTGCAATGAAAAATGGAATATCAGAAACATATTAGGTGATATGCAAGGAGTGTTTCAAGTGACGTCAGTTTTGTAATATCAGAGGATTGTACACAGAGGCCAAATAGTGCCACATAGCAAGTCATGTAATAATCAGATAAAATAAAGAAATATCCAGTATATATAGAACCTTTTTCAGCTAGGTGGGACATGCCCATATTCTTGTGTTTTTGTTGATGTATCTTGGTATGAAAAGATTTATCTGGAGTTGCTCGGGTCCTTAACTCAATTAATTTTGGGTTTTTTTTGGAAAATAAAATGAAAATGTACATGCTTAGTTCAGATCATTGTTGATTAGCAGAGTACTGTCAGCAAGGTTTTTTGTTTCTGGTACACATTTGCACATGCCTTGGTGCACATAAAATTGTTCTACACATGGGAAAAATCTACACATGTCTGGAAAAGATTAGCAGTTCTATCTTGCACCAGGGATTAGCTGGGATCCACTGGTCCCAGGATGGGGGAATTGCAAAGGCCATTTATTGCCTTTTTACCCTCAACTGGGTTGGTGTACGGTAGCTAGTTCAGAGAATATGGTCTCTGGTCTCTTCAGGTTTTAGTGACTGTATGGGCTAGGGGCCTGAATCAAACCCCACATCCAAGCTCTTTAATTCCTCAATCTTTGGGGTTGTTTAGCTCTCAGGTCTTGTCTACACTGGCATGTTTTGTTGCCAAACCCTGCCTTTTATTGACAACACAGCGAGAGCGTTTACACTGCAATGCAACTTTTATTGGGAAAAATACCCCGTTTTGGCAAAAAAACCTTCCATCCCTGTGAGAGACTTTTCTGTTTCCCCCCTCCCTTGATTATCAACAAAGAGCCGGTGTGGACTCTGCTGTTTGTTTTTTTGAGAGAACTGACTTCTGCCAGTTTCCCACAATGCCTGCCCTGATGGCTCTCTTCAGAGTTCTGTGATCTCTGCTCTCCTGCAGGCCTGCACTCCTCCCCTTTCAAAGCTCCAGGAAGTGTCTGACAGCTGAGTGAGCAGCTTCATTTGGGGTACAAACCAAGAGCAAATAGTTGGAATGCTCCTGTTCTACCCTGCTAGGAACACAGCAGCAGGCAGGCTACGGCTGCACGGGGAGGGCCAGAGAGGCAGCTGTGTTGCTTTGACTTTCCTCAGCATGGAGAGCTCACAGCCCTCCAAGGGAACCCCAAGAAGCACAGGGATCAGCTCTGCCTTCCCACACCGTTGGGTGGTGGGATGCTTACCCACAGGGCTTTGCTCTGTTGACAGCGATGCGAGCAGGGTGGGCCATGAAATATCAGCTGTGGGAGGCAGAAAAACTGGTTTGACTGTGTCAGAGGGCAAGCGCTCATCCCCAAGGTACCTCCAGTGGGTCACTCTGGGAATTAGCTTTTCAGCCAGGGGCTACATCTACACTGGCATGATTTTCCGGAAATGCTTTTAACGGAAAAGTTTTCCATTAAAAGCATTTTCGGAAAAAGCACATCTAGATTGGCAGGATGCTTTTCCAGAAAAGCACTTTTTGTGGAAAAGCGTCCGTGCCAATCTAGACGCGCTTTTCCGCAAAAAAGCCCCAATCGCCATTTTCACAATTGGGGCTTTTTTGCGGAAAAGAAATCTCTGCTGTCTACACTGGCCCTTTTCTGGAACAGTTTTCCAGAAAAAGACTTTTGCCCGAATGGGAGCAGCATAGTTTTTCCAGAAAAGCACTGATGATTTTACATGAGATCGTCACTGCTTTTCCAGAAATTCAAGCAGCCAGTGTAGACAGCTGGCAAGTTATTCCGGAAAAGCGGCTGATTTTCCAGAATAACTGGCCAGTGTAGATCTGAGGAAGTGGGTCTGGCCCACGAAAGCTCATCATCTAATAAACCATCTTGTTAGTCTTTAAAGTGCTACATTGTCCTGCATTTGGCCAGTGTAGACACAGCCCTGGAGCGCCCCCTTCCTGCCCCAGGGCCCTTTCCTCCTAGTACTGCCCTAGGTCAGTGCCCCTGCACTCTAGGATCTTCCCCTCTCAGGGAATCACCCATTTTCCACCTTGCCTCAGTGACCCACTGCCAGTCATCATCTCATCCCTGCCTCAGGGGCAAACTGCAGCCTGACATGGCCACTCAGCACTGGCAAGAGGGCCTGCTTGCCTACCCTGGCTGTTTCCCTGCAGCCTTCATACACCCAGGCCCTGCAGCATGGGAGCTTGCCTGGCCAGAGCTCCCCAGCTCTGTCTACAGCCCTACTATCCTCAGGCCTTGCCTCAGGCTTTGCAGCCTGAGAGTGGGATCAGAACAGAGCTCTCCAGCTCTGCCTGTCTTTCCCCAGCCCTGCTCTGCTCTGCTCTGTCTCAGGCAGCTTCCTTAGCAGGCAGGCCCCTCCTACCCCCCAGCAAAAGCAAGAGCCTCTATCCTCCTTTCTTCCAGGAGCTCTTATTTATACACCCCCAGCTGGGCCCTAATTGGCTGTCTCTGCCTCAGCTGTGGGCTCCCCAGCTCAGCCTTCTCCCAGGGCTGGGTTTTAATCTTTAAAGGGCCAGTGCGGGGCAAATGCCCCCTCAGAGACCAGTTTTCATTTTTGCATGTCGACAGCACTTTTGTCGCCTAACCTTCCTAGTATAGACTAGGGATGTTAAATATCGGTTATTTATTAAGTAAACTCATGAATTCTTATCAGTTAGTCAACTATTCTATAGTCTCTGGGGGCGGGGGCGGCAGCAGTGCAGGGTACCAGGCAGGAGCTAGTGTGCAAGGGGAGCCAGTTTAAAACCCAGCTCCTCTTGTGGACTGGCTGCTTGTTGCTGTGTGCGGCTGCCTCTGATAAAGAGGCAGCAGTGCAGGTTGGCAGCAGCCCCTTTTCGGAGTGGGGGGTCTGAGCTCTCGGATCCAGCATGAACTGGAACTGAGCCGGGCTGCCTGTTCACCTGGCTCCTAATACACTTTAAATGCAGAGCCACAGTGGGAGTAGGTGCCAGACTCAGCAGGAGCCAGGACTGAGCTGGGTTGCTGGCCACCCTGCTAAAAAATGAACTAGTTGCAGGGAGAGTGGGAAATGTGTGGTCTATAGCACTTTTGCTTATCGGTTAATCGACTACACTCTTACATCCCTAGTGTAGACATAGCCTCAGCCTGAAGCTAAGCTTTGTTGCTTGGGCTTCTCTCTAGCCTCCAGATAGAGGGGATACTGCAAGAAGCTGAGCTGCCATGGGATCCCTGTGAGGCAAGTGTTCCCAGAGGAAAGAATCTACCCACGACAAACATGATACAATCGCCCAGGGATGCAGAGATCAAATACACAGCTCCGTTTTTATCTCTTTTGATTCCCTCCAAAAAAACCCACAACTGGTATAGTTTGCTCTAATTGTGGTGTCTTCCAAGCGTTCACACTGCAACATATACACTGAGTGACGTCAGGCGACTGGAACATTTCTGGGACAGGAAAAGCCATCTTATCTACAAATCCCTCTGCGTGGGCTGGATTACACCAGTGGGCTGAGTCACCAGCATTCCTGGCCCTCGGCCCGTGTGGCGGGTGGCAGCCTTGGTTTGTTTCAGGAACAAGCATCAGGGAGCGCGGGGATCACTCTCTTGCCCACTCTGTATTAAAGGATTTTTTTTAAAGCAGTTTGGGCATGTGTTTAGGAAACATTCCAGAGAATCTAACTTCTAAGATCTATGGATAAAAGTTGCACTATAAGGCTCACGTATTATTATTTATTTGGTCTTTCTTGAATTGAGATTCTGGACCAGTTTACAAACTCCTCCCCCACCCCCCACCACACACACACTCACACACACACACACACACACACACACACACACACGCGCGACATGAAGGGAAACTGAGGCACCGTGAGGGATTTCTTTTTTAACACGGTGTCACTAAGTCCGTACACCAGCTCAGAAGCCAAGCTGGGAATGGAACCTAGGTTTCCTAATTGCCAGCCGCTTTCCCCTAGCTACCAGACCCTGTGGCCTCCCAAATTCTTTGTGGGAATAAACAGGGATAAGCACGTCACTGGTCAGAAGCATCTGGCCATTCAGGACAAGACAAGAAAGAGACTGTGAGCTCAATGGGTGTCACAGATGATACTGGTTCTGCCTTTCTGCTGGTCACCTCCCATGTTTTCACAGTTCTGAGATGTTTTAATATGACCACGTATGTAGAGAAGATAGGACCATGCAGTGGAGTGCCAGGGTGCAAATAACATCTTCTGGCTGCACATTGGGGAAAAATCATCCACATGTTCAGTGTTTCCTTGTTGCATCTGGAACCTTTTCTTACTGAAGTTGATTTCCTTAGCACACTCTGTGTGCAACGTTCATTTGTTCCCCACACATATTTCAGCATAGAAAGATGAAATCTCCAGTAAAAAAAAAAAAGTACAGGAGAAAGTAAAAAGCTCAAAACAAGGACCTAAATACATGCTTTTTGGCTGTGCTTAGCCATTACAGGAGAAGGAAGGAAGGAAGGAAGAAAGAAAGAAAGAAAGAAAGAAAGAAAGAAAGAAAGAAAGAAAGAAAGAAAGAAAGAAAGAAAGAAAGAAAGAAAGAAAGAAAGAAAGAAAGAAAGAAAACTGGTGGATACTGAAGTCCGTAATCTGATTAAAGGACACACTAATTTCAGCCTTCAGTGTTCATATTAATTAAGGCAATACGGTATGTAAATGATCGAGAACAAAACACTTCAGGATGACCTGGCTTTCCCAAGCTAAGACAAAAATTTGGTCTTAAAAGAGGTAGCAAATCTCATTTATTTTCCTCCAAGACTGCATTCCTGGAACAACGTCTCACTGTAATCCCAGCCAGACAGCAATGTTTGAGAAATGTGAGGCTTTAGAAAGAGATTTGTGACTCCAGGTGAGCATCCCTCCTTCCCCCCGAGATCAACGCAATCTCTACCTCTGAATGGCATATCAGAGAGTGATGGAAGCAGCTTTGCGAAGGTGCTTGTCGGCGGTACCATTCTCTAATCAATTTCACATGCCGTTTTCAGCATGGTCTGGTGAACTGGGCACCCCATTAGGAATCAGGGCATCTGGATTCTATCTCTGAACTGCTGTGTGACCTCAGGTGAGTTGTTTCCCCTCCCACCCTTTGTCTTTGGGGCAGAGACTATTTCTCGCTCACAGAGACATTTGTGCAACTTTGATTGTGGCTTCTAAGAGTGACTGTAACACAAATACCATTAATAGGGCCCTACCAAATTCACAGCCATGCAAAGCCCATCATGGAGCATGGAATTTGGAGTCCTTCCATGAAATATGGCCTTCTGTGTGCTTTTAACCTATACTATAGAGATTTTAGGGGCGGGGGAGATGAACCACTAGCATTTTTCAAACTGGGGGTCCTGACCCAAGAGGGAGTAGCAGGGGGATCACAAGGTTATTTTTAGGAGGGCCATGCAATATTGCCACCCTTACTTCTGCACTGCCTTCAGAGCTGGGCAGCTGGTGAGCCGTGGTAGTGAAGTTGGCCGGGTGCGTAGCTCTTGAAAGCAGCACCCTGCCAGAAGCAGCGCAGAAGTAAAGGACCCATACCATGCCAGACTTACTTCTGTACTGCTGCCTTCAGAGCTGGGCAGCTGGACAGTGGTCGCTGCTGACAGGGGTATGTCTAGACTACATGGCTCCATCGACGGAGCCATGTAGATGAGTTTACTAGACATAGGAAAATGAAGCGGCGATGCCTCATGAAATGAGGTTTACTGGAGCGGTCGACAAAGGCTTCCCTTGTCGACCACGGCGCAGCCAGACTGCCCGCTGTGCCGCCCAAACAGCTGATCGGCACAGCGCGGTGGCCATTTTTATGTAAATGAAGCGGTGATTATTTAAATCGTCTCTTCATTTTCCTCTGTCTACTAAACTCATCTACATGACTCTGGCGATGGAGCCATGTAGTCTAGACATACCCTGAGGGCCCAGCCCTGTGGGCTCCCGGCCAGCTGCCACCGTGCTTCAGCTGCCCAACTCTGAAGGCAGCGCCACTGCCAACAGCTGCACAGAAGTAAGAGTAGCAATCCTGGCATCCCCCTACCATAACCTTGTGACGCTCACACAACTCCTGGGTTTGGGTCGGGACTGCTTAGACCAGTGTTTCCCAATTTTATTTGCCCATGGAGCCCCTAGGGCCCCGCTGCGTTTGATCGAGCAAAAAAAAAAAAAGCCCCAACTCTGGCTCTATCTCTTTAAGAGAGGGCGGGGGGGAGGGGGGGCTCTTTGCAGAACCCCAGGGCACCAATTGGGAAACGTTGGCTTAGACACACACCAAAACTGTTACAAAGCTCCTCCCTCCTCCTTTTGCTTCTTCTCAACTCCTCTATCCCAACTGCTCCCCTGAGTTTCCTTTCCTACTCCTGGCATTCAACCTCCTTTTATTCCACATCTCTCACTAGGCTTAGAACAAGCATATGACTTGTTTCCACAAGGCATCCCTTCCCACTCTTGAAACCCAGTCACCAAACTGCGCTCCACCTTGAAGTTTTCCTTCTTCTTGTGTTGCTGTTTATCTCTCTGCCTGACGGGTGGTTCTGCCAAATACGACACCTTTACGTAGGAGAAATACACAAGGGTGCCTCCCGTTCCCTTATAATTTCTTTATACATCTACATCCGGTGGGAATGACGTTGGATAATGTAAATTCTGAGTCAGTCTGGCCCCAGATACCTATTTGGCTATCCAAGGCAACCAAAACTCACGTCGAGGCCACCACTATAGAATGTTAGCTCCTGGGAAGGGATGACAGAGGTTCCATGCTGGTGATGTGTCATGGATGGGGAGAGCACACCCTAAATCAGGACGTGGCAAGATACGGCCCTCGCCTGCACTGCTATGCCCCCATCCCCAGGCCAATCGAGACCTGCGGGCCGGGGGAGTGCGCAAAGTCATTCGCTGTTCAAAGCGGCTGGCGGCTCCCTCCCCCTGCCAGGGACGTGCGGCGCCTTGAGGGAGCCGCCAACCATTTTGAACCGTGAATAACTTCGTGCACAGGTCCCAATTGGCCTTGTGGGGGGGGGGGGGAGGAGATGCAAAGTCTCCACCCCCCGCCCACCAGGGGCACCCATCACCTAGAGGGAACAGGCCCTTTCTGCCATAGGCCCTGCCCTGTCTGCCTGAAGCCACACCCCTTTCAGGGGGGGCCGCCCCCCACCTCTGCCAAAATTTGTGAAGTGGCCTCCCTCCTAAAATGATTCCCCACCTCCGCCCTCCATAGCATTACCCCCAGGGCAAAGGAGCTGCAAGTCATGGGCGTTCACTGCAGCCCACATAAGGCCAACAATGGGCGTTTAATGAACTCTTTGTCTGAGTGTATCAAACACATTCGCAGAAGCCCTGGGCTTGGCTCCAGCCTTACGAACTGTTTTGGTTTTTTTTTTAATTTCCAACCCGCGTTTTTTTTTTAATCCCAGGCAGGGCCGTTTGATCTCCATGTTCTGCTTGGTTCAAAGCCCATCTAAACCCACCCAACGGTGAGCCGATTGAGCCCCCGACCGCAGAACACAGCCCGTTTGTTCCAGGGGCTGGGGCACCGGGGGAGGGGATGGCTTACAGAGCCCCGGCCGCGATTGTAACAATAACAAGCCCCATTGGGGTGGACAAACCAGGAGCTGAGGCCATGAAACAGGAGGCTCCCGTTGTACTACCGCTATGCAGCAGGAAGCAGCGGGTAGCTGCTCAGGGGAACGCACAGTATTCCCCGCGGCCTTGCTGCCAAGCGCAACGTGGCTTGCACTGGTTCCTGTAGGGGCTTTTGGGGTCAGCAAGTTCCATTTAACTCCTTCACCTCCAGGTCCTGCAGCAGAGGGCTCTGGGCCAGCAGAATGCCAGCTCTTTCGTGTCCGTGCCTTTAAGGCTGGGAAGTGCTAGAGAAGACAATGCTGGAGGCTGCACGTACTAGATGATTAAGTTCCCAAGGACTGCTTCGACCCCACTGGAGCTGATGAAGAGTCCCATAGACTTTGCTGCACTTTGGATCTGGCCAACGTTCCCTCGAATTTTTTTCCATCCATGTGTGGAATAAATTTTGTCATGTGCACCAATACATGTGGAAATGTGCACCACCAATAGAACACATGCTGGTGGCTATGAGCTCTCTGATAGTCAACTGGGTGGCATATGAATCTCCCACGGGTGGCCATTCCAGTGCACAGATTACAGGAATCTGTGGTCCTAGCCCTGCCTTTTCAAAAGTGGCCACTGACTTTGAGTGCCTTTTATTAGGGGAACCCAACTTGAGACCTTTGGGCCTTGGTTTTCAGCTCCATTGTGTAGAAGCCTTTTTGACAACTCTGTTGGTTTTTGAGGGGAATGAAACTGGCAAAGCCACTCCAGTGCTGGAAGGAAGGAAGGAAGGAAGGAAGGAAGGAAGGAAGGAAGGAAGGAAGGAAGGAAGGAAGGAAGAGAGAAAGAGGGTACATCTAGACTGCAGAGTTTTTCTGGGATACTGAAAAACAAACTGGAAAAGCAGATGTGTTTTTTCAGCATCCCTGCAAACCTCGTTCTAAGAGGAAGAAGGGCTGTTCCAAAATAGGCTTTTTTCCCAACATTTGGCCCAGTGTAGATGGGTCAATTGTCGGAAAAGACTCTTTTGGAAGAAAAGCAGAAAAAGATACACAAATTGGGAAAGAAAGAAAGAAAGAAAGAAAGAAAGAAAGAAAGAAAGAAAGAAAGAAAGAAAGAAAGAAAGAAAAAGTTATTTCAAGCTAAGAGCCCTAGCTCAGCAGACTTCTTGAGAAAGACCTGGGCCAGCTGATCTACTCACAAACACTGGAAGTATCTGAAGTAGCCTTTCCAAATCCATGTTTTCTCTCCATTCTCTTTGCCGACTTTGCCTTGTTCTTCTACGAAATTTTCTTGGCCTTCTCCCTCGGGTTGTTCTGGTTACTTACACGATGCGTAGTGTGATTAAAATGTCATGGATCCTGCCAGCCAGTCTCAGAGCCGGAAAGGTCGGGCTTGGAGGGGTGGTTGGGTTTTTTCCCCTTCCTTGCTAAACTGTATAAAAGGCTGGACGAGGCCCTGTCTAGTACTCAGGCACAATCAGCCGGGTGCCGAAGCACGAATACAGTTCATACCTGACGCCCTGCTCTGGCTGCCGGATTGTGCAGCAACAGCACTATTAGGACTTCCCAATTCAGTGCTGAGATGCTGATTGGGGGTTTCCTTCTCTTTCCAGATGTTTTCAGTGCTCTGCCATTCGCTGTAAGAGCACATATCTGGTTCCCACAGGTGGGAGCAGCAGGAGGGAGGGGGAGAGGGGTAACAGTCACCAAGGTATCCATCCCATGTCAGTATAATCAAGCGCCGTCCAATGACTTACCTCCAGGAGGAAAATAACCCAGGAGGCAGGAATGAGAGAGAGAGAGACAGGCAGACACCTCACCTGCTGCAGGAGAGACTGCGGTTCTAGCTTTGAAAACCAGTTCTTTGCCTTCATTGCCCTGAGGTGATTGCCATCTTGGGTAAGGAAAATAGCCAACCATTTGGGAGTTCGCCTCCACATCTCATTTATTGAGCCCGTAATGTAGAGGGTCACATTTGGGCAAACGGTTCTGGTGTGGCCAGAGGTGGAAGAATAAATCAATGTGGACGCGGGGTAACGATCCCCACCAGGGTCGCTTGTGGGGATGGAACCTGCATCTCTCCCCCTGCTGTTCTCCCCACAGGATGTGACCACTGCAAAAGGCTGGAGGTAATGCTAGCCGGTCCTGCCATGAGGGCAGGGGACAGGACTTGATGACCTCTCGAGGTCCCTTCCAGTTCTAAGATTCTGTGATTGTCATTCACAAACAGAAGAAAGGGACGGTTCTGGCTGGCTCCGAAAGCCAGTCAGGGAATTGAACCCGTACCGTGTGACTTAGGTTGCAGGTTATAGGGCATAAATAATGATTAGCCAAATACTCGAGGCTGCGTAATGAACTTCTGCTCAGAGCCCTGAGTAAGGGCCGGGCCAGCCCACAAGGAGCCAGGGGAAGGAATCCAAGGAATAATTTGTTGCAGCCCTTCACAGGCAGCTGCTTATATCCCCAACTGACCTGCCTCTTCGCTGCTGGCTGGTGCATGAGGGTGGCTGGAACTCAGACTCTACCCCCTGTCCACCCACACGTGCACACTAAGGGTTAACAGCCTTACAGCTCCCCTTCCGCATACACAGAATACACAGCTGCGTAGGGCCCCTGAAAATTTGGGGCACCTCTGGGTCTTAATGCCCACCCACCTGCCTCCTTCTATCCCTTTTCTGTGGCTCTCCAGAGAGGGTGTAGCTAACCTAAATATACAAACACCTGCCAGAGCTATTAGCAGAACATTGAACCTGGGAAAGAGCCATTCGCATGGTAATGAGGCCATGACACAAGCATTTGCCAGCCCTGGGTCTAAACTGTCAATTTCTGAGTTTATTGTGGTAGTCCACAGGACCTGCGTTTAAAACAGGGGTGGGCAAAAGGGCCTCCATGGGCCAGCCCACGGAGTCCCTGCCGCTCCCCCGCCCCCAGGCCAATCAGGTCCTGGGGGCGGGGGAGTGTGTGAAGCCTCTTCCTGCCCTGCCAGGGGCATGAGCACCTAGTGGAATGGGGACAAAGGGGCTCCCCCACTCCCAGACCAATTATGGACCAGGGGTGGGGAAGCCCAGAAGCATTATGGCCCTGCCCTTTCCGGATTAGGCCCCACCCCTTCCGGGGCGGCCTGGAGCAACTTCAAAAATTTTTGAAGTGGCCCCCAGCCAAAAATGATTGCCCGCCCTGGTTTAAAATGTACTTTACAAATATCCCATTGGTGTGTTGCTGCAGATTCTACAGTCACATCTCTAAAATATTCTCTTCCTCCCCAGCTGTCCATGGTGCCACCAGATTAATAATACTGGTTAGGCCCTCATAAATCCAAAGGACAGCTCTGCCTCCTGGAGCCTGCTCCCCAACTCCTTCCTTCCTCCCACCGGCCATCCCACCAGACCCAGCCTCCTTATCTGAGCAGGCTGCACAGGGAGGCAGAGGTGATCTTACGTTCCTTCGCTCTCCTGGGTGGCTGCCTACCAGGAAGCGATCCTTTCTCCCGCAGCCTGGAGGCTCTGCAAACCACGTGCAGAACAGGAATTTTAATGCGCCAGGCTGTCAGAATACCACCTGAGGGGCAGAATTCAATTTCCACTGTTAAAAACACAGGGCAGGCTGCGACGGTCAATTCAATTATTGCCCGAAAGAATTCAGCCTCGCCTCCTTGGCAGTCCTTTCTGAAGCGAATCCCCGTGTTCCAGGCCATTCTGCTCATAAAAGACTTGATCCTTTTCCATGAGATGAAGGCCAAAAGTTTGGTTTTCATATGTGTGGGTGTTTTTTTCTGGAGCCGTGCGGGAGTTTGTTTTTATTCTCTGTCATCTAAAGAGCTTACAACCTCGGACGTGGGCCAGAAACTCTCAGTATTCCCAGATCTTCCCCCTGCCTGCCCTCTAATGCAAAGAAGCCCTTCTAAATATCTCCATTGGAGCCCCATGTTACCTACAAAAAACGTGACAATAGTTAGGCAGCTCATGTGCAGAGACCACAGCTGGTTCCCCGACCAGGATCATCTCTTTGTTTCCTTGGACTCCCCAGTTAGACTGGCTGGAGCTATCAGATATCTCTTGCCTTCTATTTAGTCTGTATGGGCATGTCTACACTACCACCCTAGTTCGAACTAGGGTGGTAATGTAGGCAACCGGAGTTGCAAATGAAGCCCAGGATTTGAATTTCCCGGGCTTCATTTGCATAAAGCCGGGCACCGCCATTTTTAAATGTCTGCTAGTGCGGACTCCGTGCCGCGCGGCTACACGCGGCACGGACTAGGTAGTTCGGACTAGGCTTCCTAGTCCGAACTACCGTTACTCCTCGTGTAGCCGCGCAGCATGGAGTCTGCACTTGCGGACATTTAAAAATGGCGGCGCCCAGCTTTATGCAAATGAAGCCCGGGAAATTCAAATCCCGGGCTTCATTTGCAACTCCGGTTGCCTACATTACCACCCTAGTTCGAACTAGGGTGGTAGTGTAGACATACCCTAAGCTCCTATGAGGAAGGGTCATTCGTTTGTTCTGCATCTGTACAGCACCCAGTGCCGGAAGATCCGGGCCACAACTGAGGATCCTGGCACCACAATCATCATTCAGCTTCAGAGTTCAAAGCTGTGCTTCCATGAGAAAGAACAAACAGGCCTGATTCTGGTTCTGGTTTAGACCACTGTAAATCAGGAGTAATCCCAGTGAATCCAGTGGTGTAAAACACACAATGGTGTTAAACAGTGTTTCTCAACCTTTTTTTGTAATAAAGTACCCCTTTAAAAAAATATATATATATATATATACATGCAGTCCCCGGGTTATGTACAAGATAGGGACTGTAGGTTTGTTCTTAAGTTGTATGTAAGTCGGAACTGGTACATACTGTAGGGGAAACTCTAGCCAAACATTTCTCCAGAGCTCAGTTTTATTCTCTCACACCTCACTTCCCTCAGTCCTTTATTCTCAAGCTGAGGTGCCTGCTGAGAAAAGCCGCTCCGCGTCTCCCTGGTCTGCTCGGGGGGGGGGGGAGGGGGGGAGAGGCGCTAGCTTCGTGTCTCCCTGGTCTGCTGGGGGGAAGCAGCTAGTGCGGGGTTGCCTCACCCCATTTGTAAGTAGGAATCCGATGTAAGTCGGATCCATGTAACCCGGGGACTGCCTGTATATCTATATATAAGTACTCCCAATATCTACAGTTTTCAGACACACACAATTTTTTCTACCATTGCAACACATTTGTTTAAACAACTTAATCGTAGCTGGGTGGGCGATGAAATTGTTGGGTGTAAAAAGTACAAAAATTTAAAAATGCTGTAAAACTTAAAACCAAAATTCAGTTTTCTCCAAATTTCAGTGTTGTTGATGTACCCCCCAGACTTCTCTCAAGTACCCCAATGGTACTCATACCACTGGTTGAGAAACATGGGTGTAAAACACGAGTCCACCGTTAGTCCCTTTATCTCCAAGGGGACTGAACTCAGAATAATCCTATGGCCATGTTATGCTTATTCAAGCAATCTTTACAGTAACCACCTCCGCCCACTAAGGAATTCCCGCAAGGAATCCACATGAAGATTAGCCATTAGCCAAGCCAAGCCGTGGGCAAAGGCATATTCAGGGTTCGTGCCCACAGAGGAAAAGGCTGTGGTAAGGGCAGGCCTATGCTGCATCTTTTCCTGGCTGCTGGAACAACTCAAAGGGACCCTGGGCATCAGGGCAAAACTAGGGCAGTTCTGATTGGCTCAGCATAGGCCCCTAGTTAGACTAATACAGCTCTTCTGCAGTGAGCTATTCTGCCCACGGTGCTATTCTGCCCACGGTGCTAACTGAATACGTGGCTCATGGGCATGTGCATTGAGTGCCCAAGTTTCCCTGGGCGCATTTAGGAAATACTCCACCTAGATTTGAGTCCTGTGAGGAAACTTCAGTGGAGGTGGGCTGAGGGAGAGGTTCGGTCACAGAGGTCCCCTTGAGACTGTGCTTTGGTGTGCTGAAATACCTCAGAGCTCAACTACCTGCCCTCCAGGGCTCCCCACCACCCTGTCCTGTGGAGCCAGACCCTTTGGTCTCCTCCAGCGATCGCTCAGAGTTGCTGTAAGAGCCCCCGGCAGAGCAACACCGACACTGAGATCAGCTTAGCTCTGGGAAGGCTCAGTCAAAGGGATTTGCCACAGCTCTGAGATCAAGGTTCCCGCTAAGCTGCGTGGTAGCACGGCCCCACAGAAGGAATAACAGTAGTTCGAATTAGGAGCTTTAATTCGAACTACCTAGTCCGTGCCACGTGTAGCCGCGGGCAGGTCGTTCGAACTACGGGGCATTTAAAAATGGCAGCACCCGGGAACATGCAAATGAAGCCCGGGATATTTAAATCCCAGGCTTCATTTGCAAGTTCGAACGCCTACATTAGCCACCCTAGTTCGAACTAGGGTGGCAATGTAGACATACCCTGAGTTCTTCAGAGCTGTGGGTTTTACCTGTGCTGCCTATATATGAACCTGGGAGGTTGCCTATCCAGGCCCAGAAGGTGCTTGGGAGCCGTCTTTTCCATGTGCCAGTGGCGTGCCTGGTGTCTTCTGTATTCTGCAGGCACTTCTTTAATATGCTATATTTGAAGGCCAGATAATAAGGCCATTAATTCTTTGGCTCATGCTGCGAGCTACTTAATGGAACATGACAAGAAAACAATGTTTCTTCCACGGGAGTAATTACTTTTTGACTTTACATCTTTACCTATGGAAATAGTGATAATGAAAACCACCCCCCATAAAGAGGACATGGAATCCTTAATAACAAGTGCCGAAGTTTAACCCTAAAGACACCGAGACAGTTGATTTGTATCCAATTTCTCCATTCGAGATCATCTCATCTGAAGAAGTGGGTTTTTCCCACAAAAACCCATGATACTATACATATATTTTTGTTAATTTCTAAGGTGCCACAGGATGACTCATTGGTGGAGGGGCTAACGGGTTTTTTTTTAGAACATCTATCATTGCTTCTTTCCATCACTGTACTCTAAGGGCATGTCTAGACTACCCACGGCTTCCGAAATAAGATATGCAAATTAGGCGTGAATTTCCTTTTTCGGAAGAGTTTTTTTTTTTTTTTAAAAAAAGCAGTCTAGACGGGGGGGTTTCGTGCAAAAAAAACCCTTTTTCAAAAGAACCCCGTAAAACTCATTTTTTGAGGAATAAGGGTTCTTTCAAAAAGGGATTTTTGTGCAAAAAACCCCATCTGGACTGCTTTTTTTTTTTTTTTCAAAAAAAGTCCGAAAAAAGGATTGGAAGACAATATTCAAATTCATGCCTAATTTGCATATCTTCTTTCGGAAGCCGTGGGTAGTCTAGACGTAGCCTAAGGTTCTAATTACTTCTTGCATATAGCTCTCACCAGAGATTAGCAGGCCCAGGAGGGTGAAATGAGACATTCTTGCTGTCTCCTTTACTAGACCTTGTTTGAGGAACGGGTAACTTCAAGCATATGCTTAAGTAGAGGGTAACTTTAGGCATGTGCTTAAGTAGTGTCCTGATTGGGGTCCTTCTGTATTCAGGGCCTGGTTCAAATCCTGAGGAAACCAATGAAAAAACTTCCATAGTCTTCAATAGTTTTGGATATGGGTCTTGGCTTTGTTAATGCCCAGCCACTATGCTGAAGGACAACACATGCCGTCTCTGAGTTTATACGGCGTAGATCTGCTATTATGCAGAGGTTCTCCCTGCAAAACGACCCTGGAAAACAGAGGAAGAATTATCCCGTCACTCTTGCAAGCTCTGCCTCTGGTGGATCAGCCTGGAAAAGAGCCTGCATTTCCTGAGTGTGATGCAAGGATTACAAAGGAGGGGAGGGAGGAGAGGCGGGGGTGAGAAAGTGGGAGAAAGTTCAAAGGGTGTCAACGTGGCAGAATCTCTGAATGTGCGGCCCTTCGCCTACAGCTGGGCTGACCTCTCAGCGGGGCCTGCATGGAACAGTACATGGAAAAGGAGTCCTGATAAGAGTGGAGAGAGAGAGAAAGGGAGGGAGCCAAGGTATGAACTGATGAGAAAGCCTGTGTAGCAACACCGGCAACTGCAGAAGAACCCAGCTTTACGTGCGGATGTGGCTGTCCGGTGGGACGCTGGCTTACACAGGGTTTTCCCCCTTGCTGCCAATTATTCCCATCTAGGTTCCTTAGCATTCCCGTATAGGAAGATTCTATCCCCCTGCATCTGTCCCTGGAAGTGACAATGAAGTGGATTGTTTCGACAAAGCGCAATCACATTGTTACACCCATAACAACAACATTAAAAGGACACTGTCCGGTGGTTTATCAGCACAGTTAGACTCTCTGGCATTTACACCAGCCTCTGCAAAGCCGGAGACTGCACTTTGTTTCCTCTTCATTCTTTGCTCCCCTTCCCAAATGCATGCACACGGGTTTCCTTTCATAGGGCCGGTCATGAAGGCAAAGTGTGGCCAACTCTCATGATTTTGTCATGAGTCTCAGGATAATGATTGTTTTCCTGAAAGCCCTGGCTCCTGGACTCAAGTGAAGAGTTCTGCCTTCATTCTTAAAGAAAAAGTCCATTTCTCACACTTGTGGCTATGGAGAAAGCTTCAAAATGTGACACTCCTCCCCCGCCCCACCCCTGGTGCGGCCTAGTGGCTCAAAATGAAGAAAGCCAATAAAAAGAACACCGGACCTGCTGTTTGTACACAGTCTCATGATTTTAAAGGCAGTCTCATGCTTTTTGAACATTTGGGGTAGGCACGATGGAACTCTATGCATTTCTTATTGCGGGTTTGGCTTGCGGGACCAGGCCGCACGCAGTCGTCTGTATTTATGAAGCTGCTAATGAGGCCTGAGGCCTGTACATATTGGTTTGTTACAATAGGTTTGCCACAGAGAGCTGGGCTGTTCAAATAGCTTTGTTATTGTAGGGTTGCCAGAGAAATGGACAACTGATGCTGATTTTCATGTGTCGGGTGGGAAATAAGCATTGTGGTGTTTCTTGTGGGAAAACCTACATACACATAATGGTGTGGTTTACAAAGACAGCCTATAGAAGAAAAGACAGATGCATTTTATGCTGACCTTGATAGTGGCATGGCAATTCTTAGCTCCTCCCTCGAGGTTCTGAGCAGGGCCTGGAACTGAATTAAGGAACTACAGGAGGAATTCAGTTTACAAGACGGTTTTTAAACAAGGTTCTAAAATGATGTAGCCTCATCTCTACTGCCAAACCCAGTTAGAAACTAGTTTAGACCAAGCTTACACAGAGTTTCCATAGCTGGGCCTAAGAACTGCACTGTGTACGGTAGGTAAGGCCCCTCTGGGTGTGTCTACACTGCAACTAGACACGCGTCAGCCGACTCGGGCTTGGGCTGTGGGGCTGTAAAATTGTACTGTCGATGTTGGGGCTTGTCTCTGGGAGAGGAAGCCACGGAGACACCACTCTCTCTCTTGGCTGGAGCCAGAGCTCTAAGACCCACGCGCCATGTTCAGGTCACAGCCCAGGCTCAAACATCTACACTGCCATTTCACAGCCCCATGTCCTGAGGCCTAGGCGGGTGGGGAGACAGAATTGCCAGGCCCCTGGACAAGGTGGGAGGGCTGACTCTGCACTCCCATACAGGCGGGAGGAGCACTCTGCTGGAAGGGGTAGGGCCTTACGTGGAAGGGATGGAGCTAGGGCTAAGCCTCCCTCCACCAACTCTTCAGCAGCATCTGGAGCTTTCACGGTGATTTAAAGGGGCCTGGAGTTCCGTCTGCAGCGAAGATCCCCGGGGCCTTTTAAATCACCATGCCCCGGGGAGGTTGCACCCATTGCCCCCCGTCGGTGGGCCTGCCCAAACCTCACGAGCCCAAGTTAGCTGACACATGTCAGCCAAAGGTGTTTCACAGAAGAATCAACATGCTTTATGAGTCCTCTCAATTCCTCATCAATACTTGGTTCTCTAAAAGCGCTTCCTTCTTGTGCTCTGGATCAGTGTTTCTCAACCAGCGGTACAAGTGCCCTTAGGGGTACTCGAGAGAAGTCTGGGGAGTACATCAACACAACTGACATTTGGAGAAAACTGAATTTTTCTTTTAAGTTTTACAGTGCTTTATTATTTTTGTACTTTTTACACCCAAAAAGATTTCATCACCTGCCCGACTACAATTAAGTTGTTTGCACAAATGTGTTGCAATAGTAGAAAAAAACTTTTGTGTGTCTGAAAACTATAGGTACTGGGGGTACTTAGATTTTTTTTAAAGGGGTACTTTATTAAAAAAAGGTTGAGAAACACTGCTCTGGATTATCTCACTGTGATGGGATGGACCAGGACCAGAGGCCAGAAAAGAACCATAGAGAAGACCTCCAAGGAGGCTAGAGTGGTTGCAGAGAAACCAGCCAATCAGGGTCCAGGAAGATTGATGGGCACAGGATGCCATCAATGCTAGTGGAAATGGGGTAGGTTTAGAAGTCAAAATGAAAAAAGAGCAAGTTAAAAATTACTTAGAAAAGATAAATATCTGCACGTCACCAAGGCCTGATGAAATGCATCCTAGAATAACCAAGGAGCTGATAGAGGAGGTATCTGAGCCTTTAGCTATCATCTTTGAAAAACTATGGAAGTCAGAAAAGATTCCAGAAGACTGAAAAAGAGCAAATATAGTGCCAATCCATAAAAAGGGAAATAGGAATAACCCAGGAAACTACAGACCAGTCAGTTTAACTTCTGTGCCAGGACAGATGAAAGAGCAAATAATAAAGGAATCCATCTGCAAACATCTGGAAGAAAATAAGGTGATAAATAACAGCCAGCATGGATTTGTAAAGAACAATTCATGTCAAACCAATCTGACAGCTTTCTTTGATAACATATCAAACCTTTTGGATAAGGGAGAAGTGATGGATGTGGTACACCTAGATTTTAGTAAAGCATTTGGCATGGGCTTGCATGACCTTTTTATCAATAAATTAGGGAAATAAAACCTAGATGGGGGTAGTATAAGGTGGCAGCATAACTGGATGAATAATCATTCTCAGAGTGTAGTTATTAACGGGTCACAGTCATGCTGGAAGGGCTTAAAAAGTGGGGTTCTGCAGGTGTCAGTTTGGGACTGGTTCTGTTCAATATCTTTATCAATGATTTAGATGATGGCATAGAGAGTACAATTACTAAGTGTGCAGATGATATCAAGCTGGGAGGAGTTGCAAGTGCTTTGGAAGATAGGGTCGTAATTTAAAATGATCTGGACAAACTGGAGAAATGGTCTGAGGTAAACAGGATGAAGTTTAATAAAGACAAATGCAAAGTGCTCCACTTATGGAGGAACAATCCGTTTCACATGTACAGAATGGGAAGTGACTGTCTAGGAAGGATACCTGCAGAAAGAGATCTAAGGGTCATAGTGGGCTACAAGCTAAATATGTGTCAACAGTGTGATGCTGTTGCAAAAAAAGGAAACATGATTCTGGGAGGCATTAACAGGAGTGTTGTGAGCAAGACACGAGAAGTCATTCTTCCGCTCTACTCTGCACTGATTAGGCCTCAGTTGGAGTATTGTGTCCAGTTCTGGGCACCACATTTCAAGAAAGATGTGGAGAAATTGGAGAAGGTCCAGAGAAGAGCAACAAGAATGATTAAAGGTCTAGAAAACATGAGCTATCATAGAATCATAAAATACTAGGACAGTAAGGGACTTCGAGAGGTCATCGAGTCCAGTCCCCTGCCCTCATGGCAGGACCCAGTTGGTCTAGACCATCCGATAGACATTTATCTAACCTACTCTTAAATATCTCCAGAGATGGAGATTCCACAACCACTCTAGGCAATTTATTTCAGTGTTTAACAACCCTGGCAGATAGTAACTTTTTCTTAATGTCCAACCTAAACCTCCCTTGCTGCAGTTTAAGCCCATTGTTTCTTGCCCTATCATCAGAGGCCAAGGAGAACAATTTGTCTCCCTCCTCCATGGGACACCCTTTTAGATGCCTGAAAACCGCTATCATGTCCCCTCTCAATCTTCTCTTTTCCAAACTAAACAAGCCCAATTTTTTCAGTCTTTCTTCATAGGTCTATGAAGACTGAAAGAACTGGTCTTGTTTAGAAAAGAGAAGACTGAGAGTGGACATGATAGCTGTTTTCAAGTATCTAAAAGGATGTTACGAGTAGGAGGGAGACAAATTGTTCTCCTTGGCCTCTGATGATAGGGAAAGAAACAATGGGCTTAAATTGCAGCAACGGAGGTTGACGATGGACATTAGGAAAAAATTCCTAACTGTCAGTGTGGTTAAAACACTCGAATAATTTTCCCAGGGACATTGTGGGATCTCCATCACTGGAGATAATTTCAGAGCAGGTTGGATAGGCATCTATCAGGGATAATCTAGATGGTGCTTGGTCCTGCCATGAGGGCAGGGAACTGGACTCGATGATCCCTTGACGGCCCTTCCAGTTCTGGTATTCTATGATTCTATGCAGGCCTATAAAAAGAAGCTACAGAACCAGCATCAGCTCAGTGTTTCTGGAGGCTTGAAGAGGTGTAGACCATGGCTGGCTGAGGGAGCAGCAGCACCACAGAGAACTCCATGGGGAGAGCTATTGTGGACGATGGAACTTGAGATACAAATTCTGAGGTAAGGGTGAGGAACTAGTCTCTAGGCAACGAAGCTAGGGAGGTGCGATGCTCTGTGAGTGGGGAAACAAACTAAGAGACAAGAGGGACACTAGCAGAGGGCACTGGGATGGGGCCCTGTTAGACAAGTACCCTGGAAGGGATTAGAAAGATGTGCACCACACTGTGTGACTTGGCCAGAGGGCTGCCTGGCCACAAAGTCTGAGGAACAGAGACTATGCAGGCACAGGCAACACACTCGGCCACACAGGGGTGCTCACGGGAGCTGAGTGCCACCCCATTACACTCACATTTGCCAAACTGAGTACTGATAGTGTGCGCGCCCATGTGTGCATGAGCTACAAATGTACAGGGCCAACCGAAAGCTCTAGAACAGGGCCCTGTTTGGTTACATCATGCCAACAAAACAGATCATGGTTTATGGCAGGGCTACTCAACTTTGGAAGCCCCAGGGGCCACAATGAAACTCACAGCACATGCCGAGGGCTGCAACTTAAGTGTGGTTGCATAGACAAGCAAATATATATGCAAATATATGCAAATAGCTTCTTTCACACTGACGGGCGTGAATACAAAGATTAAGGCAAGACTACACAACACACAGGCCCCATTTAAGTCAGTTCTGCTGATATTAATCAAATGCAATATTGACCCGATTTCCACCCCTATGACAGTACTTTGAATGAGCAATGACAGTCCAGGAATTTAACTACTAAAACGCATAGCAACAGAAGACCATTATATTAGTTCCCTTTTTGTTTTGGCTCCCGCCCGTGGGCCGCAAACAATCGGGCCATGTGTTGAGTAGCCCTGGTTTATGGGCTTCACTGTGCACTCAGTGTCGGGGGGGTTAACTCGCCTTCTTCAGGCTAACAACATTCAACGCAGACCTTGGATGCGCTGCAATATTGCTTGCCTCTTGCTCCAGGGGACATAAATGTGACAGCTCTTCAGAGCATTTGTTCTTCTATGTTTGACAAGGCGCTCCCGAGTCAAGGATCCCTGTGCCTTTCTAAACCAACGTACCTGCCAAGTCAGAGGCTGAAGACCAAATAGGGACTGTAAACGTTAATGGAGGGCTCTCCAGGCGCACAGCCCTTGGCTCTCTCTCAGCACCAGCAGGAGCTGGCTTAGAGACCTTCGAAAACATGACGCCAACAAATACAGCAAAGGATATGTGACAGGTGGCTTATGAACAATAAATGACTTGGGTGTTCGTCTTCAGAGCACTGTATACACATATTGGGGGACTGTCCAGCCAGTGTAACGAAGCTCAGAAATACATTCTGGAACTTTGTTTCTGAAGTTTTAAATAGTTAACACAAGACTGGAAGGGGCCTCTTCGCTTGTAGAGTCCAGCCACCTTCCATCTCTGGCACTTCCGCCATATAATCCTCTTCAAAACCATATCGAGCATCATTTTAAAACTAGTTAAGTCATTTGCCCTCCACGGCTCCTACTGGGAGGCTGTTCCAGGACCTTCCTCCTTTGATGGCTAGAAGCCTTCTCATTTCCAGCCTGAACTCATTCATGGTCAATTTATCCCCATTTGTTTTTATGCCAACATTGGCACTTAGCTTAAATAGCTCTTCATCCTTCCTAATGCTCACTCCCCCTTGCATTTATGAAGAGCAAGGAGATCCACAATCAGCCTTCCTTTGGCTAAGCTAAACAAGCCAGCGCTTTGTACAATGGCCTTAATACTTCCCTACATTTACTGGAAATGCCCTCTCTAATACTTTCTGGGCTTGCAGCTGCCTTTTCCCGGGCCACATTACACTGATGGCTCATGGCCATTCTGCAGGCAATGAATACAGCAAGTCTCTGTCCTCCTCCTCTATCCACTGCAATTCAGAAGCCCCCCATCTTATCACAGACATTTACCCGTCTGTATTTCCAGCTCCCCACATTTGTGGAGAATAATGGCAGCCTCCTTGGAAAATGCCGATCAAATCCACAATGGACTTGTTGTCTAGGGTTATGAGACCTGGACTGCTCATATTACATAAGAACAGCCATACTGGGTCAGACCAACGGTCCATCCAACCCAGTATGCTGTCTGCTGACAGTGGCCAATACCAGATACCCCAGAGGAAGGGAACACAACAGGTAATCCTCATATGATCCCTCTCCTGTCACTCATTTCCAGACAAACAGAGGCTAGGGACACCATTCCTACCCATCCTGGCTAATAGCCATTGATGGACCTAACCACCATGAATCTATCTAGCTCTTTTTTGAACCCTGTTAAAGTCCTAGCCTCCACCACATCCTCTGGCAAGGAGTTCCACAGGTTGACTGTGTGCTGCATGAAGAAAAATTTCCTTTGGTTTGTTTTAAACCTGCTGCCTATTCATTTCATTTGGTGACCCCTAGTTCTTATTTTGTAAATAACTCTTCCTTGTTCACTTTTTCCAGACCAGTCTATCCTATCCCCCCTTTGTCTCATGGGGTATGTCTACACTGCATCCCTAGTTCGAACTAGGGATGCAAATGGAGACAATCGAAGTAGTTAATGAAGCGGGGATTTAAATATCCCGCTCTCCGTTAACATGATCTCGCCGGCGCGCTAGTTCGAATCACAGCTGATTCGAACCACGAAGTGCGCGCCAGGACGCGTTAGTTTGGACTAAAGCCCTTAGTCCGAACTAATGTTACTCCTCAAAAAATGAGGAGTAACATTAGTTTGGACTAAGGGCTTTAGTCCGAACTAACGCGTCCCGGCGCGCACTTCCTGGTTCGAATCAGCTGTGATTCGAACTAGCACGCCGGCGAGATCATGTTAATGGAGCACAGGATATTTAAATCCCCGCTTCATTAACTACTTCGATTGTCTCCATTTGCATCCCTAGTTCGAACTAGTGATGCAGTGTAGACATACCCCTCCTTTCTAAGCTGAAAAGTCCCAGTCTTTTTAATCTCTCTTCATATGGACCCATTCCAAACCCTTCATCATTTTTGTTGTCCTTTTCTGAACCTTTTCCAATGCCAATATATCTTTTCTGAGCTGAGGCGCCCACATCTGTATGCAGTACAGGTAGCTTGTTATTGCAGGGCTGTGCTCATCCATGGCTGATGTGACAGTGAGTGTTAGGCCACGCACAGGGGGCGGGTTTTTGTTGATTGACAGGGCGCACTGTCCCACTCATGAAGATTCTTATGGGATGATGGAGTTGGGATTGGTCCTGCGCTGGGCAGGGGGCGGGACTCGATGACTCCTGAGGTCTCTTGCAGCCCTAGGATTCTATGATTAGCCTGTGCGCCTCATACCGTCTGTAATTTCTGCTGGAGAACATTTTTTTCTGCCTAGGTCCACAGAGCCAAATTCAGCTCTGAGTTTTACTTAAATCAGGAGTAACACCACGGTAGGGCTAATCCACATTTAAATGCAGGTCTAATTGTAATTGTCGGGACTAGCTCTTCAGCATGTATAAGTCAGCATAGCTCTGCTGACTTCCATGCTGAAATCCTAGTGCTGTTGTATTTCGATTGTGTTAGCACCCAGAGGCTGTTGGATTCATTTCTCTGCCTACACTTCCGGACTAAGCCAGTGGCTAAGTCGACACTGGCACTTTTCAGTGTTGTAACTTTCTGGCTCAGGGGTATAAAAATACCCCCCTTCCCTTCCCGAGCACAGCAAGTTACAGAGCTGTGAAGTGCCAGTGTGAACCAGGCTACAACGCTGGAAGCCAAGATCCCAGCCCTGTTATCTACTCCTCTTGCAGAGGTGGTTTGCACAGAGTGCCGGGAGGGCTTTTTCCCAATGCTCGTGGGTGGCCACATTTTTCAGTTTAAAGTGCTGAGCCGCCACCCCGCCCCATAGACAGGAATATACATAACTCAAAGGTGCTTTGAGCAAATTATTTCATGTAATTTATCAATCTTCATGGCATGATCCACCGATTCTGTTTATCTTACGTGGACGTGTGTATCAGTCTTGTGCATAAAATTAGACACATAGGCTACGTCTACATTGGCCCCTTTTCCGAAAGGGGCATGCTAATTTTACAGGTCGTAATAGGGAAATCCGTGGGGGATTTAAATATCCCCCGCAGCATTTCAATAAAAATGTCCGCCGCTTTTTTCCGGCTTTTAGAAAAGCCGGAAAAGAGCGTCTACACTGGCCCCGATCCTCCGGAAAAAAAGCCCTTTTCTGGAGGATCTCTTATTCCTACTTTGAAGCCGGAATAAGAGATCCTCCAGAAAAGGGCTTTTTTCTGGACGATCAGGGCCAGTGTAGACACTCTTTTCCGGCTTTTCTAAATCCCCCGCGGATTTCCCTATTACGACCTGTAAAATTAGCATGCCCCTTTCGGAAAAGGGGCCAGTGTAGACATAGCCATACAGTAAGGAATACTTTATGATTTGTAAATGTGTCAATGAAAGTCATCAAGGGAGGCATCAGTGCCTGGGCTGTCATATGCAAATAGCCTGCTGTCCTTAAGGCTTAGCAGTGGTTGGTAGGGAGTGGCCCAATGACGCCCCTTGCAATAAGGGAATGCTTTAAAAACACTAGGAAGGGAGCAGTCTTTTGTCTTTTGGCTGGGCTGCACCTGAAAGAAGGAGCCCAAGACCCCAGGGTGGGGAGACAGCCCTGTTTTGGAGGGGCAGCTGGAAAAGAAGTTTGAGGGTGAGTTTGAAAAGTTTGTATGGAGGTTTCAGTGTAGAATTAGCCAAGTGTTTTGGTTCTTCTGATCTGTAACCTACTTTGCTCTGCCTGTTCTTACTTAATACCACTTAAACCCTACTGCTTGTACTTAATAAAGTCACTTTTATTTTCTATCAAACCCAGTGTAAACAATTAGTACCTGGGGAAGTAATCAGTGGGCACATTCCCCCTTTCATTATTAAAGGGGGCTTACCTAATTCTTTGGGGTTTGAGCCCATTTGGGGCGTGGTATCCCAGGAAGCTGGGCCCTAAACTGCATTCTCCTTGGACCTGAAGAGGCTCAGTATCTGTACTGCTTTTGGGGAGGGGAGGCAGGAATCTCAGCTTGGGGACTTGGCTGGAGGACTGGGCTGTGAGAAGTGTGGGTGGCAGTGTGAACGCCCCAGGAGGGACCCACCCTCTTCTCCCTCAGGGGTCTTCTGTAACCGCAACCCATCACATTGGCCGCCACTTCTCAATTCAGACTCATTTTGGAAGTAGTCCCAGACAGGTATGGCAGGATCCCTTTTCAAGTGAGAAGGCAGAGAACATGAGAGATTAATCTAGGTCTTGTCTGATCTAGCTCCGTATTTCATTAGATAAAGTTATAACATACCTCCTAGTACTCACTCCCGTCTCCTCTCCCCAGCCTTTAATCTTCACTTGACCTGTTCATTTCTCCAGAATAAACATTAGCTCATTGTAATTTTCAAAACAAGCCCTACCAGGGCTACTTGATATTGGTCTTGGGATGCCTTGCATTTCTCTCATATTAACAACACTGGAAGTGGCTCATTTTTGTTTGAACAGCCCGAACTGAACGGAGTTTCTTGTTGAGTCTGGTCGATTGTTTGGATTTTTCTTCCCTTTGCTCTCAAAGCCCAGAAGCAGGGCCGGATTAAGAGGGGGAAGGGGGCTAGCTGGGCAGCTGCCTACGGTACCAACCTATGGGGGGCCCTGAGAGCTGCCATCAGGTGCCGCACACCAGATTGCATCTGAAAGGTGCGCCGTACTCCCGGGGGCAGGGCCGCGCATGTGCCGTGCACCCGGGGGCAGGGCCGCGCATGTGCCGTGCGCCCGGGGGCGGAGCCACGCATGCGTCACGCGCCCTGGGGCACAAGAATGGCTCAAGCTGGCCCTGGCCAGAAGCAATGTGACTTGAACGGTTGATTAGAAACTAGCAAAAGCTCAAAAGCTATGGAGAAGCAATGGGCCAGACCCATAAATGAGGACCCAAATTCATTCATGCAGGGAAAGCCTGGGTGTTTGCTCTGGACCCACCTCCAGTTTGGAACAGATCAGAACATCATTTAGGAGTGCTGGTGTTCATGCCTAGCTGATCAATCTGCAAACCTGCCTTGGAGATCAATATATTCCAGCCTTCTTTTTATAAGAGAAACAAAGGGTTGCAAGAAGAAAGATTTAAGAACATTAAGGAAACATTTGTAAGTAAAGAACCCTACTCTAGGTATTCATAGATTCATAGAATTGTAGAACACAGAACTGGAAGGGATCTCAAAAGGGGTGTGTCTAGACTACATGCCTCCTTCGACGGAGGCATGTAGATTAGCCAGATCGGAAGAGGGAAATGAAGCCGCGATTAAAATAATCGCGGCTTCATTTAAATTTAAATGGCTGCCCCGATCTGCCGATCAGCTGTTTGTCGGCAGATCGGGAGAGTCTGGACGCGATGCCCCGACAAAGAAGCCTTTCTTCATCGACACAGGTAAGCCTCGTGAAACCAGGTTTACCTGTGTCGATGAAGAAAGGCTTCTTTGTCGGGGCATCGCGTCCAGACTCTCCCGATCTGCCGACAAACAGCTGATCGGCAGATCGGGGCAGCCATTTAAATTTAAATGAAGCCGCGATTATTTTAATCGCGGCTTCATTTCCCTCTTCCGATCTGGCTAATCTACATGCCTCCGTCGAAGGAGGCATGTAGTCTAGACACACCCAAGGTCATCAAGTCCAGCCCCCTGCCCTCACGGCAGGACCAAGCACCATCTAGATCATCCCTGACATGTGTCTGTCCAACCTGCTCTTACATATCTCCAGTGATAGAGATTCCACAACCTCCCTCGGCCATTTATTCCAGTGTTTAACCACCCCGACAGGAAGTTTTTCCTGATATCCAACCTAAACCTCCTTTACTGCAGTTTAAGCCCGTTGCTTCTTGTCATCAGAGGTTAAGGAGAATATTTTTCCCTCCCTCCTCCTGGTCCCATGGATAGATGAAAATGGTAGAATGATCCATAATATTACTGTGCTGTATTGGAGTAAAAACGGAGGGTGTAGTTACATCATATGATGTAACCTTTCCGCCAGGTAGGCCCGGCAGCAACCAGGGCCGGGTTCAATATCTAGGGGTCCATCTCACACAGAACTGGCTCAAGTCCTCACCCAGTAGCCTGGGAAATTCACACACCCCTGGGCGCCTCTGAAAAGCAATGCTTCCCCACTCGCAAGCACAGAGTCTGAGTGTAGAAGAGAAACTTTTAATGAAAGAGAGAGAAGTCACATGGCGTTATCTTGAGAAAATACCACAACAGAGTTTGTAGCCCCCCATCCCCACGAGTAAGTGTCCCAGCTCAAAAAGGATCAAGCAATGTCTTTTGTCTATCAGGCTCACTAGTCCACCAAGGTGGGGGTTCCATTCATTTACCCAAACTTTCTCCGTGCCCCACTTAAGACCCCCCACTTACAGCTCTGTCCAGTCAGTGCAGACCCGGACACATCATCCAGATGGCGCCCCTCCTTGAGCCTGAGGCTAGGCCACTTTGTGCTGCTCCTGTAGTCCGTTGGCCATTCCCGCCAGCTTCTCCACTGGCCGCTCCACTGGTCATTCCCGCCAGCCGCTCCGCTGGCCACCTGCCGCCGCTCCTACCGACCTCCCACTAGTTGTTCCCGCCAGCCGCTCCGCTGGCCACCTGCCGCCGCTCCTACCAGCCTCCCACAGGTCGTTCCCGCCAGCCGCTCCACTGGCCGCCTGCCACCGCTCCTACCGGCTGCCCTCTGGTCGTTCCTGCTTGTTTCACGAGGCATAAGGGATAGGTTGGCAAAGGCTTCCCCAGCCGACTGATCCTCGTCTAAACTACTGCGCTGTGCACAGCGTGGTGGCCATGTTTATTTTAATGAAGAGGGGATTATTTAAATCCCCACTTCTTTGCCTATGCCGGGTAAACTAGTTTACATGGCTCTGTTGACAGAGCCATGTAGTCTAGACATACCCAGATTGTGTCCCAGCTTTCCTTGTTTACCAAGGCAGTTCCCTGATTGGTACTCTATACTGGTACTCTATACTACACAAAGACACACCTACTGACTATATAATATACTGCTACTAAAAGTATCGGTATATCCAGAACACTACATCAATTCCATGAGAACTGACTGCTTCACACGTGCTCTGGCACATTCTGAGTCTCCAAAACAGGCCCAAATTTGATTTGAATCTGTTCAAGATTTTGAGGAAGTTAGGAGTTGGATCCAGGGACAACCCATTTCTATTTTAATGGGTTTCACTGTATACGGTAGATAACAACTTGAGGGATACAACTCTGGACCCAGTGTTTGCCACGTCATTTGACTTGCACATGTTAGTGGGACTCATATACATGCTAGCTGTATTCTCCCAAGAATTTACTTATCTCCCCATCCTATAGGGCCAGCTTTAGGAAATATTGAAATCTCTATAACCGTTCCCTGATGTGCCCTTTGGATCCCTGGATAGTAAAGAATATGGCATTCCAGCTTGCACAGACTTAATGAAAAGGGAAAATGCAGGTACTCCAAAGTCCCTGTTAATACACACAGAATTCTAAGACACTCGCATCTCCAGTGCCTCTGGGAAGCATCAGAGATGCTTTTCTTCTCAAATGAGGCTTCATTCAAACTAGCGACAGGGAGAGCACCACACTATACTTCTCAGATTGCAAGCTGTTTGTCCTGTGCTCAAGCAGAGTGGGGCCCAGGTCTGTGACTAGGACCCTGAGGCGCGACTGCGATACAAACATTGTACATAGGGTCTGTGGCCGTCCCTTTTTGGCTCCACAGATTTAGAACACCCTAAAGGCTTTGATTTGAGATCCTTTCCAATTAACCCTCATCTCCAGCCTCCTGTGCAAGAGTGGCCCAGGTGTGAGCTAGCCACGGTGCTCTAAGGGCAGCAGTGGGGAAGTGAGTGAACCCCTCAGCTTGCCCGGGGTCCACAGAAGCTGTCAGCCCTTCTCGCCTAAGGTCTCCAAAAACCTGTGTGTGGCCCAGGCTGGGTTTGGGGGGGGGGGAGGGGGAGAGGGAACAGGCCTGGGCTAGCCTGCATGACACAGCAGGATGATGGGTTAGTAAAACTATCTGGGCGAGCTGGCCTGGGACCTGCTCACATGGCTGCACCCGTGTCTAGGCCTTGGCTTTGTTTTATACACCCCAAGTTCCCCATCCAAAATAGGTGAGCTGCAGCCGAGAGCGAGTCTGTCTCATTCAGCCCCCAGGAGGGGGCTGGGATGGGCAGGGAAGGGGGCAGCCAGCATCACCCCCTGGGGGACTGGCTGCTTCTGTAGTGCATCCCACTCCCCAACCGGTGCCGCCTTGCGTCTGCAGGTACCTGGTGTCTGAGTCACTGCCTTGAAACCGGAGTGCACCGGAGCCATAAGGCCAGGTGCCGACCAATGGGCTCAACCTGCCCCCTAGTGTTTTCATCTTTGCTGTCACTGTGAAACCCTAGTGCAAAGAACAATCACAATCTCTTTGCCATCATCATGCTGTGGGGGCGCAGACGGGCCAGGTCTGGTACAGATCCAACAGCTGCGTGCCAGGTTTTCCTTGGGTATGTCCGATCTGAATCCCGCTCACGGCATTGAGCAGCAGCAGCAGCAATTACTTGCGAGAGACGGGCCACCGTGCCGAAACGGACCAGGAGGGAGCAGCTGCCAACGCACCTGAAAAACCCTCTAACGCGCCGTGCGACAGAAAGGTCAGTACAATTACGGAACCATCAGTGCTGCTGCAAATGTGCTCCTATTTGCAAAACCGTCACCCCCGGCTGGGTTCCCGCAAGCTTGGTCCTGAAATGGTAGCATCCCGCAGGTCAGGCCATAGGACGCTTCAACTGGAACATTCCCCTCCAGAATAGCTGCAATGTCGTGGATGGAAATTCTCAGGCTGGTTCCTCTTCCTCCCCTTCACAAGCCGAGTTAGCCCCCAACCGTTCATCCCGGAGCGGCCGCTACTGAGCCGAGCATTGGATTGGCATCGTATCCCTATGGTGTGGCTTTAAGACAAAGCCATCCCAAGGGTCTCCTAGACTGGGGGAAATGTCCCTTTCTTCCTGCTCTGCTTTTTCCCACCCCGCTGTCAGGCTGGGCAGCTCTGGGGTGTCTCCAGCAGGCTTTCCAGCAGCTGTGTGAGGTGTGGTCCTTTGCCACGTTCTCAACCCATGGTAGTCTTCTAACCCCTGCACCCATTGTAAATTCCAGGCCCCGTATTCTAGTCTAGTCTAATCTAGTCTAGTCTAGGGTGTTCCCAGAGAGGCTGAAATGGGTCTGGCACCCATGAATTTCAGCCAGGGAAGCTCTAACTCCTGTCACAGGAGGCAAAACCCTGGAATTTCAGCCTGGTCTTCGTATGGCCTGTGTGTGACCCTGCTTTCTGTGTGAGCTTCATGAGCATTCTCAGGGGAGCGGCACTCTTCTGTCCCTGCCCCCCAACCTTTGCCCTGACTGGGGAGCAGGAAGAGCAAGAGCAGAGGAAATGAGCTGTGTGTGTCCGCGCCCCCCGCAGCGGCAGCCTGACAGGGACTCTGCATGAGTCAGTCGGCATGGCTCAGCCAGAGGGCTCCTCCGGCGTTTCCCAAACCGATTTGCAGACCACGCCCAGCCAGGAGCTCCACCCACCCCTGAAATCTAGCAACTGCCCGGCCACAGAGCAGGGCAGGCCGTGAGGACCGAGCCATTCATAGCTTGGCCAGGACTCCCCTTTCAATGCCCCAACTCATGAGAAAAGCACCATGGGATTGAATTATTTGGTGCATCTAGAGTTCTAGTTCTTTGTCTAACCGGGACAGCAGCACAGCTCCGCCTACAACCCAGCAGGGCCTCGTGCAGAACCTGCTCACAATAAAACGCACCCACCGCCTACAGCGCAGGAGGTCTCTCCCCCAGACCACCAACCAGCCACGACTGCTTGGCTGCTAAGCCCTGCTAAGCTCGTGGCACACGGTGACACAGCTGCACAGGCTGAGAGCGCCAAGGAAAAGAACGCAGGGTGGGGTTGGGGAGCAGCTCTGCAAATCTGGCCCTTGGTGCTTTGGGGTCTACCAAAAGTCTCTTTCTCTCGCATCCCCCCAGCAACAGGCTTCCCTCCTTCCGGGCAGGCCTGCAACATGGCACCGTCCCGACGGCTGCCTCGTGCTGAGTCCCTGGATGACCTCATCATGCAACATCTGGAACTGTTTACCATACCCAGCGCTGGGATTACAGCGCCCGCCCTTCAGCAGCCGGCACAGAAACGCCCCTCCGCCAGGCCTTTTCTCTCGCTGACTCGGGAGTGCAGCCAGCGAGCCTGAAACAGCTCGGGGATGACAAGGGTTTTTCAAAGCCGAGGACTTTTTTTTTTTTTTTTAAAAACACCCTCCCCTCTGTCTTTCTTCAAATGCTGCATTGATTTGTTTGTCCAGTGCACGGTCAAACCCTGGAATTCACGGTAAATCCCAGGCCATGCATGGTACTGCCGAGCCGGGGGCTGGAATGTATTTGCCAGAGGTAATCTCTGGGCTAGGACAAGAAGATGAACATGAGAGCGAGGGAGAGCAGTCAGGGTCTAGGAAGCGACAGACCCGAGAGGAACTCTGCAGATTCACTGCGGACGGTGGCTATGTCCACTTTGGAACAGTGGCGCTGGAACTATTTTGAGGGTGGGGGTGCTGAGTTGCACACCCCCCGCCAAAAAAAACCTTTTCGCATCCCTCACCGCTCCTGGCTGGGGTCACACCTAAAGTTGCCAACTCTCCCGGACCAGATGGACTGGATACCAGTAGCGGCCATGGCATCTGGCCCGGGAGAGCTGGCATCCCAGCCACAAATGGGGGCAACGGCAGAACCCCAGGTGGCAGGAGCTGATGCAGCAGCACCGCGTCCAGGGCCGGTGGCCTGCACTCTATGGACGGCAGGCAGCAGAGCCTACAAGGTGTGGGCAGCAGGACCCCAACGGGTGCTGAGACCAGCAGGGACAGCAGGACCCTGGAAGGACCACCTGGAGGCCAGGACACAGGGCCAATGGGACCCTTGAGGGGCCGCCCAGAGGCCAAGACAAGGGGCTGGTGGAGCCGGTGGTGGGGCAGCGGCATCCCCCACAGCCTTACTTCCCAGACCTGTGCTTTGGGAGGAGAAAAGACACTTTTGCCAGCTCCTTTCTGCTGTTCTGGGATCCAACCAAACTAGAATCACCAAAGGCTCGGCTCTTTAAGACAAACTCTGCCAGCATCCAACACCGCTTTACTGCCACCAGGGGACAACAGAGTTCACATGCTCCCACAGCGCCGGAACAGCCCTGCAGGGGACCCCATGGTCCCAGAGCTCCTACGGCTGCCACACAGAACTAGTGCTCACGCCTTGTCTGCCACGTATGCTGCCATCTAGTGGCCCAAAAGAGAGGACACGTTTTGAGAGCCAATGAACTTTTTTTTTTCTTTTTTGGTGGTTGAAAATTTTCTTTGAAATGTTTTGGGCTTTCCTCCAAAAATGAAGCCCCCACCCCCCCAAAAAAGAAGATTCCATTTTAAAACAAAACTATTTTCCTTCCAATCTCCCCTCCACCATCTTCTCAATGATGAAAATATGCAACTTTGACCCCTTCCATGAACAGGTTGCTTTCCCCTTCCCCAGCATCTCTGCCCCTCCCCTTGCTCACAATGATATTCACTCCAGGCTCCCATTCACCCTGTCCCTCGTGCGTCTTAAACCTAGCATGCAGCCTGGAGCATAACATACGAAAAATCTGGGGATTCTTTTCTCTTTTGGGGCAAAAGTCAGGTTTGAACTAATCATCAGGGGTGCAAATGAAGAAGAATGCAAGGGGAACAAGGAAAGAATGTTAGTGAGTTGATGAATGACAGGCCCAAAATTGTAGTAAGGGTCGGGCCCAGGCAACTCCACATTTCTGGGAGAGGCAAAGTCTAAATTTTTACCAGGTTTAACAGGCCAAGTAGCTGAGTGGAAGAAATACACCCTACCCCTGGTAAACTGAGAGTAGGGAGGCTTCCCAGTAGAAATTCAAATGCCTCTCAGATGAACAGCAGAGCACCCACATAGCCCACAGCATGTGTTTCTATTGGTGGTGCACATCTGCACATGCCTCCGGGCACATCACAAAATTTATTCTGCACATGGGTGGGGAAAAAAAAGAAGGGAACACTGCTTTTGACACAGGCAACATTGCATTCTTATAAGTAAATGAGGGTACTGCAGTGTAAATTAATTTACCATCAGGTGGGTGCACGGCTGGTTGAAAGATTGTACTTAAAGAGTAATTTTAAGTACTTCACCATCAAACTGGCAGGACATGTCTAGTGGAGTCCTACAGGGATCAGGCTTTTCCCAAATGAGTTGGCTAATGGGAGTGGACGCTAGCTCATAAATTTGCAGATGACACCAACCTGCTAAGGGCAACATGCATTTTGGAGGACAGGATTAGATTTCAAAATGACCTTGATGAATTGGAGAACTGGCTTGAATTCAACCAGAGAAAATTCAGCAAAGATAAAGGCAAAGCACTACACTCCAGAAGGAAAAAATCAAACACACTTCTCCAAAATGGGGACTCACTGGCGAGGGGGCAGGGCTGCTGAGAGTGATCTGGGAGTTCCAGAGGATCCCAAATTGAATAAGAGCCAAGAGTGTGATGCAGTTGTGAAACAGGCTGAGATCATTCTGGTGTGCATTGACAGGAATGCTGGAGATAGGACAGGGCAGGAAATTATCCCACTGTACTCAGCAGTGGTGAAGCCTTAGCTAGAGGACTGTGTCCAGTTCTCAGTGCCACGCTCTAGGAAGATGTGGAGAAACTGGAGAGAGTCCCGAGAATAGGAACAAAAATGACCAAAGGTGGGGAAAACCAGACCTTTGTGGAAAGAGATACATGTCTATGATACATACTCTGCAGCTGGGTCTAGTTCCATTCCAAGGTCACATCTTCACTTGCCATGCCTGAGATCGATCTTCTGGTGTTCAGATTAGTGGGTCTAGTCAATATTATATCGTGTTTAGTTCCACAGTTTAGGAAGAAATCCGTGGAAACACAGAGAGCGTGATCAGTCTTTCTTTCTTTCTTTCTTTCTTTCTTTCTTTCTTTCTTTCTTTCTTTCTTTCTTTCTTTCTTTCTTTCTTTCTTTCTTTCTTTCTTTCTTTCTTTCTTTCTTTCTTTCTTTCTGTAAAATCTTTTTTACCCCACCTCTCTATTTAAAATATTCGAGGCGGCTTACAACATTTTTTAAAACACAATACAAATATATATAAAAATGTAAAAATATGAGACCCCAGAGGGACATAAAACCTGCTAAAAACCTCTCGAGAGGAGGAATACACACACACAGACTCAAACACCAATAAAAGCACAAGTAAAAAGGGTGGCTTTAACCTGACGGCGAAACAACGCTAACGTTGGTGCCATGCGAATATCCCGAGGAAGAGAATTCCACAGCCTGGGAGCAAAAGCTGAGAAGGCCCTGTTCCACGTAGATGTTAACCTTATCTTCATACCCAGCTGACCTCAATCCCAGGGCAGGTTCATATGGGAGAAGACGGTCCTTCAGATACCCCAGACCCAGCCCATTTGGGGCTTTATAGGTCATAACCAAGACCTTAAATTGTGCCCGGAAACATACCGGAAGCCAGTGCAGCTGCTGGAGCACTGGCATAATGTGCTCCGTATAACAGGCATTAGTTAAAACTTGAGAGCCACATTCTGGACCAGTTGAAGTCTCCGAAGGCTCTTTAGAGGCAACCCCACATAAAGCGCATTACAGTAATCCAGTTGGGATGCAACAAGAGCATGGATCACTGTGGCCAAGTCATGCTGTTGCAAGTGTCCATTTTATTTCATCACACAGAACTAACTAGAACCAACCCGAACCAGCTGGGCTGACCCCTAGGGTGCGTCTAAACTACATAGCTCCATTGACGAAGCCATGTAGATGAGTGTATTGAAAAAAGGGAAATGAAGCAGCGATTTAAATAATCGCCGCTTCATTTACATAAAAATGGCTGCCGCACTGTGCCAATCACCTGTTTGGCGGCACAGCGTGGTAGTCTGGACGCTCCACGGTCAACAAGGGAAGCCCTTGTCGACCGCCCCAGTAAACCTCATTCCACGAGGCATAACGGGGCGGTCAACAAGGCTCTTGTTGACTGCGGAGCGTCCAGACAACCGTGCTGTGCCGCCAAACAGCTGATCGGCACAGCGCGGCAGCCATTTTGATGTAAATGAAGCGGCGATTCATTTATGTGATTTAAATCGATGCTTCATTTCCCTATGTCTAGAAACCTCATCTACATGGCTCCGTCGATGGAGCCATGTAGTCTAGACATACCCCTAGTGCCCTAACTCGGTTACCATAACAACAAAATCTATATCTACAACCCAATATACAACAGTCAAGACCCACTAAATCAAATGCTGAGGGTAGCCTTGGTGAGTGCCAGTATTCCTGGCAGTCATGAGGAGTGAGGGAAGCCTATGAGAGCATTTGCTCCCATTGGCCTCCCTCTGTGAAGACTGCGCCAAACTCAGCTGAAGATAAGCCGACTCCAGCTACACATTTTATGTAGCTGACGTTGCGTCCCTTAACCTGACCTTCTAGGCCTACTGTACACCTGGCCTAAGAGTCTGCCAGCTGCAGAATTGTTTTGCGGTAACAGCAAGAGATTGTGAAGTGAGGAGACTTAGCAACTATTTTCAGCTCTATTATGGATCCATTGAGCTGTTCCTGGCCCGTCATTGGCTCATAGGACTGGAAGGGACCTCAAGGGCTCCGTGAGTCCAGTCCCCTGTCCTCACGCCAGTCTTTGCTTTCATTTCCTCCCCTTACCCCCTCCCTAAACAGGGATAATAATCACATTCTGCCCTGTAAGGCTTCTGAAAACTCTTGGATGAAAGGGGCTATGTCAGTGCAGAGTCACTACCTCAGGCTATAATACACGGCTCCCTGCGGGGTGGGAAGCTCATGGCGGTGGGTGCTGATGATGCAGAATGAGGGGGAAAGGAGCAAGAGAAGAACCGAAAAGATGATTGGGGGAGGGGAAGCGAGAACAGCACCATGGTGCGGAAGTCCCGCCAACCCAGGCGTTTTTCATAGATACCAAAGTGGTCCGACCCTCAGCCTGAGGTTGGCCATAGTCTCTTCGTGGCTTTTACCCGGAGTCCCTGGCATGATCCCCCCCAATCCTGAGCAATCTCTCTGCTCCCTCCCACGGTCCTTTCTGACCCTCATTCCATGTAGTCCCTGGCAGCATTCCCCAGGTCCCACCACAAAGCCCCTGGCCTGGACCATGCTTTAGAGTAAGCCTGTCCCCAAATAGGGGGGAGAAGGCTAGCCAATGCCTCCAGCCAAGCTCCCGTTGCTCCTGAAGCTTACCGACAGCCTCTAGCAGCCTCTTCTCTAGGGAAACGTCCCCCTGTCTGTGGCAAACCTTGCCTTTTTCAGGTCCCCTTTTCCAAAGGTAGCATGTTTTGCAGGTGGACTGAATTGGCCCTGCCTGGGTGCAGGAATGCTCCTTCACCTGTGGGCATGTCCCCACCACAGGTACCCACTGTAACCCACATGAAATCAAAACACCAGCTCGGGTGGGAGTGGTGCTCCTCAGCCCTGCCTGGCTTGAAGCTAAAATATCCCCGTGACACCTCATTTTAAAGTAGCAGCCATACTGTCTGTTCCTCGTACTCCATGCCACGCCATGGCTGTTGGCTGTGCTCAGAATAGTGACGCTGTGTACAGACCTAGCATTACGATGTCTATGTGAATAGTAGGACTCGGTGCGAGATCAGGACCTGTCGTGCTAGCCCATCGTGTTGGCCATATCATCTCTCTCTTGGCATCCCTCCATGTCAAACGGAAGCTGATTCACCCCCCACAGCCATTCATAGCCTAGCCAGCCTCCCTATTAGCTCGCCTTCATTAATGTTAAGTTCTGCTTCCCATTGGCCCATGATGCCCATCTCCATAGCCCATGTGGTAAATTTTCAAACAAGCCCTTTGGAGGTTCATCCCCCCTCCTCACTTGGGGGACTCTCCCCAGGCACAGCTACCTCATTATCCACCTTACAACTCTTCTTTGCCTCATTGCTTCCGAACAACGAGGCTACCAGTGTTTGGAGACCACAGACCGTTCCCGTGAGTCGCAGTGCCTCATTTTTTCCTGGTGCTCCCTCACGCTTCCGCCTCCATCTGTTGTTTCTTGCCTTCTCCTCAGGTTGGAAGCTCTTTGAGGTCAGGAGCAGCCAACATGGGTCCTGTTTGCTCTTGCCAAATGGGACCAATGCCCAGTTTTGAAAAAAAAAAGTAGAGTGCAACCCCTCATGGGCTGTGTCTACACTGGCATGAATTTCCGGAAATGCTTAAAACGGAACAGTTTTCCGTTATAAGTATTTCCGGAAAAAGAGCGTCTACACTGGCAGGCTGCTTTTCCGGAAAAGCCCTTTTCCCGGAAAAGCGTCTGTGGCCAATGTAGACGCGCTTTTCCGGAAAAAAGCCCCGATCATCATTTTCGCAATCGGGGCTTTTTTCTGGAAAAGACTACTGTGCTGTCTACACTGGCCCTTTTCCGGAACAGTTTTCCGGAAAAAGGACTTTTGCCCGAGCGGGAACAGCATAGTTTTTCCGGAAAAGCAGATGATTTCTTACAGTAAATCGTCACTGCTTTTCCGGAAATTCAAGGGGCCAGTGTAGACAGCTCACAGCTTATTCCGGAAAAGTGGCTGCTTTTCCGGAATAAGTGGCCCAGTGTAGACACAGCCATGGTGTACAAAGGAGTGTGCAGGGGTAGGAAGTGATGCCAGCTAATTATGGGGGGAGAAAGGGCTCAGGTGTGCAGCTTGGGCCAGGCCAGCCCCACACGAGGAGAGGAGAGGCTCGGGCTGGCTCCATGTGAGCCAAAGGGATGGGTTGCTTAGGCTGGCCCCCATGGGAAGGGTCTGGGTCAGTGGGTGGGAAGTAGACTACTTCCTTTTGGGAAATATGGCCACCGTAGTCATGACAGGGGCTCCTACACTCTAGAGTAATACAAAAATAGAATAATAACAAGTGATAATATCAGCAAAAGGGCCTTTTTTTATCTCAACTTCCCTGCGGGTGCACAGGGAGAGAAGCAGACTCAGAGGTACCTAGATTTCTCAGGGCTTTAAAATGACATCCTTTGATGAGCACCCAGATGTGGAGGGGGTAACTCACACAGCTGCGGGAGCACACGTCAATCTCAAACACCTCACGATCCCTTGGCCAGACCCTGCTTTTTTCAGAGCTCAGGATAATCGGTGCCATTTGCTGAGATTTCCAGCCTCTCACGTGCGAACAAACTTGTCTGTAGAGTAGCTGAAGTTGATGTACTTACTGTGGCATTTTGCATGCAGTAAGGTCGGCAGGAGCTGCTCTCCCATCAACACTGCCTACTCTTCTCATCTTAGTGGAGTACCAGCATCAACAGGAGTGCACTCAGAGATCGATTGATCACATCTGTGCTAGACATGATAAATCAATGGCTGGTGGATCGATCGCTGCAGCATCAATCACCGGCATGTGTAAACAAGTCTAGGGGAAGCCAAGACTCCTGGCTTCTATTTGTGACTCTACCACTGACTCTCACTTAACTTGAATAAGTAAAATTAATTACAGATGGGGAAGCTGTTAATTAAAGTCATCAGGAAATATTTTCAAAAGCTATTTTGAGTTAGAAGCAAGGAAGTTACTTAGGCAGGTTTTGCAAATCCCACCCTTAGTCCTTTTGCGTTTAAAGCACTTTGTATGGAGATCTCAGTGTGATTCTATAATCCACATCTGGTCATAGAACTTTGTCCGGGAACATCAGAGAACCATATTTGCACCTACGCTGAAATAGAGGGAATAACCTCGCATTGCCTGGAGTGGGATCGAATGGATCATCTCCATTTCTAGACTCCATTTCCCTGGCTCCCCTCCAAGCATGCCAGCAAGAAAAGCCACTAGGACCAATTAGTTAAAATTATTTTCATGTGCTCACACTTCCTAATGCCTCCCTCTCCCCTAATCCAATGCCTCCCCCTCCCCCTCGCTTTGCCATCACCCACATTTCGATTTGTAAATAGATCCATTTATCAAACAAAGCTTCAAACCTCTGGGTGAGAATTTACTCCAAATGAAGGTTCTGACCCAAGTTCTGCTCTGATAGACCCAACAAAATGAAGCTGGACGTTCTACCGTGGCTACCATACGTTTTTGCCTTGGGATTCTGTGTTGGGTGATACACCCCTTGTGCTATGAAAAGACATTCTTTCCCACTGCTGGGTAGTCGAGTTGGCAGGTTGAGTTCCTGGTGGGTAGCATGATCAGGAGATAGCAATTATCAGCCTATTTTGCTCAGCAGGAGAATAAAGTTGGTGTTTGAACTTGCACACTGTTATGGCTCTTCCAATCCCTGCCTGTGGGCACAAGCAGGATGAGTGTCCCAGGTAAGGAAAACCATCACGGGGAAAACGATGTCATGTAGGAGAGAGAGGAAAAACAGCTTGGAAAAGAAGGCCAGATGGAAACTCTTTTCTCTTTATGGCCAGCTCCCATCTGTAACTTGCCTTTGTAAACATATGGGCATTTGGCACTGGAGAGCAAATTATCCCCAAACTTTTTAGAATAACAGATTACTCATGCTCATAGCCAGTCTCTCCTGATGCTCAAACACACCGTCTCTCTCCAAGCCAAAACCCAAGCTGTTAGGGCCAAGCAGAGGTGCTATTCACCCCCTCACCAGGTAGTTCAATTGGGTTACAGAAACCCCACCTGAATCTCCTCACACAGCTCTGCACTGAAAAAAATCCCAGAGCACTAATTGCTCACTAAACTATCATGGCCTCTAGCAACTCATGGGATGCTTCCCAGAGCAGGTGCAAGTACCTTTGTCGTCTCTTACCAAACACTGTCATAGTAAGATGGGTAGGCAGACCCTTAGCGGGTAGAAATCAATGCAATTCCCTTGAGGTCAATAGCTTCCTTTGCTCCATCACCTCAAAGAGCTCCAATAGCTGGATTCACCAGTGAGGAATGACCTTTTGCCCACCAGCATTTGAGTTGAATCTAGATTCCTAGCTACAAATCAGAATGAACTTTTCCCCTCCTGAGTGTAGTACGTAATTATGGTGGTGCAGGAGAGGAAATTCAAAAGAAGAAAGTGGCATTTTTAGTGTCAAATGCTGACCAGTTACCTCAAGTCTCCACCCTTTGATTATTAATCATGTTATGATGGCAGTAGCTAAGGACCAACCAAGACCGGGGCCCCATTGTACTAGTTGTTGTAGAAACAGAGTAGAAGACAGTTTCAGCCCTGAATGATTTCTAGTCTAGATAAGAAAGAAACTGGTTGGAACACACCAGCCAAATGCACAGCGTGACAGAAGCAAGCATCATTTTAGTTCCAGAATTTGGAGAAAGATGGGTGAGTTTGGTGTTTGATTAGTGCATCAGGCTTGCTACATGTTATTTGGTTTCTAACAGCTTTAAGACATTTATTATAACCATGGCCAGGTCTACACTACGGAAAAACGTCAACCCAAGATAAGCAACTCCAGCTATGAGAATCATAGAACCATAGAACTGGAAGGCACCTCGAAAGGTCATTGAGTCCAGTCTCCTGCCCTCATGGCAGGACCAAGCACCATCTAGATCATCCCTAAGAGATGTCTATCCAACCTGCTCTTAAATATCTCCAGTGATGGAGATTCCACAACCTCCCTCAGCAATTTATTCCATTGTTTAACCAACCTGACAGTTAGGAAGTTTTTCCTTATGTCCAACCCTTGCTGCAGTTTAAGCCCATTGCTTCTTGTCCTATCCTCAGAGGCCAAAGGAGAACAATTTTTCTGTAGAATAACGCTATTGGAGTCGACGTACCTTAAGTCCAATTTCTGCAGCATCCCGACTGTGGGAGGTCAATGGGAGAAACTCTCCCATCAACTTTACTTGCTCCTCGCAACCCCATGGAGGACCTGGGTTGACAGGGGTACCATCCATGGTCAATTTAGCAGGTCTTTACCAGTGTAGACCTGATCCATGACAGCTAGCATTGTCTTCTATAGTGAGAAATAAAACTCTCACAAAACTCTTTGGCTACATCTGAACTATAGGCTACTTTGGGAAGAAGTTTTTTTCAGAAGAGAGCGTCCGAAAAAACTTCTTCTAAAAGAAAGCGTCTACACTGCAAACGTGCATCAAAAAAGCGATCTGCTTTTTTGAAAAAGAGCATCCAAACTGAATGGAGGCTCTCTTGCATGTAAGCTGTGATTGCTATGGACAGAATG